>NC_141819.1:13703188-14011045 GCF_982586985.1 Callionymus lyra
TTACAGCCCTGACTAATTTACTAACACTTACTCTAGCCCTAACCTTAACCCTATCCCTGACATCAACCCAAACCCCTATCCTTAACCTGGTCACCAATAGCCCTTTTGGGTGCAGATCTGCCGAGAAGTCTATATTTTAATCATCAGCTCAAAACCTAACCCTAACCCAGGAATCCACTATAGACCTTTTGGATCCAGAACTGTGTAGGAAATGTTATCGTCGATTCCTACACTTAGCCAAACCCTTACCCCACAACCTTACACCCAACCCTAACCCTGCGGAAGACATCTAAAATGTAATCGTCAGATCCTACCCTAACCCTTACCCTAATCCCAACTATAACCATAACTCTTACCCTAAATTTTACCCTATGCCTAACCCAAACTCTAATGCTGATGCTAACCCCTAGCTCCTAGCTCTAGCTCCAGCTCCAGCCTAACTCTTACTCTTACCCTAACTTTTACCCTTTCCCTAACTCTAACACTAACCATGACTCTTATCCTAAATTTTACCCCATCCCTATCCCAAACTCTTACCCTAACTCTAATGCTCACACTAACCCTAGGTCTAGCTCTTACCCTAACATTTACCCTTACCCTTACTCTAGCTCTAACCCAAAATGTAACTCTACCCCCAATCCTAACTTAAACCCTTACCCAACTCTAACTCTAGTTCTAACCCAAACTGTAACGCTAATGCTGCTACTAACCCTAGCTCTAGCTTCAGTTCCAACCCTAGCTCTAACGCTAACTCTAACACTAATACAAACTCTATCAGCCTAACACTAACATTACTCCTTTACTTTTCAAATAATGTCACTAACAAACATGTCAGATGTCGACAATTTACATACCCTTCTTATTAGAGGCAATGAAAAGTTGACTTTTATTCTGAAGGCTGATGCAGTTGACAGTGTGTTAATCTATTAACAAGAGCAAAGATCTTCTCGTCTAGCGCGGCTCACAGAGGCGTGAAAGGCATGTCAAGAGTTACGAGAGATGTGTTGAAGGTCCTCTGGTTACAAACCGACCTCAGATGAACAGCTTCTTCACCACCAAGCACTTGAACGGATCCAGAGGAAGATTTGTCTTGAAGGATTAAACTTGCAGGACTAAACAATGCATCCATACGTAGTATTTGCAATTAAACAAAAAACCCGAATAAGACTCAACGTAAAATCTTCATTGTTTTGTCCCAAATTGACTCTGTCACAAAATGGTGTTCTTACACGCGTTCTTCTACCATCCTTGTGTTCTGGAGCAAGTGATTTCTTTGCAAGCCTCAGCTCGTTTATTAAAGTAGGACACCCCTGCTCAGCCTGTCGCTCTGCTCCGCAGCGTTGGTGTGTAGTGCACGGTGCGTGACGTGACAAGAATAGCAATTTGTTCAGGGAGGCATGTTGCTCGGTGATTGACAGAAACCTCTTCAACGTGATGCTACATTGATGTGAACGTGGGTTCGGAGGCATCTTCCAATTTGGCGCAGGAGAACATCTGCAGGTCATGTTTGATCTTTGGTTATGGATTTTTTTGGGAGATAAATCGAGAATTAGTGGGACTTTTTTCATGCTTCTCTGGTCATAATAGTCGCAGCTCATCGTTTTGATTGAGACTCATCTGGCTTCGTTACACGTTATCATCAAAAATACTGGCTAAAAATCTGACTGCTCATTATTTTATTCATTTTTTTTAAATTTTGTTAGTAACTTCTTTTTCCAGACCTAATCAAGACACTATTTTCTTATTTTGTTGTCTGGAATACCAAGATCGTCAGTCCTTTTTCAGCTTCCCTTTTCTTTGACTCGTGAGTTTAAGAATTCATTTTATTTTTTCAAGTATTAAATACTTTCTAGCTTCAGCTAAAGGTCCACAAAACCAAAAGGGAGCCCAGAAGTGACAATATTTTTTCCAGTGCATGGAACTCTTCTCTGGAACGATCTCCTTCTCTAAGAATTAGACGAAAATTTGTCCCTTTCCATCTTTTAAAATGTTTCTAAAACATAATTTTATTCTATGGCTTTGGTCCAAGCACCCTACTGATTATTATTAAATATACTTTTCATATGGTTTTATCTTATTTAATTAGTTGCTCTTAATGTTTTTATATAGTTTTTTTTTTTTAATGTAAAGCTCCTTTTAGTTCTGCCTTAAAATTAGAAGATGTTATTGGCTCGTCAAAAGCAGAACAAAACAACAATCTGAATGCGATACAAATTTAGAAGAAACTAGATCTTTAATAGTTCCCGACAGTTTTTGAAGATTTTATCATTCGGTTATTTTGACTCCTCTGGAACAGTCACCGTTGGCAATGACGGTAAACATTCACCCAGACTGCGTGGGTTCAAGTCCCTCGTCAATTTTGTTGTTTCATACTCAAGAATGTATTTAGTGGTTCGGAACTTTGTCTGCGCCAAGAGCAAACACAATTTTTTAATCATGGACGTTGATTTTTTCGGTCTTAATAAACTTTCAGTGTGTAGCAAAACAATTTTGTTTCATCTAATTGGGTTTTTTTTAAATGCATTTACTGAAAACCATATTCTGAGCTCTCCATTCATTCCATTCTAACCAGGTTTAATTTTATATTAAATCATGAACAAATACATTCCTTTAAATAACAAGGGATCATAACAACATCAGGTTCTTCGGGGTGGAATTGTACGTGACTTATTTCAGATGACTTGGAAGTGAAGCTTCGATACGAGAAAGGGATTTTCCCCTGTAACCCAGGGAAATTAAACACGCTATAGATCATACTTTAATTCAGCCAAGTTCTTTGTTATACGATTCCTAGGAGGCTCTTTGGCTCCAGTACGCCCTTTTTAATGTACATTTTAATCATTCTTTATTCGCAAGATGGTCCATATAATTCAAAAAGCTTTTCCCGGAAATAATCCTTCCTACAGTAAAAACTGCTTTGTATATTTATCACGCATGTCAAGTAAAATCTCTTTTTTTTTTTGGAAGTTTTTTTGGAACATTTACAAATGCTATAGTCATTTAATTTATTTGGCGGTTTTACTGAATGCAATTTAGAGTCGTGTTTATGATACAATGTAGTTCATAGACGATAGTTTGAATACAATGTTTTCCCAAACACCATCGGATCTGAAATAGTGTTTTTTATTCTAGCCACGGTATTTAAGTGAAATTGTCTGAAACTGGTGTGACCAGATTTTTCTACTCGGTTGGATGAGATATTTTTAAAAATATTTTACACTCTTATGCAAGGCTCACATCTTCCCCCCTCTCTCCTTATCCCCTTTATTTATTTATTTTCTTTCCTCCGAGAGATTGACTGGATTCATGATCAATCATCTAATGGACCTTTAACCTCATCAGAGTAAATAGTCAATCACATCTGAAGCAGTAAATTATCCACTCAGCACCAACAGCGAGGTTGTTGTAGCAGCTGTTTCGCTTTCTCTCAACAACATCCTGACATCTCTCTCAACCTACCAGGAGGAAAAAAAACAAAAACACCATCAGTTTGTTGACTCTGAATAATGTCCATGAGGGGACATTTTTAGGTAATATTTTGGGAAGAAACTGATTAAAAAGTTACATATATATATATGCACATATGTTTTTGTGTTACTATAGTATTAAAGTAAAAACAAGGTTTTAGATACAATAAAATAGGGGTGACCTGTGTACAATTTTTTCTGTATTTCTTTCTTGTTAGATTTTGTTTATATAATAACATGTAATTTAATCTTGCAGATTAATATATACATATAAACAAATAAACATAAATCCGTAACGAAAATGAAAACTTGTACACTCATATTTCAAATTCACTTTAAGTAGATCATGCATGAAAATAAAAACACAGTACACACAGAAGATATTTATTACAAGTATTCAAAGTGTAAGATGATACATGCCACTACAAAAATTACTATTGCTCATTTTGGGGTATATGTTTTTTAGTTAACTAGACATAACTAAATAACAGAAAAGACTGGGCATATACCGAAAAGTGATTTCTGATGATTACATTTTAAAGTCTAATCTTTGTTTAAATAGACTGTAATGCTCACATAATACTTTGGATTATTTAAGCTATTTAGTTTTACAATTTATTCCACTTTACTTTCCATCATTAAATGGATATGACAGCTGCTTTACCCATTGTGCGTCGGTCAATCATGTTATATGTAATTAGTTGTGGGCGATTAAAAAACATTACATTTCACTTTAACAATTTTCATCATCTTGCACGGCAGAAAGAAGTAACGTTTGCATCATGTTTCCATGGATATTAAGTGATCAAACCACTTACTTTTTATCTTCCTTGACATTCTAATTATCTTTGCATCAATCAATTAACACATTTTTTTACTCCACGTTCCCATATTTGACGGCTCTTTACCGTTGAATGCGGGTGTTGATATATCCCAACCCCCTGTAAATCGGGTTCACAACCTCTCAGTTGCTGGATTGAAGCACCAACCGCGTGTCGAGATGCCGCTCTGCTCTTCTCACCCTCTTGGCACAATTTCTTGATTTTTTATTTGGGGCACTTTAAAGTTGAAACTGTTTTTTTGCCAAAGAAATCGGCGTCCTCATTTCATCGCCTGTCACCCTTTAGGTTACTTTTCAGAGAGACCTCACGGCGAGATTAATTACAGCCAGGAAGGGGATCGGTGCTGAATAACTAACTCACAGTGGCTTTTAAAGGCCTCCAACCTCCGCAACAACAGGAACCTGAAATCCTACACCGCGTCCATTAAGTGCATAGGTTCGGATGGACACCTCCACAAAATGAATGTGATAGGATTATATTTGTCAGCAGCAGATCGGTGTCCATGTAACAGTATGAGTCAGAGATATTATTTCCAACGATCAAGTCGTTTTTGTTTTGAAAACTTTCGACACTGGAGAACTTTCCGAGAAGTCAATCTGAAGTTAAAAGAGATAGATAGGTTGTTTGAGGATTCCTATTAAGGTATTCGTGTAGTTGCACTTTCTAGATAATGGATCGCCTCCTCGGCAAGGCCTCGTTGCTGCTTGGCCTCTCGTCTTCTTTCGCTTATCAAGGTTCCTGTAGCGGGGGCAGCAGCTTCAGCAGGGAGGCCTAGACTTCCCTCGCTCCCGACGCATTCCCAAAACCAGCTGAGAGATTTTGTGAAGTGTTCTGGGTCTACCCTTATGGTCTCCTACAGGTGTCTCCTCAGAAGCATCCTGGAGGCATCCTAACCAGATGCCAAAGCCACCACAATGGACTCCTCTCAAGGCATCCTATCTCTACGAGAGAGCCCAGCCACCCTTCGGATTAAACTTTTTTCAGCCGCTAAGTCTTGTTCTTTCGGTCACAACCCACTGTTTGTTGTCGTAAGTGACGGTAGGGACGTAGACTGCTCGGTATGCAGAAAGGTTTGCCTTTTGGCTTAGCTAAGTCTTCATTGCTTTTGATGCCGCCTCAATCTTATTTGTTTTATTCACGCTCATATCAACCCATTAAATAATAAATATTGATCTTTTGACCATAATAAACATTGTTCTGGTTTGCCTAATTCTAGCCAATCTCGGAAGGCCTGACGCAATATTAACCAATGAGAAGCGAGAAAAGGCGGGTCAATCTGTCATTAGAGCACCACTTGTCTAACGCCGTCACTCGGGATTCTTCACTCTTGAGACAAATTTAAATCTGGAGAGCTCTCGCTAAACTTTACGCCTGGCTTTTAAAATTAAGAGCATTGAATCAGTTGCATCTTCCTTGTAATCCTTTACTATCACCATGTTTGCTAATCCTTTTTTAAATTATTTATTAGTTCATTCATCTTTTTTTTATATCCATTGATTGTTAAACTAATTCACATGTTCAGCCAATTGGCAGGTTAAAGATTTTTGATAAATAACTTTTAATATATTGATAATTAAAACATAATATTTCAGCTTTGACTAATATGTCTTTGTCAGAGATGACAGGTTCATGAATCTATAAAACAATATTTATCCACAATCGATGACCGCCATAGATCTAGAGGATGTACACAAATAACAACGTATCACAATCCCATATAGACTTGTTGAGGAATTATTCATGAAATCATATATTTTTTAAACTTCAAATGTTTGTGAAGAATGCTGATGAGCTATGAAATAACTAGTAGCCAATTGAATAAGCTTCCCTTTTGTCTTTATATTCTTGTAAAACTGACACTAAAGGAGTCCAACCATGAACCTCACCGCACGTCGCTGGAAATACATAAATCATCTTTATTTAATAGATATTAAATACGAATAGCTTGTGAAGATGAAAATATCTTTCTTTATGGCACTGATAAATATATGACCTTTAATCATTGAAAGGGCTTTTGTTGTTGCATTTTGTTATAATTACCTTTTCTTTCTTTCTTATCTTCATTTTTTGAGTCTGGCAAGAAAATGTATTTCCTCGTGTAAGTAAATCAGCAGCGAACAAAACTCATCCTACTTGTGTATTGATTCTTCTGAGGAAAAAATCTTTTTATAACGAAGAGTTCTATAGGTTTCATACAGTTGCAAAATGACTCTCTGCCAGGACGATTGATTGATTCGAATCATACGTGGCTGTCAGCTTTCATATCTCTGAGATGTGATTTTGATTAGAAGTGCTTTGGCGCCTCCCTACCGAGACATCTCTCCGGTCGCTGTCTGAGACATTCCAAATCGCTTAAACACAACATGAAACGACAAGCAGGAAGTGATTGGAGACAACATAACAGAAGAGGAATTGACCTCCTCTTAGTTATGTGCTTCATTTTAACAGAGTTTTCAAATGTTATCTTGTCACTGCAGAGCTATGGCATTGTTGGAGGGAATAATGAAAGGTCAGTGTTATTCTTAGTTTCTCTTTTGCATTGCAACAAAGACGACTCTCGACGCTACAGCCAAAGCAGCCAATTAAAATAAAAATGATGGCCTTTGAGCTGCGGGTTTCACTTCCCAACGGTGTTGCACTAATAATATTATCATGGACAAAAGTCCATCGGTGCAATTAAATCTTCCGCATGTTGTGAGCAAATTGCTTTCGAACGATACAGGAGACGTGTTTGAAACTTTATTTTGTTGCGATTGAAAGTTGCTGATGTGAGGATGTGTGTGATCTAAACAGCGGGTTGTTGACAATATCTTGAAAATGCTTGAATTACTTTAAGAGAGTTGGTTGATCTTTTCTGTCTTTTGTCTCAGAAACATCTTTAAAGAATTTAGGGTTTAGGCAATGCATTAAGATACAAGTGGTCCGGTTTATTCCAGGTTCTTGTAGCAGCACTCACACTTAATAGGCCACACAATAAAGGGTTAGTAAGTAAGTGAGTAATTTCTCGTCTGGACTATTGAAACAGTCTTTATTCATGTCTTAACAATAAGGATCTGTCTCGTCTGCAATTGATTCAGAACTCTGCAGCGAGAATTCTGACCTGCTCTAGTAGAAGAACTCGCATTTATCCAATCCTTAAATCTCTTCACTGGCTGCCAGTTTCTTTCAGGATCAACTTTAAAATTCTGGTTCTTACTTTCAGATCTACTCATGGTCAGACTCCTCCTTACATTTGACCTGATGGTAGGATCTATTCATCCTCATGTCGACTAAGGGTTGGGATTATTTTCAGAGTAATTTGTCCTTTTTTTTAGAGCAATAGGCAAAAATGTTTGTCCACACACTCATACCTACTGACAATTTCCCCAAGTTCCCAAACAACCTCTGTATGTTTTCGGACTGTGGGAGGAAACCGGAGATCCCGGAGTAAACTCAAGCGAACGTAGAAACCTCACACAGAAGACCACAAGTTGGAAGGTCAACCAGTAACCTTTTCCATAGGGAAGTAAGTGACAGAAAATGAATTAATACATATATTTTAAGCTTGTTAGTAGCAGACGCTAAAAGGCCAACATGCTACACAGAGTGGAAACACAATATCAACAGAACTCCTAGTGTCTACTGTCTACACTCTTGTGTTTCTGTGGCTGTGTAGCATGTTAGCCTTTTCATTTTGTCAATACAAGATGGGCATTACAGACGAGCAGTATATAGGCGTTTGGATGTTTTTAAGAGTCTTTTTGGACGAAGATGAAGACGAACATACATTTCTCCCTGTAACTACAAAAAGGAAAGGATGACTGTTAAAATAATCCCAGACTTTAGTCGACATGAGGATGAGAAAATGGGTGAAATATTACATTTGTGTGAACTATCACTAAAACTTTTAACATGTGTTCAATTTAGGCTCTTTTTAAGGTAAGGTAAGGTAAAACTTTATTGATCCCTCAGGAGGTCTCCTTTTGTTGTTTATTGTTTTTTTTCTCTTAAATAAATATTACTTTGAATAACAATAACATGCAGAATAATTGATTTCTGTACCTCCTGGGTAATGATTTCCTTAAAATAATGAACACATAGCCTGGTATTTCAAACTCTGCTCCTGTGTTGTTCTCAGTATTATCTTGATCTTTAAAGTATGTACTTTTTTGAGTATTGTTTTGATTGTTTAAGCGCTTTGTGACCCTGGTCTCGAAAAGCGCTATATAAATAAATATTACTTACTTACTTACTCTGCGTAGAACTTCGCAATCATAAATCTGTCTTCGTCAAACCAACAGTGCATGCAATGATCCAGGAAGCGATGTTGTCAAGTTGATGAGATTTCCAACCAATTGGGCTTCTTGTTTCAACGAGAGTTTCAAACAGAGGGAAACTTTTTTTTTTTTTTTTTATCTTATTCTTTAATCTTTTGCACAATTAACAGCTGTACTTTGGGTCGGTTTTTAAACTGTTGGGCAGCTTTTATGTTTTATTTGGGCTGAAGACCATCAGTACAATCTGGCAAACCTTCGTCAAATAATTATTCTGTGACTGTTGAGGACGTAAAGCACGGTTTCTCACAGTTTTCAAAACAACATAAACTTTTTTTATCAGAAATCAACACTTTTGATTGGAGCTGTTGGATAAAAAAACAATGTTTTGTGAAATTGAAAACATTGTTTTCCTGTGCATGGGAGTAAAACCCATGGAAACATCTGGGTAAACCTATAGTGTTATTGTGTCAAAGGGTTGACCAAACCAAGGGACCAACTACTTCCCTGTCCTATCTGGATGTTTTAAGTGTCTTTTTAAACCAATATGAAGATGAAGACAACTGAGCTCCAGTCGCTACAATAAGATTAACAAACATTTTTGTCTATAACTCTAAAAACTAAAAAGGAACAGATTCCTCTGAAAATAATCCCAACCCTTAGTTGAAAATGAGCAGAATTAGAATTTTGTCTGAACTATCACTTATATTACTGTTCAATATTTTGACCATAGAGTTGAAGGGTCCTTGTATGGCACTGGTTTCTTAGAGAAGAAAAAAAAGACCCTTCTCCAAAGGAACAGTTTGGACTCTGTGTCAAGGCTACCAGACAGGGGGCTTCAAAAGTGGTGCTGGGAAATGGAAAACACCTGGTTTTATTTTAGACCTCATCAAGCACGGAGAAGGGTCACCCTGAGGACCACAGGCAGGAGCCAGCCCTCTACAGTACATGTTACTGTTTGATTTTGGGGAAAAGCTGCATGAGATGAAGTTGATTCTTGACCTCACCGGCAGCAGGTATAGAGTTGCAAAAGTAGAAAATGAGGTTGTGTTAAGATTATTGCTTAATAAAGACAGGTTAAGAAACCAATTCCAACCTTGTCATTTTGTTTTAACTTTGTGATGTCATTTTAGGAGAGAAAAAAAGGCAGTTTAATGGTAGAACATTCTTTTTTTTTTCAATCTAAGGATTTTATACTGAAATACAATGTGTTAAAGAGGTTTTATGGTGTACGTAGGATTAAGGTTGCATTTAAAATAGACTTTTTAAGATTATGTGAAGATGTCATTTATTGATAAGAGACGTTAAGACTTTAGACTGTGGGTGCTCCGCTCCTAATCTTTAGGTCTGTTTTATAAATCGACTATTTTGGGCTGCAGAAGAGTTCAACTGCTTGTAGAAGCCAATAACTACAGGAAAAAAAGTAATTTAAGAACTTATACCATGGTTTTTCATTGCATGGTATTGGAAATAGCAATTGTTCAAGAAAGTTTTCACAGTTTTCACAAAGTTTATTTTTACTTTGAGACACTTGCAATCTTTGCAATATGATAACACATTGGTAGAGTGTCTTAGCCAAGACCACAACACGAGCAAAAAACAACAAAAAAAAACCTGCTCAAAATGTGCACAATAACATGCTGTACTTCAAAAACATTAGAACCATATTCAGCTGTCGTGTGATATCTGTAGAGTGGGTTGTAAGTAGTGGTGGGTTCATGAAGCTTCATGAAACAGTGTCATGTTGTTTAGAGGTCAGCAGGTGGCGCCATCAGTTTAAAAATGATGTTTCATTAGAACAGTTGTTCAAAACAAAGGAAAATAGTGCAGAGACCGACATCTAGTTGACTCTGAAAATAATGACACTGTTTCATGAAGCTTCATCAGACCAGCACTAGTTGTAAGGAGGTCCGTGACAGTTTGTGTCATGCAAATTGACAAAGCTCCTTTGTGTTCAAGACCAGTTTTAAGGCCCAAGATTAGGCTGGATGCAGACAACCAGAAACCAAAATAAGACCAAGACTATAGACTAGCAATAGGTTGATGAGGCTTCATGAAACAGCTGCTCAGGTATCATGATACAGTGTCCTAATTGTGAAAGACCTCTGGATGGAACATCTATTTATAATGTTTGGCGCTGATCTATTCATTAAATTAAACCTTGAGTCATTAAAACAAAGTGTGCCATCTAGTGGCATTTCAAAATGAACAAACTGTATCATGATGCGTCATTAACTGTTTCATGAGGCCTCAACAACCCATCACTACTAAACAACATAAAGACCAGGACCAAAGATTTTCAATCCTCCAGCCAGCTGTTATCACGCATCGCTTTGTTTATACAACGAGTGCCTAGGAGGTAGATACTTCCAGGATGGATGACGTCAGGTGAAAAACATCTAGTGTGTATGGTTATGGTAAACAAGATTTAATCTCCAAAAAACCAAGGGTTTTCAGTGGGTGCGGCTTAAGATAATTTTATAATAAGTATAAATATAAGTAAGTATTTCAATTAAAAGAGAGTTTTGTACAAACAGATACTGATGAGTACAATAGAGTACTGATGGTCTGATGAAGCTTCATGTGTCAGTATTTTCAGAGTCCACTAGATGGTGGGCAATGCCATAAACTATTTTCCTTTATTTTGAACAACTTTTCTAATGAAACATCATTTTGAAACTGATGGTGCCACCTACTGACCTCTAAACAACATGACACTGTTTTATGAAGCTTCATCTGAACATTACTACAAGAGGTCCAAGATCCATTTTAGAGACGCTCAAATCAACACATTAAATTCCCTTAAAAGCTCTACATTCCCTGCGTCGCAAGAAAAACCTTTCCAGAGATAGAAAAAATAAATCCATGATCCAAATTATGTGAATGGCTTGTATTTTCCAAGAAAAAAAAACTGTCCGCTCTAATTAAAAGTCTCAGAGTTGGGAATGAAAATGATCACTTTCAACAATGAGGTCACCACGGTCGAAGTAAATTAGTAGGACCGTCACAACTACAGCGATCCAAACAGCAACGTTTAAATCCAACAGCAGCTCCAAATGTAAACTGACCAACATTCGGTCGGCGAAATGCTTTTACACCTTGTATGAATTAGTTCAGCTCTGCCTCCGTGCCTGTAATTACTGGCCTCATCTGAATGGGTTTAGCAGGAGAGTGTGAAGGAGTCCCTGTGGGGCCCAGCATGGGTCCTTTCTGTCTTGTATATTTCAACCCTGCCATTTCAAAAAATGTATTACCTCCTTGCAGCTCTGGTAAATGTCATGCCATTCTCTCCTGTGTGGGAGGAATTGCCGCTGCGGTGGTGGTCAAAGAACCCAAGCCCAACAGGAGGCCAGACATTTTTGAGGAATGGGAATAGATGAGCAAACAATTCATCGTTTTTTTTTTTCTGGGTTTTTTAGCTTCCGATAATGGCGGTAAGATTGCGAGATTTACGAGGGGTAAACATAACTGTGAAATGGAAGCGATACAAAGTAATGTATTCAATACATATGAGATTATAGACGATTGTAAGACATATTTTTAAAGGGGAATAAATATCACCCTTTGGCATCTTCGATGTGACTCATGCTCTCTAGTTTGAGTCATAATGTTACATATGCCATTGAGGAAATGTTAAGATTTATTTATTCAATTAATATCTGTCAAAAATAAATAGCTCATAAATGACTGCCTCAGTCTCTTGTTCACTTTGACAGCTACTAAATAAAAAACACTAAAACATTATAAAATATTTTTTTTTTTATATTTTGTTCTTGGTCTTTGATCTTTTCACAGACCAAATTGTGAATTGATGGAGTGCTTTTGCTTATGGTGACACAGTCTGGTAGCGATCAGGGGCATGATGGAGGTTATGCCAATTACTCTTTACTCCGATTCATTTGGGTGCTTTGTGGTTTGTCAGTTTGGTTGCAAACATACTCACTATTTGCTCCTATTCTCTGTAGAAAAAAACAAATGTTTTTATCGCTGGACATCAACCATTTTTAAGACATAGCATGGATTACGAATTATGGTATGGTGAAGCTTCATAAGCAGTGTCATGTTGTTAAGAGGTCAGTAGGTGGCACCATCAGTTTAAAAATGATGTTTCATTAGAACACTTGTTCAAAACAAAGGAAAATAGAGCAGAGACCGCCATCTAGTGGACTCTGACACTGTTTCATTAAGCTTCATCAGACCATCACTATTGCTTACGCTAATTTTGCGTTTGGCAAATAATACTGTATCTCTGGGTAGAGGAAGCAACACATTTGTTCCACCATTTCAGAATGATGCAATAATTCCTGCTATATTCCTGATCCGTAAGACGGTGAAGATCAAAGTCGATGTGTTGGCGACTCTATAAATATTTAAATTATGTTTGCGCAAGTAGGAGTGATTCAGCAATGTCGGCCAAATCTCGTCAGACTGTAGTTCTATTTACATCACATTTACATTCATGCAATTAGCAGACGCTTTTCTCCAAAGCAACTTACAAATGTACCCAGTCAGCACACAATCATTTCACAACATGATCTGGAACTTGTAACCCATGCGTTTGTGTCTTCTCGTTTAGACTATGTAATAGTTTATTTTCCGTGTCTAAACAAGAAGGAGCTGTTTCGCCTGCAGTTGATTCAAAACTCTGCAGCAAAACCTGAGCCGCTCTAGTAGAAGAACTCACATTTCCTTCAAACTCTTCACTGGCTGCCAGTTTCTTTCAGGATGAAATTTAAAATTCTGGTTCTTACTTTCAGATCTATTCATGGTCAGACCTTCCATCAGTGATCTGATCCAGCCTTACACCCCAGCTCGGGCTCTGAGGTCTGTGGATCAGAATCTACTGATGGTTCCTGAACACGCTTCCGGACCAGAGGAGAGAAATCCTTCCAGACTGTTGCTCCTAAGCTTTGGAACGATCTTCCTCTCCCTCTGTGTTTGATGGAGTCTACAAGAAACATCTTAAGACCTTTTTATTTGTTCAGGCTTTTCCCTGATTTTATGGAACTCCTGTGTTTGTCTTATGTGTCTTTATCTTTAAATGTATATTGTTTTTGATTGTTAAAACGCTTTGTAACCCTGGAGCTTTTCAAATGACTATTACTTACTTACAATCACACACCGATGGGAGTAGGCTGCGACGCAGCAAACCATCAGGAGCAATCATCTTGCTCAGGGACACAATCTGGTCTGGAGTTAGGATTGTACCCACAACTTCTAAGGCCACACCACCAACCACTTTACCATCTGAGCTATGTCACAAAGGATCATGGGAGCACAAAATCCCTGGCATTCTTTCACGTGGAATAAGATGAAAACAGTACTATAGGATTCAAGAAAAAGTAGGTCAGGGTAAAAGAAACCACAGCACCTCAGTCAGGCTTGTCACATGGTTATGTTTTGATGTAGAAAATACAGCAGAAATAAAAAGATGACGTCGCTACGAATTTGCAACTGAATCTGTGGCTTCTGCTTCTGTCTTCTTCTATGAGTGTGTGGATTCAACCGCAAAAGAAAATTAACTTTTAGCTCACTGTCTGAGAAACATGGATTCCATTATCTTAACCCTTGTGTTATCTTAGGGTCAAGGTGACCAGAAGGCCCGAAAATAAATGTGTTTGGATTTTGATAGATTTTAATAATCCCTATGGAAATATCCTTTTCGGAAATTGTGTTTCCAGTACACAGCAGGCGATAGAAGGTGCAGAAGTTTTATTAAAATAAGACAAAGAACAAGGTGCAAACAAAAGAACAAAGTGCAAGTAATACAGTGGTGGAAGTGTTGCATTGTGACGCAGAGACAACACGTTTGTTTTCCGGCCTTCGGGTCATCTTGACCCTGAGATAAAACAAGGGTTAACAGGCAACTTTTGTGACCTTTAATATCTGATGAGATTATCTGAGAAAGAAATAATTGATGAATAACTAAATTATACTTAATTCAGAACCATAGGAAATAAAGTAAGTATTCTTCTAATCTACTAATCTAATCTACTTTATGGCACCTTAAATTTGTTTACCCATTACGCTGAACAACATGTAGTCCTTGGATAAGTACAAAGATTAAATATGAACATATTAATGAAGCTCTATTAATTTCATCATCAAAAATACTGGATGGAAGAACCGTCAACAGTTGCTTAACAAATCCCTCCTGGATCTGCTGACATATGACCAGTTGAGCTCTACAGGCGTGTGCAGGGTGGCTTTCTGGAGATAATCTGTTTAATCTGGTTGAGCTATCGCCGAACATTACATGAGAGCTTTTTCACGCTCGCATTCAAAAGGTGCACCACCAAGGATGTTTTTTAAATAGGTCGAGATGATGTATGTGTTTATGTTTGACCACAGCGGGCCCGAAGCATGACTCAGAATAAATAAGTTTACCAAAGGAAAACACAACCAAATCTCAAAGAGTGTTGTGAGCACATACAAAAAGAACATATTTAAACCTTAATACTAATTATTGTTTAGAAAGTATAAAAGAGATTTGAAAAGTACAGAAGATTTGCAATGATTATTTAGACGATATTAACAAATAATTTAGTTGTGTTGCTCTGTTGTTCTGTGAGCCTTCATCTTAGTGAAGTTCAGAATCATTAATGTGAGTTTACCTCTTTGATATGATGAGCTACTATTAGTAGTCAATAAACTCAGCAATTAGAAAAGTGTAAAAATAGAAGCACAAAAACATCACATACTTCCCCTAAGGAGCTAATTTCACATGACTTTATGTCAAAACCAAAGTCAAACCAATTTAGGAAACAACTTTAACGTTTGAAAAATTTAATTTCCTCCCCGCAAAACCCAAGTTCACGTATTTGGAATCATGCAGATGTCTTAAAATTGTAAAACCTCTAAGCCACTAATGAAGTAGAAAAACATTAACAAAATGACAAAATATTTTGTCACTATGGTCACAAAGATGTAATCAGCTGTAAGATATATATTATTATATACCTCTGTTAGTATCTGTTGAAGTCCAGATGAAACAAAGTGCAACATCAAACAAGAAACCTTCCATTAAATCCATTCAGACCTTTTTGATTCTGCTGTTTACATAGAATCAAACAAACAACCTTCACCATTACCTTCTACACGTCCTCTTTCACCACTGTATTATGATACAGTGTCTTAATTTGAAAGGCCACTACTGTAGATGGTGCTCTCTGCTTTGCAATACATAGCTCTAGTCTTCAAATTAAACTAAAATTGGCATCAAACTTTGAGTGCCATCTAGTGGTATTTCAAAATGAATACACTGTATTGTGATGCAGCGTCTTTACTACACTGATGAGGCTTCATCAACCCATCACTACATATTTAAAGTCATTGAGATATATTTTATCTCAATGACTTTAAATATGTAGTACCTGTTGTGGTTATGAGCACTTATGGCTAAACAGATAAAAGAGCCTTTAAGCTCTTGCTACAAAGTAATTTAAAATATAGCGTAAACTTTTCCACAACAATTTCTCTTGTTGACGCTTCAATACAAGAGGGACGTTACAGACGAGGAGAATATGGATGTATTTGGATGTTTTTAAGTGCTTCTTTTTCGACAAAGAAAAACCTGAGCTCCATTAAAAGTCACAACGTTAAAATAAACATATTTTTTTGTCCATGACTCTAAAAATTTTACATTACTCTAAAAATGTTCATGTCCTGTCATTTATGTTCCCTTTCGTCTCACTTCCTGGTTTTATTGTGAAGTCCTGATCCCTGTCTTGTTAACTTCCTCTCGTGCTCCTGATCTGATTGGCCTGATTCGTGTCCCCTGTGTCTTCGTCTCACCTGATCCCCGTTCCCCTTGATTGTTGTTTAAAACACTCCTTCGTCTGCCAGTCTCTGTTTTGCCGAAGTCTAGTATATATTCAGTTCTGTTGGCCGATGTTTTGTGCCTTTTTATCAGTGCCTTCTGCCTGCTCTTTTTGTTAGCCTTTTTGTCATTTAAGTAGTCGTTCATCATTCCTGTCTCCTGCCTTTGCATTTGGGTTTCCTGACCCGAGTCCTGAAAGAAAAGAATCGTAACTCTTTGACGTATGAGGGTGAGTTGAAAATGAGTAAAGTTTTATTTTTTTATAAACAAGATTCAATAACTAGCTTAATCTCATCAGTGTTCTTTTGTATATTCTCTAGTTATAAAGAAAATAATCATGTATGACATGATGGGTTGATGGGACCTCATGAAACAATGTTGAGGCCCTGGTCTAGAAAGCCCTACAAATAACCATTTATTACTTACAAATAAAGACAATGTGTCATGATGCAGTGTCTTCATTTTAAAAGGCCACTAGATGGCACCCTAAGTTTATAATGCTATGTTTCCTTAAATTAGTAGTTGAGAGAATAGACATGTATACATAGACGCAATATCAACTGCTGCTGCCCACTAGAACGGTCTATAAACAGGGTGGCCATCTCGGTACAGTGTCACTCACTCCTACAGTGCATTACGTCTATAGAGGAATGATGTGTTTACACTATAAAAGTGATCATAAATCTCTCATTTGTAAAGCTTTTTTCACGGGTTTGTATTTCAAACCTCAGACCAGATAGACAGACATTATTAGAAAGATTATTTACTATACTTTTAAAATATCCAAGCACCCCGTATCAGAGCTACATGAGTGACGATTTGAATGGACCAACCCGTTTGACAATCGAGATCAAGAATTCAGTAAAAAATTGTATTTTAAAATTGAGACGTACCTCTTTCCCTGTAGTGGTTAATGCGCTGCTGCCTGTGTCACTGTTCCAAGATGGCGGCGCTACACACCTGTCTTCAGTCAATGCGGCGTCTATATATACATGTATATGGTTGAGAGCCAAGGATTATAAAGCAGAGAGTGCCATCTAGTGGTTGTTCAAAATGATGACACTGTATCACGACACGTCTCTTCATTGCATTATATAGTTTCATGACACTTGAAGACTCATGAACCCTATCGCTTTATAATATAGGTATTACGTTTAAAAAAAAACTATAAAGGCTGAAAAAGCAAGATTTAAAATATTTATTCAGGCTTCCCCTTATCTAGGAATTAGTGTAACAAAATGTGGTAAATATTAGTGACTGTCTGATGAAGCAGTGTCATTATTTTCACTAGATGGCGGTCTCTGCACTATTTTCCTTTTGTTTTGAACAACTTTTCTAATGAAACATCACATCATTTTTAAACTGATGGCGCCACCTACTGACCTCTAAACAACATGACACCGTTTCATGAAGCCTCATCAGACCATCACTAGTAAATACTCTGTTTGTACATTCAATTATGAAACAAGGGAAAAGCTTTTATTGTGTCGGCTTCAAGTTTGATCATCCTGGTCATTTCAGTAAAGTCCAGGTGAAAACACTGTATTTACATGTGGCCCCGTTGTTACTATTTAAAAAAAAGAACCTGTCTATGTGTGTCCAGTGTGAGTGATGTTTGTAAAAGAGAGGCCATGACAAGTTTGTTAAATGACAACTCGGGACAAACAACGTGGAAGTGCCAAGCTGACAAGGCTTCGGTGCGAGGCCATACCTTAACAATGCTATCCGACATTGAAGAGGAGGAAGAATGAACTCTATAGAAACACACTCACCTGTTCTCTGTCCCTGACTATCTTCCCTCTTTCAATGCTGAAAATAGTCAGGGACATATCTGGGCACATCCTCAGTTCACCTGCTCAATGTTAACGTGTGAGGCTCACTGGTTTAGATGTGCAGGATGAGATAGATTTGGTATTCAGGGAAAGGAATTTGAGTATATTTTCAGAGAAGCACATTGAGGAGGTCACCACCAGGCAAGGGAAGAGGAAAAGGTTAAAGAGGCAGCTCTCCACCACGGTGAGGCAGAAAGTGTTGGTGTGAATATAGAGCAGATCGACCACGGTGGCAACATCCTTCAGGGGGAAAACAGAAATAATTCCTAAAAAACGCTTTTGGCATTTGACAGGCTATTTTCCGCCTTTTTCGGGGGTTAAAATTTGAGGTTTGGTGTTATGATCCCTGCACTTGAGCAGAGGAAATAACAGGGACCACAGTCTGACACGGGGACATTTTCATGACAGAGTAAAAGGCAAAAGTAACAGATATATATTTTTAAATTAAAAATAAATTTGGTAAAGAGTTAAAAGGTTATAGCTAGAGGGAGAGGGAAAATGACAAAATGAAAACCGGGGCAACTTTCTCATGTCTTAAAGTGATTAATATTTTAACTGAGACGGTGAACAAAAGGTTTCCTTAAAATTTTAAAGAGCGGTTGGCAGACTGTCAGTTGGTCAGCTCTGTTTTCTCACTGCAGCAGCTTCAAAACGGCATCACCAAATGATTTATCTCAAGCTAACATGTCCTACAATTTTTAAATGATACAATAATTGTTTTCAAAGAAAAACTGAGCTGTGACATTATTAGGAGAGGTTAGTGCTGGGTAACAAACATGTTTCGAAACCGGTACTGACAGTGCTTTGCCTGAACTACCGTATTTCCCGGACTATAACGCGCACTTAAAAGCCTTTAATTTTCTCAGAAAACAACAGTGTGGTTTATAATCCAGAGCATTTTATATATGAACATTACCTGGTGGGTGACTTGTTTACAAACACTTTCATGACTCATTGAGTCATCACAGGGTGGTATTAACGACACGCGTAACATCATGGCGGACGTCTATGGAGTAAGATTACTTCCCTGTTTTGAGTAAGTCTTAGTTGTTGTAGACTCAAAAATTTTTTTGCAAAATCACTCTGCTGCGCGCTCAACCAGTCATACAAATGCGTTCATGTCATACACACGCTCAATAAATAAAGTTAAATTAAGTTTGACTTTATCTGACTGTTTTGTTGACATTTCCTTTAGCACAGCTTTATCTAGTGGATGCATAAAGCAACCGCAGTCAAACGTTTGACTGTATCTTTTATTCTATGCGCCTTATAATCCGGTGCGCCCTATTTATGAAAACAGTTCTAAAATAGGCCATACATTGAAGGTGCGCCTAATATTGCGTAAAATACAGTAGTTTATATTTTTGGACCAACATGAACAAGATGTATGCCTGATGAACGCTACTGTGAATGTGTTCATTCTGGTGTTGGTGTATGTCACACTCTCCGTTCACCTTCGTCCGTTAGGTTGCCGGATTACGACAGAGACTTGGAGGCAGAAATGTGCCGAAAAAACACTGTAAACGGGTCTAAATGTTATGCGGAAAAACACCCAATCCAGCAACACCAGCCACCAGTGGCGCACAAACACTGGCGTCGTTAAAACGAGCAGCAGGTGAAGCTACAGCAGCATGAAGTCGACAGACTTGACAAAGTATCGAGGATTCTTTCAATCAGTGGCGGGTCGTGCATTTCAAACACAGGCCTTCAGTGGCGCTCGTTTTGAATTAATCCACCTCTAAATAACTACTTGAAAGTTATTCATACACAAAGTAGATCCAACCCTGCACTGTTCTAGGTCAATTTGACGTTTAGAGCATTATCAAATGAGCACAACATCAGCGCATCCCTGAAAACATCACTCCGACTACGAGTCTGTGGGGTTACCATGGCAACAATATACTGCATCGAAGTTGGTAAAGACTACACAAAAAACAAAACACGGAGGAACAACCACAGCCAGCGCTGGATCAGCAGCTACGTCACATTGAGAGTCGCGATTATATGAAGCGTCAGCAGCCTGTTTGACTCCCAAGAATGAGAACCGGTGGAGTCAATCACTCCTCCAGAGTAACATATTGACGATTTAGAGTAACCATTATGCAGAAAGGCATTTTAAAGAGCTGCATCAAGGACAGATAACTTGTGTGTCAAAAACAAAATCTGAGTGCAGATGTCTCTCTACACTTGGCTAAAGCTGCGACACACAAAAGCATCACTAATAATCTCATAAAAGCGCAACATTATTCAGGAAAATAGCATTTACTCACATAGTTCATGGACTAAAAGTGGTGACAAATTATTTGAAGCTTGTGACAAACTCGCCTCGGAGTTGCAATAACTTTAATGTAAAAATTTGATCAAGCCTGGGTATAGAAACTTGGAAACAAAAGAGCATTTTTTTTTATATACTTGGTACTGCAGTAGTTGCCACAAAAGAACCTAAGTTCGATACCCAGCTCTAGTAGAGGTATATTTGAATTGAGCACATACATTTAAATTATGATATCGGCTGTATTGTGCATACATTTCAATAGAGGAAGATAGGATTTCTTTAGGCAATCCATTTCGTCAAGTGTAGCCAAAATGTGAATACGTGATTTAAAAAAAAGTCTTGTTTTTCAACTACCTCATGAAACCAATCTTTTCTTTGTGATATCTGACTTTGTAATTTCCTTTTTTAGATTCCAGGATAAGACTTGTTCAAGGCAAAAAAAAAGCCTTTGATTGTCTGCACAATTTCTGTCAGGATATTGTGATTAACTTTAAAGTTTTTCAATTATCTATTTATTTGATTCCAGTTGATGCCATCCATTAGAATGAAATCACCTTTGGTTTGCATTTCATTTGCAGGATTTTGAAAAGTCAGTTTTACTCGAGTAATAGAGCTAGAATAATTAATTGGTCCCCTTTTTTTTTTCCTAAAGTAATCACCCGTGTGTTATATTTAAACTCAAAGATGTTTCCCCAGTGGACAGCAGGACCATCTGTGTTGCCTCTTTTTCTCGCTGATGGAACCAGCGCTTCAGTCGTACGTCGCTTTTAAACGGGGCCCACGGTGGATAGAAGTGCCTTGAAATCTTTACCGTCTGTTTTCATTTCACAGGAGCTTGTTGTTCTCAGAGGTGAACGCTCACATTAGATCAGTTGTTTTCCTGTCTGCTTCCCAGATTACTGAGTTTAATGGCCAGATTAATTTGTGCTCTTTGCATTTAACTCAGAAAATGTGTGTCACCGCATGGCAGCACCGCGCATAATTAGCTCGCTGGTGGGAACAGTGCCGCTGATGGATGTCTCGCCGTAGAATGTCCTTCTAGGGCAGTGAAAGTGTGAGACGTCCCATAAATATGCTTTAGAATGCGTAGGCGGAAAATGTGTGAGGGGGGGAAAAAAGCTAAACTTGTTGGGTAGTAAACTTTATTTCTACAATGATGATGAAGGTTTATCATTCATGTTCCCTCATGTCGACTAAGATTATTTTCAGAGTAATCTGTTCCTTTTTAGTTTTATAGACAAATGTTCACTTTAAAGTAGCGACTGGAGCTCAGTTGTCTTCATCCAAAAAGACACTTAAAACATCCAAAATTCTCAATACTGCTCGTCTGTAACATCCCTCTTGAGCCTCAAAGAATTGAACAAACATAAATTATAGACTTATTTAATTATTTTACAGAACCACTTCTCATGTCTAAACTCTTGTGTTTCCTAACTGTGTAGCATGTTAGCCTCTATATTTTGTCAATACAAGAGAGACGTTACAGACGAGCAGTATGGAGGTATTTGGATGTTTTTAAGTGTCTTTTTGGACGAAGATGAAGACAAAGACAACTGAGCTCCGGTCGCTACATTAAAATGAACAAAAAGTTTTGTCTATAACTCTAAAAAGGAAGAGATTACTCTGAAAATAATCCCAACCCTTAGTCGACATTAGTAGATAATAAGTGAAATTAGAGTTTTGGGGGAACTATCACTTTAATAATGATCTTTGTTGCAAACCTAACCAAGAAGGAACTGCAAAGTTTTTTTGTAGGAAAAAGTCACTATCCATCAATCCTTCTACCGCTAATTCAATCCCATAACTTCCTCTCCCAACAAACCTCTTCCTAAAGAACACTGTGGCATTCAAAGACCAAGCGGAAAAGTTTTCTCAGTGTGTCCTGGGTCTGTCCTGAGGTCCCAGTTGTATATGCTTGGAACAACTTCAGACGGAGGTGTTCAGAAGGTATGCAAAAAAAGTTGCTTAGTTTTCTCAATGATCTTTTTCTTCTGGTCAACAAGAAGGTTTGGGAGAATAACCTGGATTGTTTCCATTATCAAGAAACAAACCATGAAACCAAGTTGAACCATCAACTTCAATCAGGAGTTTCTTTAAAGGAAAGAAGGAAATGTAATAGAAAACCTGGTAAAAAAAAAAAAGAAAGAAAAAGATTCCAGCAATATATATATAGAGGCTGTCCTAAAAAATCATTTCATTGTTTCTTGAAAAAGTCTTTTTTTTTTTATTGTTTCCAGGAAAGATATGCTCTGCAACTCAAAAGAAAAGCCCTTGCGTCTATTAAAATATGAAATAATCAGTCAAACTTTTTTTTTTTTTTTAAAAGCACCCATTTTAATTTAAAATATAGAGACTAAAATGTTTTCAGACTGAAATAAATGTGATTAGGTTTCATTTAGATAGAGCATATAGTCACTTGTATATGTAAAACTATGTTTTGACCGCACAACCAAAATTTCATTAATTTATTCATTCATTCATTCACTGCCACTAGCGTAGATTGTGAGAATGTATACAAGTATTTAAAACTGTGAATACAACAGTCCCTAATGCCACAGTATGATCTGATCACACGTTATGTACAGCTATATGACAGAATATTAACAAATGGACAAATCCAAAGTTGCTGAACAAACTAATGGAATATCTCTCGCCTTCAATCCCTTCATGTTTTTCTGCTTTGAAATTTTTATCAGAGAAAATTTTAGGTTGCCATAGCAACAGTGTGTCGTGCCATGTTGTTCTGCCAAATGAGAATGAGATTTATTAATCTAGTCTATTTATTAATTTTTCTCTTTGTTGCCTGTGTGTGAATGAATTAAAACCAAAACAAAAAAACATTCCACTCTTTAAATCACTGTCATACATATAAAAATGAGTTTGATGTATTATTTTAGAGTTGTCGCTATATTACATTTTTCTCATTTTTTTCAGTTCAGCCGTAAAAGGTTGGTTTTACCAGTTTAAAATACTATAATAAATAGAGGTATAAATACCCTTGAAGTTGACTTATTGGAGGGATACGATTGTATGGTGAGTTTTATAAAGTCGAGCTTATTTCTGCTACTTTTGCACAGAGATGGATGGATAGATAAACTTTATTGATGCCTCTGGAGATCTCCTTTGGGAAATTGTTTTTTCCAGCTCACAGCATTACAAACAATAGATTCATAAAACAAGAACAAAGTGCAATAAAAAAGTGCAAGATGACACCATCTAAATCTAAAGATAAAGAACATAGATCAAAGAAAAATAACAGTCATCTTTTCACTCCACTCCTGCCCCCGAACTCAACATTAAACAGCCTAATAGCCCGAGGAAAAAATTAGTCCCTGAGACTATTAGTGTTGCATCTGGGGAGGAGCATTCATGCACTTTCTCTGCTTACTGATGACGGTGTTCAGAGGATGACTGTCATCAGAGCAGTCAAATTAAAACATGACGATGTTTTGAACTTATTACTTAATAGGGACTCCCCTGTCCGAAATCTCGGTAAACTAGAGGTTACAAGAGCAGAGTCCATTATGACTTAATAATGGCTTCACTCCTTCACGCCAGCTGTAGTCACTCCCCGCTTTGTTTATATAAAGAGTAACTTGGAGGTGTAGACTTTCGGGGGTTGATTATAAGCGGTGACGAACCTTGATGACCAATCACAGCAGAGTGGGTGTTGTTATGGTAAAAAATATTTCATCTCCAGAGAGGGGCGGGGCTTAAGATCATTTTCTAATGTCAATATTTAAATGAAACAAGAGTTTTGTACAAACAGACACTGATGATACAATAGAGTCCAACATCTATTTAAGAAAAATCCATTCATAACATAATAATAATAATTTTAAATTTTGCTATTTGTAAACAAACAGAAAACAAATAACCACCTTGGAGAAGGTGATCACTTTAATTTTAAGGATTTCGGTGAATATGTTTTACCAGGAAAAAAACAAAAAATTGCAATTCCAAATATTCTTACAGTCCTCAATCCCTGCTCGTAGGGTCACGCGGCCGACCGCAGTAATTCACTGGTAATCCGTACCAGAGGCAAGTAAACCCCTTGCCAAGTTTGGTATTGATAAAACTTGGAACCCATAATCCCCATATACAAAGATGTGATTCGTTTTATTTTCATCATGCTCTGACACTGTGACCCAGGCCGTGGTACTTTGATTGAAATTTAAGGAGGTCAGCTATAAATTGCCGGAAAGGGTTTGAAAATAAAAGTTTGAGTGAAATCCTGATGCAATATTTCATCCCGGAGAGGCAAGATAAAGCCCAATGAAAAAAAAAGCTACTGTAACGCTGCTCAAATTGCCGCCGCGTGCTTCCACTCCGGCTCACCATCAGTATGCAAAGCGTCGGACAAGAGGCTCCAGAAACACAAGTCTAGTGGGACTCCACCAACCGAAAGGGTTGAGGACATGCAAGTACCTTTCCTCACATTTCAACTAAAGCGTTCCTTTTTCTCTCTCTCGGAGCGCCGAGACTTTGCGGGGTATGCGGCGTCAGATCCAAAAGAAAAAAAAAAAGGGGCAACGAGATATGCAATGTCATCGCCGAGCTGTCATGAGACTTTTTCTTTTCTGAAATCAAAGGCTCCCCATCACAATGTCCACGGGCCTGTTCATTTGCGGCGGCCTGTGCTCTGACTTGCGAAAAAAAAAAACTGCTGGCACGTTGACAACTCTCGCCGTCTCCTCGGTGAGATTCTAAAGATCATCTTTGATTGACCCAATTAGGCGAGTCCACCGGGTGATGCCTGCTGCTTATTAGCGCTCGGCGTCGGCTTAATCATCGGTTGCAGTACGTGAACGATGTACGGAGCAATCTGGCGGAGGGGCTGACACGGGGCCCTCCTTTCAAGTGCAAATGAAGCCATAGGATCGTAACCAATTGTAACTTCAACAGCTGCTCGGAGTGCCTATCGAAAAACCAGCTGGAAAGTAGTTTTAGTAGGTCACCAGTTTGGAGACGACACGAGGTTCGGCGACATGAATGATAGAAAAAAAAAAAGGGCCTCTCGCGATCTCGTCACACTTTCGCATCTTAATGTTCCGTAGAGACCTGGGAAAAAAGGGATTTCTATTGGCAGGCTCGGCGGGTCAAGGGAATTGTGTGTTGGACTAAAGATTTCAGTCGAAGTCTCGCGGTGAGGGGGGAAAAGGTAAATTGTCAAGAGAGCAACCTGCCAGGATGATGAAGACTTTGTTGATTCACAGCTTACCGTCCCACACTTACCCACAATCCCCCTCTTCAACGGGAGTCGCGGGAGAATTGTGCTGTGTCTCAACTATCATACTTCTCTTAGTGCACTGGTTAGTATACATCAGGATAGTGTACGTAGTAACTAGTCATTCTCGACAGATAGTATGGCTTAAATCAAACGGTGCCGCTGCTCACTAACAGGAAATGACTTGACAGCTTCTTCTTCTACTACTATTTAACGATGATTTCAACCAGCTGTAGGAACACGACACCTGCTGGCAGCAAGTTTTGTTTGGATCAAGAAATATTAGAAATAAAATATTCACGAGATATTTACGCTGGTATTAGCACCGAAGACGTGTCATCCTCCTACTGCTGGCTGAGAACTCACCTGTAAGTTTTATATATATACATATATATATATATATATATATAATTGCGTTTACACCGTCAATGTCACTAAGATGGCGGCCGCTAAGGGTAGAAAGTGTCTATCGATCCATACTCAGTTTTGTGGGCGTTTTAATACTATTTAGTGTGCATGGCGCACTACATTTCGCATACTAAGAATTGAGATGCACTTATGCATGGAAAATACTAAGTTTAAGTACGCAAGTATGCGATTTTAGACACTGCTCTGGTAACAGTAGTACATTGACCACAGTGTTATATATTATAACTAGATGGCGGTCTCTGCACCAATTTTCCTTTGTATTAAACAACTGTTAATTTGAAACTGATAGCGCCACCTACTGACCTCTAAACAACATGACACTGTTTCATGAAGCTTCATTCATTCAACTTATATGACATTTGCTGAATAGTCTTTCACCCTGACATGCAGAACATTCCGTCACTGAAAGATCGGCTAGTTATTTTGTGGTTGAATGCTGTTGAAATATATATATATAGTATATTTGGATAATATAATGTGAACTAATTGTCCTCGCACGTTATATCTACAATGTATCACAAAAGTGAGTACACCCCTCACATTTCTGCAGATATTTAAGTATATATTTTCATGGGACAACAGTGACAAAATGACGCTTTTACACAAAAGTAGAAAGTAGTCTGTGTAAAGTTTATACAACAGTGTATATTGTGGTATTTTTAAAGGAAAAAAATGTACAGCCATTAATCTCCAACCACCGGCAACAAAAGTGAGTACAGCCCTTGGTGAAGTGTCAATATTTTTTGTGGCCACACTGTATAGGCTTAAACTGTCTGTATTAGATATGTTTTAAGATGACTCGGAAATAATTATTTGTCAAATAAATTCTTCTTTTTTTAAGTAGTATCTGTAACGGCAGTAAAACGGCCGGATAAAAAATACGGTTTGAGAGAAGTATTGACAGGTTCAGGCCGTGGGTTTTAATGTCCTCTAAAAGCTTTTGTAGTTAGTTTTTTCACTTGATACCATGGTTCATGAGGCCGCACTAGTGTAAATATACCCACTAGTTGAATTTCAAATTTCTGTCGTTTTGTGGAAAACTGCACTCGAGAACGCATCAAGACATTATGACTTAAAAGTTAAATTAGTTATAACACCTGCTAGATCTGCGAAGTGCTGTCAAAGTTTCCCATCATTAGTCCTGAGTCAGAGGTAATTAAAGGTTACAGACTTCACACTCAAAGTGTTTTTAGTCAACAATTAGATTCTTCTGTCAGGAACAGCTAATATTACACGCTAATATAATTGCTCATTTGCAAACGTTTCCTTGTTTCTTTCCATGCTTTTGATTTGTATTTGTATATTATCAGGATTTATTTCTTCACCCTTTTGTTGTCTCTGGGTCAAGGTGACCCGTAGGCCTGAAAACAAATGTGTTTGTAATATCCTGTGTGTTGTCTCTGGGTCAAGGTGACTCGTAGGCCTGAAAACAAATGTGTTTGTGGTATCGCTTGTGTTGTCTCTGGGTCAAGGTGACCCGTAGGCCTGAAAACAAATGTGTTTGTAATATCCTGTGTGTTGTTGCTGGGTCAAGGTGACCCGTAGGCCTGGGAACAAGGGTGTTTGTGGTATTCCTTGTGTTGCCTCTGGGTCAAGGTGACTCGTAGGCCTGAAAACAAATGTGTTTGTGGTATCACTTGTGTTGTCTCTGGGTCAAGGTGACTCGTAGGCCTGAAAACAAATGTGTTTGTGGTATCACTTGTGTTGTCTTTGGTTCAAGGTGACTCGTAGGCCTGAAAACAAATGTGTTTGTGGTATCACTTGTGTTGTCTCTGGGTCAAGGTGACTCGTAGGCCTGAAAACAAATGTGTTTGTGGTATCGCTTGTGTTGTCTCTGGGTCAAGGTGACCCGTAGGCCTAAGAACAAAGGTGTTTGTGGTATCCCTTGTGTTGCACAATGATTTGTAATGGTTGAAGAGTTTAGTTTGGATATGTGATGTTGATAAATATTTATACGCATTAGAATAATGTATAATTCAGTTATTTTGAAACTAGTAAACATCTCAACATCATATTTTAAAGACTGTGTTGTCAGGAAGTTATCAAAATGTCAATTTCTCTCCTTAATAAAGTTCTTATTCTAAAGTTATTGGATAGAAAAAAAACCCCAGAAGAAACAAACAAACATCCCGGGAAGTACCCACAATGCTGTCTGTCAGGGGAGTGACGGCCTCGCACACTTGTCAGAAACGCTCTGTGTCGCATCTCCCCTCGGACTGCATTAGTGTCAGCATGCACTCTGCTCTCCTCATTGTGTGTAATCGTTGCTTTGTCTCTGGTGCCGTGACACACACCTCACTGCATGCAACTTCCGCACTCCCACCGGACCCCCACCGCCGAATCTCTTGCTGTCCCTAAACCAGTGAGCTGCGCTCGCCTCGCACCTAAAGGGATTGCTGTCACAGTGAAAAGGCCCGGCTTGCTATGCCTGACAACTTGCATATTTGTACTCCGTGATGCAAACGTTTCCCCACTGATATTGTTTTGTCACTTAATGGTGACCCCCGCTAGTGTGCCATTTTATGCTGCACGCATTCCACACTCCAATAAAAACATTGCATTTCTGCAGGACAGAAAATGTATGAAAAAAAAATGTCCCAATAGAAAATTGTTGAATGCTTGTCCTTCTTGTTATCTATGTGCTTTTGTTGTCATTACAAACCCATTTTCTGCTTAATTCGTCCCCTGCTGAAAAAACGTTGCTACGAACCAGTAGGGGGGCCACAGTGGGGGTTGAGCAGAAAAACTATTTCTCTCCGAAAACTTCCTGATTTACTTCCCAGTCCCACTTTGTTTGTAAAGGGTAAACTTGTGAATAACCCCGAGGGTCAGATGGACCTGAAATTGATTAAGATCATTACCGGATAAATCCCCAAACGGTTTCTTGTAGTATTGTGGAAAATACATTATTAAAAATTGATTTTCCAAAATAATCTTTTTGTCTAACTGGAGTCTGCGGAATACTAGAGTTGATCTGAGATGGAAATTAGACCAAACTATTAAAGGGTATATCACCAAAAGACACTAGAGAAAACATGTTTTATGACTTTAATAGTAAGACTCCCCAAAATACCCCAGTAATTAAGTTTTAATGAGTACATTTTTCTTCAAAATGTATTTTATATTTCTTTGTTTAATTAATCAGATGATCACCATTGATTTAAGGTTGAGGAAGTTTAAACTTTCTTTTTAAAAGGACTCAAAACCTAACTTTTAATTTAAGCATAACGGTATTTTTTTTATATAGTATTTTTTTGTTTGAAATGTCTTTATCTTGTGTCAAACTTGTAGCACTTTGAGATTTGTTCACCGAATATAAAGTGAAATACAAATAAAATCTATTATAAAATTGGAACATAATTATGTTTCGTATAAAGATGTCTAGATGTCTTTTTCAAAGTTAAAGCTCAACTTACTGACCTCTAAACAACATGACACTGTTTCATGAAGCTCAGACCATCACTAGCATAAGGTGCTTAATTTGCGAGTCAGTGAACTTATGATATTTGCTGAATAATCTTTCACCCTGACATGCAGAACATTCCGCCACCGAAAGATCGTCCGGTCAAAGCGGCAGGCCGTCAACAATGAGTCTGGTTCCGCTCGAGGTTTCTGCCTTCTAAAAGGAAGTTTTTCCTCGCCATTGCTCACTGTACAGCTCACTGTACAGTGTTTTGTTTCTTGCTCTTTGTTGAATTGCTGGGATCTATTTTTCCTTAATCAACTGTAGTCTTATTTCAACTGTATAGTGTCTTGAGATAACTTTGTTATGATAAGATGGTGATTTTGTGGTTGAATGCTGTTGAAAGTAAAAACATTTTGGAATGGAAACTATCCCACATTGCTTCAACATTCAGTTTAATTTTGCCAATTTGTTTTGTGCTTTTGTATCTTTATTAATGTGGATTTAATTAACTAATAGTGGGCGTCATCAGTTACTCATTATTTAAGATTAGTGAAAAAGGTAAATGAAGACTTATTTATACTTCAATAATTGTGTAGTAGCGCAAGTTCTACAACAAGTTCTTCAAGAGATGGCTCACCCAAAATCAACCTCACTCATTTTCTACTCACCCTAATGTCGACTAAGTGTTGGGATTATTTCCAGAGTATTCTTCGTTTTTAGAGTTATAGACAAAAATGTTTGTTCATTTTAATGTAGCGACTGGAGCTCAGTTGTCTTCGTCTGTATCTTCATACTGCTCGTCTGTAACGTTCTTCTTGTATTGATGCCTTGACATTAGAATTTTTTCCTAAAAATCCCTGAAATTGTCTGTTTTTTAAGGTTGTTTTCAGCAGACGCTTGAATGCTAACATGCTACACAGACAGAGACAATATCTGTGAGCAGTCGCTACGTTAAAATGGGCATACATTTTGCCAATACATCTGAAAAGGATCGTACTACTACAAAAAAGACACACGGTGACATTGGTCTCAAAAAATACGTTAATTTTGCTTTGTAACCTGTTTTGAGTTTACTAAAGTCAAATTTATAGAATGTAAAGTTAAGGAGGATTCACTTGCATATAGCGGATCAGTGTAACTTTGAGTTTTTACATGAAACTTAATTATTTATACGTACAGGAAATCACATTTTGTGGTCAATTTAATATAGGTAAAACTACATTTTTCATTCTGACAAAGTTCATGAAGCATAAGGTCATTTTCCGAGCCAATTAATCTACAGTTTGATAGAACCTCAAGTCATGTTACAAAATAGTACGCCACCTACTGGTGCTTTTTTAAATTAGTAAAAGGCTTCATCAGTTTAATCTAAATCTTTTTTTTTTCAGGGTTCACTTAGAATTGTTTTAATGGTAGTTCAGTCTTGATCCTAATGTGGTTCAGATAATGAGATTTTATCTTAAGTTTTATATCAATAAAAGTTTATTTTTAAAATGAACTCTGGTGTGTTCCCACATCCACCACTCATGCTTCAGCAGATAAGCCAATGTAAACGAGCCGGCAGTGAACGCACCTTGGACCGAACGTGACAGACCTTCATCCGGCAAACAATTTCACACGTTGTTTGCCGTACTGTCTTGAGTTGACTGTGTAACCAAGGTTCTTTGTAATCATGCAAAAGTTTTCGCAAAGGTCACAAAGATTAATTGAACACTTTCCCAGATGAATAGTCGACAACAGCGAGAGCCTTTGTTTCTGTCTCACTGCTAAAGTTGAGGACGCATCAAGAGGTGTGTGTGTGTGTGTGTGTGTGTGTGTGTGTGTGTGTGTGTGTGTGTGTGTGTGTGTGTGTGTGTGTGTGTGTGTGTGTGTGTGTGTGTGTGTGTGTGTGTGTGTGTGTGTGTGTGTGTGTGTGTGTGTGTGTGTGTGTGTGTGTGTGAGAGCTGTCTGATGGTTTCAAGGACATGCCATACATAACGCCTAAATACCTCCAGGGATTTTTTTTTTCCTCTCACTTTTAATAGTACATGTTTGAGAGTATATAGAGGGATGGAGTGAGCAATGCGATGCATCTTTTTTAATTAATGGCGAAGACGATGATTTGTGCATATTTACGTGGACTCGAAATAGGTGGCGGCGAGTAGATGAGCCATATGGTGCGTCTGACATGAGGAAATTAGGCCACCAATGCTGTCGGTTCATTGTCATCAACCTGGCCACCTGCTCGGCTTCTGCAGCGGCTCCACTCCTATATGTACGCGGTGAAAGTACCACGCTGGTACTTTTAATTAAATCCTCATTAGGAGAGGAAGGTAAGGAGCTGGCGGAAAACACGGATCCAACTCTGATTTGTTTTTGATTCTGGATTTGAAATGCAGGTAGATGATTGTCGTCAATATAATTTCCCTAAAATATTTAACATCATTATCCTTTCCAATATTGACCCACAAATGATGAAACTGATCTTCACATTTGAGTGTTTGGATAAAAAGATGCTTGTGTTTTTCCTTCTTAAAGCCCTGATATGTAAAATAGAAAATATTGTGTCTGGCTCCACCTAGCGTCGGAAATGTGTAACTTTTTTCTGTGCGTACAATATGGCAAAAAGGGTCCTATTGGGTGGGTTTATTATAAAAAATGTATTCCTCCAGCCATATGAAAACACAGACTCTTACTCACTGCTGTAAAGTGCATTAATATTACTATGAGTCTGAAAATATAATTCCAGTATTTTTTAATTGACTGGCTGTTGCTCCTAAGCTTTGGAACGATCTTCCTCTGTGTTTGATGATCTACTGACTCATTCAAGAAACATCTTAAATAATTCTTATTTGTGCTTTTCCCTGATTTTCTGGGACTCCTGTGTTTGTCTTATGTTGTCTTGACCTTTTAAAGTATATATTTTAACTTTATATTGTTTTTGACCTTGGTCTAGAAATGTGCTTGACAAATAACCATTACTTACTTACTGTCCAGAGCTTCCCCTTTTCAAAAAGTAAGAATATAAATGCAAGAATAATGCCACAAATCTTAAATTAAATTATACTCTGAATTAAATGCTAATTTATTGATGATGTCCAAACCTTATCTGTAACAAGAATTGATCAAAGATTTGATCAAAGGTGATTCGTGGTTGAGTCAGTGATGCAACTATAAGAAAATTGAAAGATATATATATATATATATATAGATACAGTTACAACTTTTGATTTTATATTTTCAATTAAGTTAATTTTAAATGTAATACATATAACCTTTTATTAGCTTATACTATGAGTAACATTTAAGTTCAGAGAATGTATTATAAAGCTCTAATGTCAGCCAAAATGGATTCAAAAATCTGGTTGATATTAAATTAAAAACCCAAATTAATCCGTTATGTCTCCTCTCGTCCCTTAAGATGCATCCATGACGCGTCATCTGATCTCACTTTTCTATTAATCAGTTAAAATATAGTTGAAGTTTAAGAGTTCTGTTGTGCGTTTGTCAACATTATCTCACATAAATGTTTGGTTGTTTAAGTCAGGCTCGGTAAATATTCGTAACTTTACCGCACAAAAGGTCAAAACTGTTTTGTGGCAGTTTTTAATTGGATTTTCTCAAACTCGAACGACAACAAACACTAACTAAAACCTGGCCGGACAATTAAATACTTCACACAGAAATGAAAAGACTCATATTCATCATGTTTTTAATTGTATTTGAATGAATAAATCATTTATATTTGTGTCACATGCATCACCTCCAATGAAGGATAATTCCTTTTGACTAGAACTCAATACATTTTAAATTATTAACCACTGAACGATGCATTGTACCTGACTGCGAACACACGTAAATAATTCACGCCCGTCGTGCTAAAATCATGGAACAGCGATGTGATGTGAAAATATTTAGCTTTTATACTCAATTTTTAATACAATATTCATAGACTCATGAGTTCATAGACACATTCTCTAAATATTTAATGTCAGCTGTAACCATTGTTCTGTCCTGCAGATGGTTCATGAAGATGAGTCGACAAGAGAAAATATAGATTGACACTTAAAAGCTTTTTTTTTTTCTTTTTTTTGAAACTCATCCTTGCAAATGTTTTTTTTTATAATGTATTATCAAGCTAAAGAAATGTGTTTCTTGCATCTACCTTTGGGTTTGGTCCATTTTAAAAGCTCTTAGAATTTACCAAAATTCAAGATCAGCTTTATTCGCCCGTACATATTGTTATACATACGTGGACATTTTTCGTGGTTGTGGACGACAATGTATTTAAAAGAATAAAAATGGTTAATTGAAGGGATGTAAGTGAAAGTCGATATCTAAAAAAATAAAAGTAAATATTTTATAAACTAGTGAAGCTTCATGAAACTGTGTCATCGTGTGTAGAGGTCAGTAGCATTCCGCTGTTATCATGCCCTGCTTTGTTTATACAACAAGTCCCTTGGAGTTTTTAGAATTCTCGGATTGATGACGTGCGGTAACAAACCTGGATGTTTGACCAATCACAATAGAGTGGGTCAGTAGGTGTCGCCATCAGTTTTAAAATGATGTGATTTTTAATTTGAACAGTTGTTCAAAACAAGGGCAAACAAATGTATAACTTACAACAAATATGCAATTTACTCTTCCTCCTTTCGTTGGCGGATGATTTCACTCAAACCCTTGCAGGAGCCAAGGTCTCAAGCTCGAATGTCGTTCATTTGATGTTTTTGGCAAATGGACACAGTGCCTTAATATTATCCTGCCTGAAACCCTTAATAGTAGTGATGGTCTGATTTAGCTTCATGAAACAGTGTCATGTTGTTTAGAGGTCAGTAGGTGGCGCCACCAGTTTAAAAATGATGTGATGTTTCATTAGAAGTAGTGCAGAGATCGCCATCCGTGGACTCTGAAAATAATGAAACTTTTTCATGAAGCTTCATCTGAACTTCACTACTTAATAGTGAAACAAATGGAAACTATTTTTTTTTCAAATATTTCAACGTTAGAAAAAGTCAAGGAAACTATTTTTTAAAGATTTGAAAAATATTTTAACATGGAATGTAGAAGAATTGTTCTAATGTAATCTCTCTTGAAAAAAATCCTATGAGATTTGTGGTGAGATGATTACAATTTTGTACACATATTAAAAAATATATATATATATATACAAGTTTAATGGTAATGGTCTGATGAAGCTTCATGAAACAGTGTCATGTTGTATAGAGTTCAGTAGGTGGCGCCATCAGTTTAAAAATTGTGATGATTTCACGCTGCTTCACGAAGCTTCATCAGACCATCACCAGTGTTTATATGTTAATAATACAACATGTAGATCAATGAAAGCTAAAAAAAAATACATTTAACTTCAGTCGTTTCTGAACGTTTCCTCAGATCTTGTGCTTTGTTAGTCTAAAACAAACGGGTATGAAAATAGTCAGGTGAAGACGTGGAATTCTCCGAGCGCCTCGAAGGTTGTCTGGCGTCAATCCAGCGAGCTCAATAGTTTTGTGGCGAGTAAACAGAAATGTTTATTTGTGGCTCACGCGCGATGATACAGATGGCCGGATTGACCCGTGGCGTATTCTCCCAGGTTGTTGTCCTTGGCTATTTCGGTTGCCAAATACCAAACAAAGTTTTTTGAAAAAAAAAAAAAACACTCTCCAAAAAGGGTCTCTAATTACTCCCAAAGTTGTTCTTCTTTGTTCTGCGCTCTGAGCGAGGTTTATGAATTTCACGAGAACTGCCGGGCTCACCTTCTCTACGTGTTAATCATTTAGTTTATAATATATATATTTATATAATTTATGGATCTGTCGGGGGGGACATATGGCGGGACCGAAAGCACCAGACCATCGTTCGGTTACTTAGGTCGCATTACACGCAGACGGCTTCTGCCCAGGATAGACACATTTAACGCACACCTCAATGCCCCAAAGAACGACCTCCGGGGACGCACTACACACTTACTCCGGAGGCACTTAATTTTTTTTGGTGTCTGAATTAATTTTTTATCGCTCTGCTCTAGACTCGATGGATTCACTCGTCTGCGCTGGAAAGAACTGTCACATCCATTTGGCAGCCACTCACAGGATCAACCAGCTGCCGGGTTTTGTGGCTTTGATGCCAACATGCCGACAGTTGTGTAGTCCTATCAGCTTAAAGAAAAGAAAGAAAAAAAAGATCTAAATTTCATACACCAATCAATTTTAGATTAAAAAGTACATCAAAAGTTCTGACAATTCAGTCTCCTTTCTGATGGGCCTAAAAACAAATATGTTTGTGGTATCCCTTGTGTTGTCTCCGGGTCAAGATAACCCGAATCCGGAAAACAAATGTGTTTGTGGTATCCCTTGTGTCGTCTCTGTGTCGAGGTGAACGACCTCCATAAATACATAAACAGTGGTGGAGGTCGTTCACATTTACCCAGCAATAACACAAGGGATACCACACACATATTTGTTTTCCGGCCTTCGGGTCATCTAGACCCAGAGACAACACAAGCGTTAAAAGTAAGTAAGTAAGTAATATTTATTTATATAGCGCTTTTCGAGACCAGGGTCACAAAGCGCTTAAACAATCAAAACAATATTCAATAAAGTACATACTTTAAAGATCAAGATAATACTGAGAACAACACAGGAGTTCGAGAAATTCAAGGAAAAGCCTGAACAAATAGAAACGTCTTAAGATATTTCTTAAAGTAAAAGTGTAAGATAAATTCTGTTATGTTTTAGTTATTTACTCAAAAGAGGGTTAAGTACATTGTCATTTAATTTTAGGAAAGTCAAAACATTTCTATATTCAAACAAGCTTTTTAGGATTAATATTTGAGGGAACAATTAAAAACAAAATTAAAAATATAATAATTTAAGGATGAATATTTTAGGAGAAATTAAAAAACAACTTAATACCCTAAATAAATACGTTTAGACGGAGTACAAAACATATCAATCTTTAAAAAAATGAGGGTAAATATTTTAGGAGTAATTAAAAAACATTTTTATATTCAATGTATATTATAATATTTTATGTCATGTCCTGTCATTTATGATCTCTTTCGTCTCACTTCCTGATTTTATTGTGAAGTCCTGATCCCTGTCTTGTTTACTTCCTTTGAAACTTTACTTTGAAAAAAAACATACATATTGTCTCGGGGCAAAATAATATTGCCTTTTTATTTAGAGCTCCTAAAAAAATGAAAACAAGTAAATGGTCCAGATCAAACCTGCCTCGTACATGAGGAGCATGTATGTCCCTCATGAACCATCAACAAGTCTTTCTGTCCTTCACGTGAACCTTGAGTCTGCAGAAAATGTGCCCTCATTTTGGTTCTACAGCGTTTTTTTTTTGTTTTTTTTTAGGAAGGGGCTGCAACTCGTGCAGAGTTTGAGGAAGAATTAAAGATTGATGAGTGCTCTCAGAATCAGTTTATTGCTCAAGAGGTCTTTGCATGGCTTGCGAGTGGGAAGATTGTGTTGCTGTTTTGCCTCATAGAAGTTCATGAGGCTGGCACGGCGGTGAAGTGTTTGACAATCAAGGTTAGATTGTTATGTGTTTTTCTTCCCCCCCCCCCCCCCCCCCCTCTATTCTTTGCACTGCAGATAGCCTTCGGATTGCCAGAGAGCTGTGAGCATGAGAGCGATATATTCTGATGTGAAATATGATGAAACGTTCGTGCTCTCAGGAAAAAGATTGGTGGTTGTTTCACGGCCAGCACTGTTTCTTCTCGAGTTCCAAAATGATAAGATTGCTATAGTTATGGTTGAACATTGTTCATTCCTCCATTTATTTTCATGTAATAAATGTTTGTCGCCCTGAATAAAGTCAAATTCATTCCTTATGATCAGTCAAATGTGACTAAATATTCCTTTTAAAGGTAATAAATGTGTCATTTCAGGAGAAAAAAACGAATAAATACTGAGATGTAATGATTGAAAACAATTTTTCAATTGAGAAATATTCTTATATTCTTTATCTGATAATTAAGATAACAAAATATAGTTAATTTCAGATGTGTGTGTATATATATATATATATATATATATATATATTTTAATTTAAGATTTAAATTTTATAAAATATACGACGTATCTTAAAGACGTGTGTATGTTTATATATATAGATGTATAAAAACATAATTCTATGTCAGACGTGTGTGTGTGTATATATATATATATATATATATATATATAGAAAATATATTTTAATTTCACTTGTGTATGTATATACTGTACAGTATAAATATATAAGGTTTTTTATTTATATATATATATATAATTGCATGTCAGACTTGTGTATATATAGAAAATATATTTTAATTTAACAAGTATATTAAATATAATTCAATTTCAGACGTATACATATAGAAAATATATTTTAATTTAACAAGTATATTAAATTTAATTCAATTTCAGACGTATAAATATGGAAAATATATTTTAATTTAACAAGTATATTAAATTTAATTCAATTTCAGACATATAAATATGGAAAATATATTTTAATTTAACACGTATTTATATATAAAAAGACAAAGTCTTATATGAAATGTAATTTTATTTTACATGTATATATATTTATCTGCAGTATATATATGTGCAGTTACCACAGTTTTGTTCTGACATTAGCATTTTCTCAGAAATGTGTGTGTGTGTGTGTGGGGGAGGGAGTGCTTACTACAACAATGCATGAACACGACACACTTGCATTAGTAAAAATCAATATATTATGTGTGTTTCATCTGAATAACTTGTGCACCAGGGTTGCTTGAGGTAAAGTGAGACAGTCAAGCAGGGCGAACATAATTTCTTTACAAATATGAAAAATAGAAGAGAAGACACAGTTTTGCTCGACCAATGCCGTTGGCAAACTGTCAGCTTCCTTTTGTCATGTGACTCCCTTTTTTTCTTATTTATCTAGTCTGTTGAAAAATGTTCTTGTGGATCCGTGCATAGTAATGTATCCTAAATTACTCAAGACGTCTGAAATAAAATTAGACTCTATCTGAATAATCAAATTTAGGAGAAAATAAAAACATTTTTACATTTTTAATCATAGCAGGATTTTCTTTTATCTGAAATGACTCATTTATTACTATTAAAATGGATCATTTTTTTTTTTTTTTTTATGAATAAGATGAATGCTATAATTTGACTTAATTCATGAAAATGCATAAAAATAAATTAACAGTGTCTTATTCTCCATTTTATCATCATCTTTTTTTTTTTTTTAACTAAAAGTGTCGGTAAAATGAACGTATATATGCAGTTACAGTGTATATTCTCCGTTTTATTATTATTATTTATTGTTATTATTAACTAAGTGTATATATAGTAACGCTGTATTATTCACAATTTTATTATTTATTGTTGTTATTTTTAACCAAGTGTCGTAAAAGTTAACGTATATATATATTAACATTGTAGTATTCTCTATTTTGTTATTTATTATATTTACTAATAAAGTGTTGGCAGAATTAACGTATATATATCAACAGTGTATTATTCTCTATTTTAGCATTATTTATAGTTATTATTATTAACTAATAACGTTTCATAAAAATTAACTTCCATATATATTAACAGTTTATTATTCCCTATTTTATTATTATTTGTTGTTATTTTTAATAAATAAACTGGCGGAAGAATTAACAGTTCTCTGTTTTATTATCATTATTTATACTTATGATTTTTAACTAATAAAGTGTCGGAAAAATAAATGTACAAATATATTAACAGTGTATTATTCTCTGTTTTATTATCATTATTTATAGTTATTTTTTTAAACTAATAAACTGTCGGAAAAAGTAACGTACACAAATATTAACAGTGTATTATTCTCTGTTTTATTATTATTTATAGTTATGATTTTTAACTCGTAAAGTGTCGGAAAAATTAACGTACAAATATACAGTGTATTATTCTGTATTTTATTATTTTTTATTATATTTAGCTAATAAAGTGTTGGAAAAATGAATGTAAATATTTGACCACTAATTAATTGACTTTATTTTAATACAATAGCTGAAAAACAATTGTAAATAATTGTATAAATAAAACTTTAAGAGGCCAGTTTAAAAATTACATTTTATTATTTATTGTTTTGCACTATTAAGAATAGTTTGTTCAAATTTCCCTTTCAAGCATTTGAAGTTCCCAGCATCATATATGGAGGCTGTAGTTAATCATTCCGTTCAGAGCGAGCAGTCACGTGTCAGTCTGCCAAAGCTCATATCTGTCAAGAATTAATGGATTCCGCTGAGACAGACCCGGGGTCTGATGGAAAACCCCGTGGGGGCAGATAACGGGGCAATATAACCCCACTTTAATTTGGGGTGTTTAGTTGGATTCTTTGCACTCAGCATGGCTCCGTGGTTTCAGCGAGCGAACTGTCAACAGATCCCAGCACCGGGGCCGGCGAGGGGAAGTGGGCCCCGCTAACAACATGGGGCTTTATTACCTGAGAAATTAATGATCTGAGGGACTGAGATGAATCTGCTACAAATCTTCCAAGAGAGCCCTGTTCCCATTTCATATCTGTATCCATCCATTCAGCCCAGAACATAAATCAGTAAGTTAGTTCACACTGTTGGGGGGGTGGCGGGGGGGCACCACAGTTAGGGTTCGCATGATTTATGCTCTGCAATTATAGCTAAGTACAAGTTGTGTTTGATGTTTGTTTTGAGTGATTTTGTTGGTTTCTTGTTAATATCTCTGTACATGATTGATCGCCGTCCTTAGAAGATTTCACGGCATGAACACGGGAATATGACGCATTCTTGGAAACGTGTCTTCCAGGGAGTCCATACCAGGAAGTGCTAGTTTGAGAAGTCGATTTTCAGAGACTTACTTCTGACTGATGATGTCTTCTTCATCTTACTCCTATTTTTATTCTTACTCCTGTTCTTCTTTTTCTTCTTCTTACTCCTATTCTTATTCTCCTTCTCCTTCTCATACTTTTTATTATTCTTACTCCTATTCTTATTCTCATTCTTAATTTTATTCTTATTCATAATTTTTTTCTCATTCTTATTCCTATTCTTATTCTTACGTTTATACTTATTCTTACATTTATACTTATTATTCTACTCCCATTCTTCTTATTATTATTAATAAATGTATAATTCTTCTTACTCCTATTCTTCATATTATTATTATTCTTACACTTATACATGTTCTTGTTCTTAGACTTGTTCTTCATTTTATTCTTATTCCTATTCTTCTTCTTCTTACTCCTATTCTTATTCTTGAATTTATACTTATTCTAATTCTTATTCTTATTCCTATTCTTCTTCTTCTTACTCCTATTCTTATTCTTAAATTTATACTTAATCTTATTCTTACCTTTCTTCTTACCTCCTTCTTCTTACCTATTCTTATTATTATTATTATTATTCTAACATTTATACTTATTCTTACTCATATTCATCTTCTTCTTATTATTATTACATTTATACTTCTTCTTACTCCTATTCTTCTTCTTAGTATTATTCTTACACTCATACTTATTCTTCATTTTATTCTTATTCTTCATTTTATTCTTATTCCTATTCTTTTTCTTCTTCTTACTCCTATTCTTTTTTTTATTGTTAAATTTACACTTATTCTTATTGTTAAATTTACACTTATTCTTATTCTTACTCCTATTCTTCTTATTGTTATTATTATTCTAACATTTATACTTATTCTTATACTTGTTCTTGTTCTTAATTGTATTCTGATTCTCATTCTTATTCTTAATTTTGTTCCTGTTTCTATTCCTTTTCTTATTTTCATTCTCATTCTTGTACTTATTCTTACTTATTATTATTTTTTTTTTAATTTTCTATACGTATACTTATTCTTCTTCTAGTAGTAGTGTTTTGGATATTATTATTTTCATTGGTATTGTTATTATTACAGTTTGATAACAATGAAAATAATTTAATTTAGTTTTGTTTTTTTAACTATTTGTAAGATGGTTTAAAACCTAATTTTATCATTATTACAAGTATCACGATAGAATTAGTTTTAGTACTGTTGTGTTTTGTTATTTGTTATTTGTATCGTTATTATATGTATTAGATACAATGTTATTTTCACTGATTTTACCTGAAATACTTGAATTAAATTGCATTATTTATTCCAAACAAACCCAAAACTTGTCATTTCAATGCACACAGGTGACTGCGGAGAGGAAAACTTGTCCTTGTTTACTGGGATGTTATTTAAAAAGAAAAAAAGATTCTCTTGATACACGTGCGACATCTTGTCACTTAAACATACGTGTAGAGTGTAACTCATTCACATACAGAGCATGTTTCCATAAATGTTTCCATAAAGAACCGTCTTCACTTTTTGTTGTCGTTTGACTTTTTGACCTTTTTTGAAATATGCAGTATTGCGTGAGCGACTTGAGGGAGGAGAGGCGAAGAAGAAATGGAAAAAAAAAAAAAAGAAAAAGAAGCGGTTGTTTGCATCAGTGGTGCTGGCCTGGTTTCCATGGAACGGAAGATTTCGGTCCTACCTGATTGGCCGGCGTAGGTTCGGAAACTTCCAATGGCGTCTTTATGTGTTAAACGCATTCCGACCAATCGGAGGACGGGGCGCCCCTGTTGCACGCTCGTAAAAAAATTCCAGTTCCCCGCTTCCATCTTTTAGCTCCGCCGGGTCGCTCTGGGTCCTGGGTTTGTTCGGGATTATGACCTGCAGTCGTGGACCACGAGGGCCTCGGAGGTGCTGGGATTAGTCCTCGCTCTCCACGCTCGGATCCCGTTGTGCCGACGCTCCGTGGTCACGGCCCCGGTCCGGGCGACAGAAGAAGTTCGCCGCGAAAAGACGGGAGAGAGAAAAGCTCGGAGTTCAGACAAAGAGTTGGGCCTTTCATGGTCGCAATTGATAGGATTATGTAGATGAACACACACGAGGAAAGGAGTCCGAACCCAATGATATTTAACGCAGCAGGAATTCATATTGTCTCGACAAAGTTCAAATAATTACAGTTTTCTAGTAAATAAACCACAATAATCTGGTGAAAACAAAGATAATTACCCTTCAAATAATTCATTTATATTTAGGTTATTAGGTTATTAACAACAAACACATCGTGATCCTACATGTTTTATTCAATATTTGTTATTATATTGTTATTACAAATATAATAGGGTTATTTTTTAAATGTGCTTTAGTTGGCCAAAGGGGGTTGATTTCACCAAAAATGCATTCAAATATTTAAATTTGAATTTTTAAAAACACATGTTTTATTTGATTTTATTTGGGCAGTCATAATACATAACCGCCATTCAGTTTTATTTTGAAACAGGAAATGGAAATTAGCCCAATTAAACTAACCAAATTCATTTTTAATTCATTTTTTTTAGGTTTTTTGTTCTGGAAAACTGAAACGACTACAACGTTCTCCCAGGTTTTTTGGGGACATATTAAGTTGGAGTTGAACCAGAATTTTCCAAATATCTATTCATCAGAAACCATCGTAACAGGAAATACAACTCGTTGCGACCAGAGATTTTTGTAGGAAACTTCAAACAGTAAAACACCATTAGTAATGGTCGACGAGTATCCATTTATCAAGATTTCCGAATGAAATGGTTGATCACATTTTTAATTTAGATTTTATTTTGAAAGATAAATGATATTTCTGATTCAATTTCTTTTTCAAAATAAAAGTCTCAGGTTCGCCATGTAAGAAAATCAATCGTACGACTTTATTACAGTTTTTTAAATGTAAAAAAAATCAAAATTTAAGTTTAATGACGGCGATGGAAGAACTTTCTTTTGTCTTCGGTTGTGGTTGTGCGGCGCTTTTTGACACAACTTTGCGTGACCTTTCCGGGAGCAGGTGAGTTCACGGGCACAGTATCCCCCCAAAGCCTTCGCTGCACTTTGAATTCTCAAAATTTCTTTCCTTCTTCTTTGCACGTCGTGGAGCGATGCGTGTCGAAAGCAGCGTTTGTGGTCCATTAACCCCTTCGTACCCGGAGAAAAACAGGCCTGTTTTCGGGCTTTAATTGAGCTATTACCCCGTCTTGCTCTCGGACGCCGCCGTCGTCGCCCCAGAAAGTTGACGGGGTGCAGAAGAACCAGGAGGTTCCTCACGTAAAAAAAAAAAAAAGCTCTGACCTTTCTTTTGTGGCGCAATCAAATGGGGCTGCCGTGGTCCTCGGCTCTGAATAATTAATTCCTCCCCTCAGTAGGAGTGTTTGCTAAACAGTGGGGTCCTCGGCAGTTCACTTTTTTCTGCACCACTGCCACCGCACCCTCGGGGAGAGACGGGCGTACACTTTAGTCAGACGTGGAGATGTGGCTTTCAGAGAGAATCAGGAGATGCGAAGGGGAGAGAAGGCTTTTGCCCACAAAGGGAGCCCGCGAGCAAACTTTGCATCATCGTACGCTCCCTAAAAATGTCGAGACCACGTTGTCAGATTTGGTTCGAAAAACCGGTGTAATTTTTCTTTTTTTATCCCGGTGCTCTCTGACGCATTCGTCAGCTCACGATAAAAAAAAAAAGTTAATTCCACTCCTCAGTTTGGAAGCATGACAACCCTCCACATGTGTGATTGTTACCGTCATGCAAACCAATCCCAGCTGAGAGGGTGGGGGCGCTCCACGCTCGGGGCCCCCCCCACCAGCCGCATTTGCCTCGTAACAGTGTCATCTCTACCCGCCCCTCGCCGGAGACGCTTTCATCATCCATAGTGGAATAATATATGGTGGTAGGCTCCGGAGCAGCCGTCCAAGGGCCCGAGAGTGACGGACACTTTGATCTCGGGCCGTGAGAGGATGAGGCTCCGGGAGAAATTATCAAGAGAAGAGTGGGAGAGCGAGAGAGGGTCACGAGGATGAGTGACGCCTCCATGTGTGTCGGGGGGGGAGAAAAAATGACCGGTCGAACCCAGCCGGGGTTATTTGGATGATGTTCGAAGATGTTGAAACACTCGACCAGTGGTCGACTCGTACCTGGGTTGGAAGGCGAGGCATGGAATAATATTCAAAGTCATAGAGATGAATAAATTCATAATTATGATGGAAAAAAGTGTCGAAAAATTGTATTAATGACCTTGAACTTCATCACACAAGCATATGTTTCACTATAAACAAGAACCTAAACTAGAAACGGTATATAGTAAGTAAGTAAGTAATATTTATTTATATAGTGCTTTTCCAGACCAGGGTCATAAAGCGCTTTAACAATCAAAACAATACTCAAAAAAGTATATACTTTAAAGATCAAGATAAAACTGATAACACAACAGGAGTTCCAGAAAATCAAGGAAAAGCCTGAACAAATACAAACGTCTTAAGATGTTTCTTAAAGGAGTCAGTAGATCCATCAAACACGGAGAGAGAAGAAGATTATTCCAAAGCTTAGGAATATATATAAACCCATATTATTATATTATAATTATTATATATAAACGTATATAAACTCTTTAGAAATAAATGTATTAGATGTCGTGTGTACTAAGAAATGTTATTGGTAGTTAATAAAGTAAACACACTCTGATGCAAATATTTGCAATCGTCCTCATAATGACATGTTGTGGAGCCAAAAACTTATATTGAACTCAACTAATTCAACTATTAGTATTAGTATTAGTACTGTTACTTTGTTGTTATCGTTATTATATATATTAGTTACAATGTTACTTTCACAGAAACCGTGAATAAATGACATTATATTACACTATTTTACTATAAATATATATATATATATATATATATATATATTGTTTGGTATGATCATTATTTCATCCATTGATATAGATCTTAATACTAAATTCTACTATTACTACTACGTATTCTTTAAATTCATATAAAGTATTTTCATCATAGAACCTTAAAAGACAAAAAAATAATGGTCACCGATGAACCCATTTGTGCATATATTTTTTATTTATTGTTAAAAATGATATTTTTTAAAAATTGTATCTTACATCTATTATCATTCTGATCCTATCCTGTGTGCAAAAAAAAACAATCTGATTCTAAAGAACACATAAACAGCCAGAGAAAGATGGAAATGGTAATTGTTGATGTATTACTTTGCCAATAAAACTGTATATGACGCTACTACCTCCTTTTTTACTGTGTATTTTTATTATTATTTTAATAACCTTTATTTATACAGTTCAAATTCTCATTGAGATCGAGGGTCTTATTTTCAAGAGACGTATACGGGCATATGCTAACAATAACAAAATACAATATTGTTTTTATATATACAGTATATAATATCTGTGGGCCAATATAGTAGTTTCTCAGTTCCACTCATGCATGAAGCTGCTTTATTCTAACTCGCTACAAAGGTGTGTTTTATTGATCGACTGTCAGATATCATCCTTCTCTTCTATATCAATGTCGACAACGTGCCTCCATACCTGGACTCCTGAAGACGACGTGAAGCTAACAGAGTCACAGCTCGTGGAAATCAGCCTGATTCTACTGTCCGTTTACGATATCGATAAAATATTTCCTATTTAAAAAAAATAAAATGGAATTAACTCTTGTGTTATCTCTGGGTCAACATTCAAGTGCAGCTTTATTCACTAGAACATATTGTTAACATACATGGAATTTTCTGTGGTTGTGCAAATCTTCGGAATCAGTTGTAACAAAAATTAGAAGAGGATTATAGATGAAGATCAACTATATACACAAAATATACCCCAAAAAAATTGCGGGAGGAAATAATAAAATAAACGGTGCAAAGAAACCCGTCAAACACTGCAATAAAGGTGACAGAGAAGCCCCGAAAACGAATGTGTTTTTTGGTATCCCTTGTGTCGTCTCTGAGTCAAGGTCAACCACCTCCCTTGGCTTCCATAAATACAAATGCACTGGTGAAGGTCGTTCACCTTGACCCTCAGACAACACGGGGGATACCACAAACACATTTGTTTTTCGGGGCCTCTGGGTCACCTTTATTGCAGTGTTTGACGGGTTGTTATTTCCCACATTTTTTTGGGTATATTTTTGTTTTGGAGAGGAAATACGATGAGTTAACAACCAGATTTTTACTAATAAGAGACTAATCATCCCAAGATTAACTCTAGTTAATCTCAACCAAAGGTAATGGATTCAAGAAGTGACATCACACTCGAAGGTGGGATTTGCGAGGCAAAAAATACTGAGTTAATATAAGCTACAAAATGTTGAGTATTGTTTTTAGAGCTGAATGTTTCAAAATACGTTTATGAATCACTGAACATTTATATACATTTTTTTTATTTTATTTGTCATCCAGGATTCCAACTTTGACCTCCACCGCCTCAAGGTCACCGAAAGTAACCGGTAAGTCATTCTCTTACCTTCCAACTCAAGGAGAAAAAAGGATTTGAGGTCACTCTTTATTTAAAAGACAAAAAAAAAGGGGGATCAACGTGTGAACATCCAGACATATATTTTCCAGGAGGTAAAAAAAAACAACAAAAAAAACTCCCACATGTGCAAAAGATGAGAAATGGTAGCTGGTAATGAAGACACATTAGCTGCGAGAAAATGTTATTGCTATCGTAGGAGCCGGCGTTCCTGCCTGAGATCCTGATCTCATCACTCCGGCATGAAGGGGGAGCTGTGGCTCCTCCTGAACCGGGGCCGAGGGGTTACGGCTCTCGCACACGTTTCTCACACTTTTTTCTTTTTTTTTTTATTCCACGGCCGCGCTGTGCCACATTGATTTAAATGTATCTGTTGAGGGGGAAAATAATCAATGCAAATTCCCCGGCAAGGGGCAGCCAACAAATAAGACATGTCTGATTCATCAAGCAGATGCTGCTTAAAAGACTATTCTCCGAGACTCCCCTTTTGTCCCGGGTTCTCTCTCTCCGTTTTCTCTCCCTCACCTATGGTCAGCCTTTATTTGGGCTGCCGTCACCTTTGTCTGGCCACAAACCCGCGGGAGGTTTTTTTTTTTTTGCTCCAAAAAATAAAATAAAAAAATAAAAAAAAGGCACGGGAGCTCAAGGTTTTTAAACATGAAATACAAGAAGGTAGGTGGAAATATCTTAATAAGTTAATAAGTTGTTTGTTGTTACACGGTTTTTTTTCGGGGCTAATGCTAACGCCGCTAATGCGAAACACGTTGCTTCAAAGTGGAGTCGGGGGTCCAGGAAGGAAGTCTCACCTGACATCTAACCTTAACATTTTGTTTTGCTCCAGTCAAACGCTGCTGCTGCTCCCTAACAAGGGCAGCGACGTGTGTGTGTGTGTGTATGTAAATTCACCACATGTGTGTGTGTGTGAGAAATAAAAAGGGGCTATTTGGGGGAAATTCCTGTGTGATGAAAGGAGGAGAATATCCCCCCTTTCCAAAAAAAAAAGAAAATGATTAATGTGGTGTTCAGGTACACAGAAGATTGAGTGATCCTGTCATCGCACCATATGGTTCCCATTTATTCCATAAGGCAAAGTTAGCGAAAGGAACTCTCACGATTTTGGTGCTTGTGATGAAAATATTTATAAAAAAAAAAAAAGGTACCAAATTCCTCTTAAAGTGCTGATTGTTATCGTTGCGCTATTTATTTATGGTGGCGGCGCTTTCTTTTGAGAGAGGCCGTAAGTAATTGCCGTGGACGTCCAGTGAAGTTGTGGTGCCATTAACGCTGACTGTTGATTCTGGATCGTTCCTACTGGGAAAATGAGTCAGAGAGAGAGGTTCGCTCTGGATAAAAACCCATCACGCTTTACATCACTGCTGAAATACTGTGACCCCCAGAAAGGGGAAAAAAAAATGGGGGTTATTAATCCAGGAAAAGTTTTAGGGGAGTAATTTTACAAATGAAGATTAATACCATGATGTGATTGGTGACTTTTTTTTTTAGCTAATGCTGAAAGAACGATGTTAAATAAATCAATACTACAATCGGTCAAGTCAGGTGAATTTTCGAGGGACGCTATAATCCAGTTATTACGGTAGAGGAGATTTTTACATTATAAATTAAAGCAAATACATTTTTTTTAACAACACATATATCAACAAAGAATCAAAGCATGTGTTTAACAATATATTTTCATTTATATTCATTTTTCAAATATATTTTTTTTCCCCTTTGACCCACGAGCAAAACCTGTTACCAAACACTTACTCTATAATTATTTGTTTAATTCTTTAACGTAAAAAAATATATATTTACCTTTTTCTCTCAGACGTGTGATAATTCTACATCGTAAAACAGTTCATTTTAATATTAATTTAATGTTTATTTAACCACATAACAGACCTTTTGAGATCCAGAACTCTTTCAACAGATAATAATTCATTTAATTAATAAAATGGAACTTTTTTTTACATTTTTAAAGAGTTTAGATTTAGTCACAAACTCCGCATCATTTTTTAATGAAACATGTTTCGATGGAATGTTTGATCCACGACTGCTTATTAAAGTTTTATTCAAATTGATCGTCTTTTTTTTTTTTTAATCGCAAAAAAGCCTCTAAAAATATTCCAAATAGATTTTAGTTCTGGTTCCTCACGTTGCTTCAGGGAAAACCTGAATGTTTAATATGAGGTAATTACAGTTATTAAGTTTGTGATTTTTAGGACGACTATTTAAATATTCTGACCAGATTTTTGATACATTATGGATTTTTTAAATTGATATAACAATTATTTAATCATTCACATAGTTCTGTCGAGACTCTAGTTTCTTATAATTTGAGCTTTTGGTCAGTAAAATATGAGTCCAGGCTCCACATGAGGGAATACAGTCACTGATTGTCGCAAAATTGTGACATTTTTTTACTATCACGGCTTGTTTTGGAAGCTTTTTGAACTTGAATTGTCGACTCAAGACTCATGGGTTCCCACGTTTCTATTCGCAATACTGTAAAAATGATATTGAAATAAGGAAAAAGGTGATTTTAGTCCGGGAAAAATCGAGAAACGTCAAGATCCGGAATCAATAATTCCAAACTAGTTTTATGGGCACCATACGAACATTTCAAATCGGAAAGAAAAATACGTTCAAAATGTTTTTCTAGTGTTTGATTAAAAACTGATCAAGAACCTAATTTTAAAATCCACATTATTTAAATAAAATAATATTAATATTCAATGTTTTTGCCTTAACGGAAAAATGATCCGAAATGTAATAAAGATCAATTATTTTAATAAAAACGTTTTAACTTGAATTGTCGAGACAAGTTTCGAGATTCGTGGGTTCCCGAGTTTCTATTTGCAATACAGTAAAATAATGATGATAAAATAGGAAAAAAGACGATTTTACTCCTGGAACAATCGTTAAGATCCGGGAATCAATAATTCCAAACTAATTCTAAAAAAGTTGTAATAAAACCGGTAAACTAGTAAATAACAAGTGAAACAAAAGCTTCTATATGACTAGTTTTTGCTTGAAACTCTGTCTTTAAATATATTGCAAACGTTAAATTGGTCCGTGTTCCAGTAAAGCTGCTGTAGATGATACACGTTAGCGTAGCTGCTAGCAATACTGCATATTTGGCCGCAAAGTGCATTTAAATACGGAGAAAAAGTTGGTCAAAACTTTTTCTCTAATGTAAGATTTATTTATTTGACATGGAAAGGATTACGTCAAAAAAAAAAAAAAAATACCGACTTTAATTCACAGACTTAAAATACAACTAGTACCTACTTCTTCTTTTTTTTCTCCTTTATTTTAATTGGCTGTAAACTGGCCGTGCGAACACCAGACAAAGCAACCACTGCCTGTTCTGCTATTGATTAGCTTGATCTGCGAACACGTTCTCAACCGCACAGCTTAGCGCTTCTTGACAGCGAACGGCGGCGACTCTTTAAATTAAGCCAGGTAGGATGTCGACGGCGCCGCCCGAGTTCTGACACCCTGTCAAATCGGGCGGAAGGCTGTGATTCTCCACGGTTCGTCCCTTCCAGGAGCGTAAAACAGGAGAAGACATCCTGGATTGAATAAACAACTGACCCGGGGAGCGTTTCCAAAAAGGCAAGAAGGGATGATGCGAACGGTGGCAGGTTTTTTTTTTTTTTTTTTTTAGGATAATTCCGCTCAAATTGGTGAGAAAACGTGGGGGGAACCGTCACCCTGCCTGACATTCCTTTCTGAGGCGTCACGTGACCTTGCGTCATCTCGCGTGTGTGTGAGTTTTTTTTTTATTTTTTTCTACATGTGCCTCTGCAAATGCTAACGTTGGCAGTGAGGATACAGGTGAGAGGGGGAGCTGGCCCTCGGACCACTTTTCTTTTTCACTACCTTGTTATTTGTGGCCTCACCCCTGCAGGGCACGCTGACAGGAACTGATAACCCACCCTCCCACCACCCACCACCCACCCCTCTTTATGGGATGGACTGGATTGGCTTCTATTATCCAAGGTGTGAGGCTCCTCAATGGTGGGAATAAAAGACTTTATCCACTGCCCATCTGCCCACCAGTCACTCGCTGCCCAGTTTTCAGGATTCCATAAAGCAAAGTCCCATTTGTGCTTGTAATAGTTGCTCAATGGCGGCGGCGGCGGTACCGGGGTGGGTGGGTGGTGAGGTGAGGTGAGGAGGAGGAGGAGGGGGGGGTGGGTTTTCGGAGAGACATCAGTTTATGCCAATTCTCTCATTTGAATCCCAGCCTAATGGCTACGGCGCTCGCCATGAAAAATAAATCGCTGTCGTAAAAGTATTTTAATATATGGGTGTAACTGCCGCTTGTGTGTGTCTGGGTGCGACTTTAAGAGCGAACGGAGGAGCAAAGAGAAGAAAAAAAAAAGAAAATCGGGGTTTTTGTTTATAGAGGAATGCGGCCAGATCGCTCTTGTTTGACTTGTAATCAAGGAGGTTAAACCAAGTAAATCTCAGAGAAGTCGCTCTTGTGGCTTTTTGGCTCCCAAAAAAAAAAAGGGGAGGAAAAAAAAAAAGAAAAGTTGGCACTACAACGTCCATTTAGTTGTGTAATTGTAGTGGCGAGCGTTTGCGATTCTTTTCCAGTTTGTACATGAAAACGAAATAGTTCTATTGAAGATTCTGTTTTTTTAATTATTTCATTCATGTGTTTAGATTTCGCCCCAATGGGCTTTTAACGTGTTAATACTTTTTTGTACTTGTATTCTCGTATTACAGTTTTTCTCCGCTGCGTTTATTTTGTCACCCTTCATAGTAAAGTGCATTGTAAATAAAATATATTATTAATATTATTATTATTATAAGGAATGACTCATCCTGACGCACGCTTTCTCATTTTCAAGGTCATGATCACGAAACATTTAAAAATGCGTACAAAAGGTGTTTCTAGCGTTTGACAAAAATTGATCTAGAATCTCATTTTATAATCCACATTATCCCAAAAAACTGGGGGTTTTTATTTAATATTTTTTTGAAATGTATTAAAGTTTCAATCATTTAAATTTTTAAAAATATTATAAAAAATTCAAGTTTCCAAACTGGAGCTGAATTATTATGTTGTTTTATATGATTTAAATGTTGCTACATTTTAATGTGTGTTTGTTTTATTCTTGAAAAAAAAAAGTTAATTATTAATGATTACTACACTTACAGTACAATTATTTTTCATTATCAAAACGTCCTACACAAGCTACACAGATTCTGCTTCGTATATCGATATTTTGGGTTATTTCATGGATCGCTCAGCATAGGCAAAAATAAGCCTTCGCTTCAGTTTATTCCTTTTTTTCGATTAGAGTTTGTGTAAAAGTTTCGTGGTGAGTGGAAGTCTTCAGGTAATAATTGCCAATATATTACACAAAATGTACCTATTTTATAGCGTAGCTGAAATAAAACTATTCATTCAATATTCATTACATTTTTTAAAGGATTCCTCAGATACCACTTATATTTATCGATAACTTATAAAGGGATGATGAATCGTCTATTTAAATATTTGATTCGAGTAATTTCATTTAAATAATTACTAACAACCATCAAAACTAAAGCTTAAAAAAGTAGTAGATCTGGAGACCGATTTGTATCCGAACCTCGATCTGGGAGGCATTTGTTACCGTCCGGCACAGAACGAAAATATATAATGTTCTTGATTATTTCTGTCTGAAACATGTTTTATTGTTGCAAAAATATTTCGTATTTTCTCTGGTAATAGGTAATATTAGCCTGCGACTCTTGACGCAGTTCAGTGACGCTAACTCCAAAATTAAACCAGTAAACTAGTAAAGAATAAGGGAATCAAAAACTTCAATACGATTTATTTTTATCCGAAAGTCTTTCTCTAAATATATTACCAACATTTACTTGGTCCGTGTTACTGTAAAGCTGCTGTAGATGATACACGTTAGCGTAGCTGGAGTTGCTAGCAATCGACATCTTGATATTTGGTCGTGAAGTGCATTTGAAAAAGGAGACAAAGTTGGTCAAAAGTTTTTCTCTAACGTAAGATTTATTTATTTGACATGGAAGGAAAGGATTACCTATTAGTCTTATGTTGTCTTAAAGTAAATATCTTAACTGTGTATTGATTTTGATTGTTGAAGCGCTTTGTGACCCTGGTCTAAAAAGGTACTTTACAAATAACTATTACTTAAGTCTTGACAAATGACGGTTATGAGCGACGGCGTGACAACATCCCTCCATCAATACTCACTCATCGACTATGACTTTTTATTTGACTGATAAATCCCTTCGCGATATGGACTATGATGGTTAGCATTCGTGTTGCGCGGCTAGAAAACTGAGGGGACATGACAGTTGAAGCCGAGCGCACTGGAAACATATGGGGGGCCTTAAGGCGGACACATGTTTATCCAATGAAACGCTCGCTAACTACAGGACTAACACTGCGTGAGTGATCTCTTTCTTAAAGCGTATTGATTCCGGTTTGGAAGCAAACTTTGATTCGCCAGATGTTTCCAGTCAATTGGCTTCGGCTCGGTTCTGAGTGACTAAAGAATAAATTGGGCAAAACAGAAGAGATTTCGTGCTGTGGATTTTCAAGGCCACCTGGAATCCACACGTGTGTGTGACTTTTTTTTAAAAATTTAAGATCACCACAAACTTTCAGTGGACGTTTGTCAAGATGGCGTTGAAGCTGCTACGAAAGCCGAACATGTCAGAATTGTATAAACGTGGTTAATTCTCCACGAATACACTGAGTTCATCGTCGTACTTTTCCTACAGAGAAGTCATCTCTGTTTGACTTCCTGTTCCTTTTATATTTATGAAGACCACGACACACACTCGCCCTGTTTATGAGCGATCATCACTCCCGGGTCCAGGGTGGGGAGGGTCCCGGACACCAATTTACCGTTTCTCGCTCTGGTTTGCTGGACTGTGACGGCGATCAGAGGTGAGGTAACAGGTATAATAGCCCAGTGACATTTCCATCCACTCAAGGGGTCACTGCATCATCTCAGTGATGATCTGATGCTTACAGAGCTGGTTCCCCCATCCTCGGATCTGATGGCTTTTTCCAGGGCAACCTTTGCAAATATGTTTTGCAATATGGAGGGAACCAATAAACACTTCATTTTTTTAAATACCTGTTGTTTATTTTGATAATGACTTCCAAATATCACATTTATTGTGCAAGACCATTGTAAATAATTGTGAATAATTATCTAAAACATTGTGAAAAACCCTAATATATTGAATTAAATTGTTGTTTTTTCTCAAATAATTAGTTAACACGTCATTTGAATTGTTTTTTTGTGGAGTTAAAACAAGCATATTATATGTTTATATTATTCATATCTATATATATATATATATATATATATTATAATAAGTTGATACCCGTTTTTATTTTGGCAATAACTTCCAAATATCACCTTTATTGTGCAAAGAAATACTTATAACATTGTAAAAATAACCTTATATACAGAATTTAATTGTCTTTACTTTTCTCAGGCTATTCTTATTAAAACAACATTTGAATTTTGTTTTTGTGCAGTTCAAATAAATATATTATACATACATATTTTGAAAATATCTCTCTCGCTATATATATATACTGTGTATATATATATATATATATAAAAATATATATATATATATATATTCTAATATCTAATGCCTGTTATTATTTTGACAATGACTTCCAAAAAAAACATATAAATTAGTAACTAATTATTTGAAACATTGTAAGCTATTGTTATTAACACGACATTTGATTATTCGGATTTTTAAAAACAAGTATATTAAGTACAAATTTCCATGTATGTATAAAATCTGATACCTGTTTTTAATCTGCCAATGACAAAATCACCTTTATTGTGCAAAAAATGTATAAATAAATAAACACTGTAATAAAGCTTAAAATATTCCATTAAAATGTTTATATCACTAACATGCCATTTGAATAGTGTTTTTCAGGCAGTTTTACACTTAACTTAAACAATATATATATTAACATTACATGTTCTACGGGTCTATGATTACATCATGTTTATAAAAACATGTTTTGGGTTATTTAAGCTTAATAAATACTTACAAATACACTGATCGTTGATGTTGTATTGTTGTTGAAAAATAAATCAAGTCAAAATGATTACGAATGGGGTTGAAATGTGAAATAAATAAATGAATCCCAGGTAAACATATTTGTAGTTTCTACTGTGTTTGCCTCGAGGCACCACTTGATCAATACACCCCTGGAGTAGAAGAAAAATAACGTTCACACGGATGCAAAATATCTCTGGAACTGGTTGAAGAATTAAAAGCCACAGCGCAGCCACTTCTGGTCAACCCTTCACTGGGTGTCCATCAAAAATGGATGAGAAAGACTTCGGGTCATTCTGCCAACTATGATCACAATAAACACACACTCTCGCTGTAAAAGTTACATCATTGCATTTGGTTGTTTGCAGCCAGGCCTTCTCTTCTTTGAATTTATTTTTATTTACGTATATGATAGAAGAAAAACATGTGGTTTATATAGGCACGTATTAATGTAATGATACATTACCCTAACAATTTTAGTTACATCGTATATTAAAATTATGGTTTCATCACGACCCGATTATTTACACCCACGTACACAAATGTGTGAAGCTGCAGTCAGAAAAAACTAAACTGTATCAAAACACAAAGAGACGGTTGAGTATATTTGATATTTTAGTTTATCGTTCTCAACAGAATTGTGGGCGGACTTTTCTGGAGGAGACATTTAAACCATTCCCGCCTTCAGGTCGACTTCGTTTTGGTTTCTTTCTGAGTCAGCGATGCCACATCACAATATTAACCAAATAATTATTTCATGATACTTATACTTGTTATTTTGTTTTGTCATGAGGTGTTTTGTCATGAGTTTTCTTCCTTTTTCCCAAAATATTTATTTTCATTATAATTACATTTAAATTAAGTTTTTTTTCCTTCACAAAAAGTAAAAATTCTATTTGATGTAAAAGATTGAAATCAGAGATAATCTTACATTATTTTTACGTCTGTTGTCTATTGTATATAAACATAATTCAATTCAAATTAAACATTTTTGTTTCCCCTGGATATTGGATTTTTGACATTATTATTAACTTCAAATAGTAATAAGAAGACCAGAACATAATAAAAATAAATCTATTTTTGGAACTCGCTCGCACAACCCTGTAGATTCAAAGCAAGATGGTCAGTAGATGGCGCTACAGTTTGGCTCGGAGGATCCAGATGGTAATCAGGAAATCACCTGTTTGTAATTATTTCTACTACTATTACAATTTCCTTAAGATTTCAAGGAAAACTCCAATAATTCTGGGTGTAAAAAAAACGAAAGAAATGTAACGATACAATCATAAAATATCTAAATGCTTTTGTTTTAAATGAATGCTGTTAGTTTAATAACATCTTGTTTTATCTTTAATTCAATGATGTCATTTAATACATAATTATTCTGTATTTAACGTGCATATTAAGTATTTATAAAGTTTATGATCATGTGATGATGAATGTGTTGTATATGAGTCAAGGTGAATGACAAACTTTGTTTTCAGGCCTTCTTGACCGGTGGTTTTAATAGAAAAGTAATTTAAAAAATCACCAAAAAAATGTATAGTTTAAGATAAAGGCCACTGATTTGAACTCACTATAAAACTCACTAATAATAATAATACTGCATTTTATTTCGAGTTGTCTTTCTTGGCACTCAAGGTCACCTCACATAAAACCCGAACAGCAAGCATAGAACATATTGAACAATTAAAACATATAGACACATAAAAAGGTAAAAACATAATTAAAACACACTGAATATGTGCGTTTTAAGATGTGATTTAAAAAAAGTGTAATGGAATCCATGTTTCACAGTTCAGGTGGCAGTGAGTTCCAGAATCGGGGAGCAAGAGCGATTGAAAGGTGTGTGGAGGAGGAAGAGGAGGATCTCAGGGAGCGGGAGGCAGTGTAGACATGGAGGAGATCAGTGAGATATTGGCTTGCGAGATGGTGGATGATTTTGAAAGCAAAGAGGAGGATTTTGTATCGTATGCGTGATTGAACCGGCAGCCAGTGGAACTGCTGCAGTACAGGAGTGATGTGATGGATGGATGGATGGAGGGGGTTCTGGTGATGATGCTGAGTTCTGGACCAGTTGAAGTTTATGTAGGGATTTCTAAGGGAGGCCGAAGAGACTTTACTCACTATGGCTAAAGATTATTATGAGCAGAAAGTAGGTGATGCTGGATTTGTAAAAATACTTAATGAAATATCAGCATTTAATCATTAATTACATTGTATCCTATATGTTTTTTATACATTAATTACAGAGCCAGACCATCTTTTACAAATTTAAATTCATTTCTTCATGGACCTAGGATTCACTTACTGTATCACTAACTGAACAACTAGTTATAGATCACATTTGGTTTAATCCGAGGTTCGATCCAGGACCAGTGTGGTCGTTCTCTGTATTGCCGACTCAGGTCGTCTGGACAGAACTACAATAATTAGATAAATCAAAACATTCCAACAAACGCATCTTAAACCACCTTATTAGCATTTAGATGGTCACGCCAAACAGGTTATTGCAGAGGACACAATGGAAAACCGGCAGCTAGTAAATCGACCGGACGCTAACTACTGCGGATAAACGCGTCGATAAAAAACAAACACCGCTCGTCCTTTTTACTTCGTCGTCTGAATGATTTCACTCCCATTTAACCGAGTGTTTTCATCTTCAACTAATAATCCTTGTTTATTTTTGTTTGTTGTTTTTATTTCCCCTCGTCCGGTAAGCCAGGAGTCATCGATGGTTAAAGGGAGGCATCATCATGAGTTTTGCTTTTTGCTTTAATGACGTTGTTTAATGGCCTGTTCACTCCGTTAATATGGCTGCCAACACAGACGCATTAAGGGTCCGCCGCTCGGAAATTGTTCAGTCACTTTCAGGGGACAAGTCGCCCCGGATTTTTTTTTTAAAACACTCGCGAATAATCCTCGTCTAATGGCTCGTCGTCCCCGTTTTTTACAAGACTTGAATCATGGATAACTTTATTTTGATGATTGTGATGCAAACATAGTCGAGTCACTTCCTGTCTCTCATATAGAGCGAGGCGATATGTTATAGTAAAGCAGCAGGAGAGCGCCGGTAATTATTCCGATCCCCGTCGGGCCGCGATCGCTCGTTATTAATTATAACATCTCGGTGATCCTTGCCGTGGCGCGTCAGATGTTCCACCTGTAATGAAAACGGCAGAACATCTGTCGCCCAGGTTTCGTCCTCCGGGGGAAAAAACCTTAAGCCCCCTCGGTGGTCATCTCTTGGAAGATCCAAGTGCGTTTTTGGACGCCATCGAAATCTCTTCGATGCACTTCCTGTTTCTCTTCGGATCCCCGCCCTCGTCACCTTGAAAATGAACGGGTAATTGAGGTGCATCATCTTCTCTGGATTGCAGGGGGAGCATCCCGAGGTGTGATGTTGACAGGATGTCGTCGGTGTTTTCTACCGGCGGCGAACGGAGAAAAAGCACATTTTTTTAATGATCGCCGACGCAGTCGGAACCGCTCGCGTTATGAAGCTGGGTCGCGTTTTTCAATATGAGCTGAAACGTCGTCGCTCTCCTCGAGTCGCGGCGGCGCTAACAATTAAGTCTGGTTTAAATCTACGTCTGGTCTCCAATCAGGTCAAGTGTGTGTTTCGGTTTAAGAGAATATGGCTGTTGTGTGTGTGTTTCTGTGTGTGTGCTGGGAGAGACCAGGAGAGACCTGATGGAACTGATGTGGCCCTTGTGAGGTATTTGAGAAATTATAAAATTGTCAAATCAGTTATTTAGAAATGTTAATTAAACAATATTATTAAAAAAAAATTCATTATCATTTCTTCAACCTTTACTCTGTTTGTTATACATATTTACTATGTGTGTTTTTCTCTAGTGTGTGTGTGTGTGTGTACGTGTGTCCACATGATATTAATGTCTGTGGGTTCATGAGGTTTCATGAAACGGCTGTGTGGTGAAGACACTGTATCATTCATTTATTTATTTATTATTTATTTGTTCTATTTATACTATATTGCACTATTTTTTACTTATTTATATTTATACCTTTATATACATTAATTCTAAGCATTTTTTAAAACATTTATTTATTATGTTTGTATTACATTGCACTATTTTTAACTTATTAATATATGCTGTTTTTTTAACGGTTGCCAAGCAACGTAATTTCACTGCCAGTTTCACTGCTGTGTTCTTCTGTGCAATGACAATTAAAAAAAAGTCTAAAGTCATTTTGAAAGTCCACTAGATGTCACTCTCTGCTTTATAATCGTTGGCTCTAATTGACTGATTCCAAGAATTCTGGCATTATTTTCGAAAAGTTGAGTGACATCTAGTGGCCTTTAAAAAAGGAATACACTGTATCATGATACAGTGTCTTCACAACACAGCTGTTTCATGAGGCTTTATCGTTATAGACCCCCAAACCGCTGAACAAAATAACTTAAGAATTAGAATGAAGACTATAGTCAGTTTACCGACTTCTTCGATACCGGTTAAGAAGAAGACCCGCATGAAAATATGTATAATTTGGATTAAATTTAGAACAAAATACATCATACCTAAGAAGTATATCCAGAATTTCCGCTCTATAGGGTTTAATGTATTTTGTAAGGGGACACAAAAAGGATCTAGACCACCATGACATTTCAAATACGTTCAATTCTGATGATATTTAAACCAGATTTCCAGAATTTCTGATCCCTGGGTATTTTAGTTAGCATCGTATATAAAATTAAATGATACAACATTTTAATAAAATCTGAAAATTTCAATACGTTGTTTTAAACTTGCACTATTAATAACCACAATATATTATAAAACCTTTCACCTCTACTTCTTCTCTATTAATCTGTACACATTATCTTTATTTCTTGTGTATTTTGTGGTTATTTTTATCTTGTCTTATACATCTTTTTAACCATTCTTTTAGATGTTTTACTCAAATTATGTGTTGTCATTTGCACCGTCTGGATGAGGCACTTTGAATTTTCGTTGCACTATGTGCAATGACAATAAAGAGATTCTCATTCTGACTCTGTAGAGAAGGTTGCGAGGACAGAAACCTGGTTTACTTTACAACAAGGCAGATGATTCCATATCGTGAGGCAAAGACGACATGACGCGACAAAACTGATATTGATGACGAGACGAGTCACAGAGTGCACAGCGAAGACATTGACGCGTGATGAACTTGCAACGATGTAGAGCAACACCAGAGATTAAAATAACTGAGGGAAGGGAAAGTAGAATCTGGAGCAGGTTTGCATAAGGTGGGGGAAGGGACCAGACATGGACCTGAATCAGAGACAGAGGTTAATGTCTTCAAATTAAAAAACAACAAAAAAAAAACCTCAACAACAAAGACTCTAATTGAGTCTTTTCAAAATTGTCACCGCTTTGTTTATACAACGAGTCCCTTGGCGGTGGATACTTCCGGTGATAAACCTCACCAATCACAGCAGAGTGGGTGTGGTTATGGTAAACAATATTTAATCTCCAGAAAAAACAAGTTTTCAGTAGGCGGGGCTTAAGATCATTTTCTAATGTAAATAGTTCAATGAAAAGAGAGTTTTGTACAAACAGACACTAATGATACAATAGAGTTCAACATCTATTTAAGACACACTTAAAGTGTTGTTGCCCTTTAATTATTCTCTCCATTCAAGTATATTTAGGTCAACAACATGTTTATGCCGTGTACGTGACGAATAGAGAAATCCTTGAATCCTCCAGGCAGAAGAATCGGTATTCTTTATAAAAAAAAAAAGAACTCTACTCAATTGCATAACGAAGAGAGATGGAATGTAAAAGAACAAAAAAAAAGTCAACACCCAAGGGTCTAACATGCGCCGGCTCATTATGCTCACTCTTGATACTCTCAAACAACAGCACAATAAACTCAAGTAGGTCTGTTAAACAAAGCAGTTACACAGCAGTACTTACAATAGACACCAAAGTGCACGGAATAAAAGTGAGTAGTAACGGAACCAATATTTACAAGTGTGAGTTTAGATGAAAGTGCATCGAAATATCTTTAAAGGTTTCTGTCCTTCAACCTTACGTTCACTTATGAGTTCCTTTTTCCTTCAAATGTGTTCCAGGGCACAAGTGTTTGGTTATGGTTTCTAGTTTTAAAAAAACAACTTCCAGGCACTCGAAATTAAAACTCCCAAAATGCACTGCAACATCTGAAATGATGATTTGATTTATTAAGTAAACTAACTCGTTATATTCATTTTACCTTTTATTTAATATTTTAACCCCATCATCCATAATCTACAGCATTAACATTTCAATTCTGTAGAAAAATCAAAAGTGAGCAAAATGAAGAACATTTCCTATAATTTATTCTAATTTTTTTGTTAATTATATTCATAGATTTTGGTATTATTATAGTTTTGTGTTTGCCTGGAATACACTCAGTCTGAAAACTCATCAGTTTGTAAGAAGATTAGAAGTAAAACCAACCAATAATCACTATTTCTTGCTATTAATTGTGATTAATTCATCACAAAATGTGAGATTTTGTATTTTTTTATCGCCCTTTAATATATGTATATATAATGTATGTACAGTATATATTCACATGTATTGTTATTATTATTATTTTGTAATAAAGAAACAAGAGAAAATTAAATAGTTATAACACCAAATGTTACGTACATTTATTTTTGCTTGATTTTTTTTAATCAGATGCATTTTTATTAAAATATTAAAACCACTTGTTTATCTATTTTCGTTTGAAAAGGCAGCTTCAGAGTAAAAATAATACACGTAACAATATAAATAATATGCATAACCTATTTATTTAATAGTTTTTTTGTCTTGAAGTTCAAGGGCTGATCAGATAGTCGTGGGAGAAAATCAGGGTTTCTGCCAAAAGACTGACCAAAACATACAAACTTCACGTTCGGAAAACATTGGCGACGGAAAATAACCATCGTCACTTTCCTCAAATTGCAATAAATACAGATAATCAGCATCATTTGTTTTTGAACGTCCGAGGGCAGCTGGGTTTGTAATGAATCAACTTTTGATACAGTCCATTTGAAATAATCAGACAATCTAAAAACTGGGAGTCAGTGATCAGGAAGTAATAGTTGTTTCTACTGGCTCCACGTCCAACTGTTGGGTCAGAGTCCAGCACACGAGTGGTTACGTTGACTTGGACACACAAGGTATTGAATCTGGTGCAACTATGTGATGCAAACAAATGCATAGAATTGAAATAAATCCAGTTATCTTGTCTGCAGATCTTATTTATTTTTGACAAGTAACTTTTGTTTTGATAATTTATATTAGTGATGGTCTGATGAAGCTTCATAAAACGGTGTCATGTTGTTTAGACATCAGTAGGTGGCGCAATCAGTTTAAAAATGATGTGAGGTTTCATTAGAACAGTTAGGAAAAAGGAAAATAGTACAGAGACCGCCATCTAGTGGACTCTGAAAATAATGGCACTGCTTCATGAAGCTTCCTCAGACTGTGACCCTGGTCTGAAAAAGCGCCCTACAAATAAAATTGACTTACTTACTTACTTAAAACACATTTATTTTCCGGCCACCGGGTCACCTTGACCCAGAGATAACACAAAGGTTAAATAAGTAAGTTTTCTTGTTTTTCTTTTCTTTTTTATCATTATGTGAATGAATGAAGTAAAACTAACTGACAAGTTAATCTAAATACTTCATTGAAAATTCTGATCTGGGAAGAAGTTAAAATAGTAGCGAGTATTTAAAAAATAACATTGTTTAAGTAATCATTTTAAAGGGTTTCCCAATTAATATTGTTTATGATTTGCTTTGCTTATTTCTACCTCCAGTTACACTTAATTTTGAGATAATTCCTTAAATTATATTTTACAAATTTTGAATAGTTCCCGAATCATATAAAAATCATTTTAATTTTTTTTTTTTTTACATTTAACATCTAAAAGAGACCAACATCTAGTGGACTCTAAACATATTTACACTGAAGCTTAATCTGACCATCACTAATGTATATTCTTCTTGGGTAATTCAAATTTCTGGTAAAGCCTTGACATATGATTTCTTATAGATTATAGAACAACCCTAAAAAAAAGGTAACTCACTTTTTAAACCTTTCATCGGTAGGTTTGTTATTGGTGCAAAGTTCACATACATTTCATAATTTAATGTTCATAATTCAAGTCTAAAGTTTTGGCATTATTTTATACGGTGCACATTTATGCGTTGTTGTTGATAGATTTATCTTATTACAAACACATATTGGACGATAAATTGAGGGAAGTTTACACACATTTAAATGATTAATTCATGAAACAAAATGACCAAAAAGTCATTTCTAAGCTACTGTATTTAATTTCCGTCACTCGACACGATACATTAAATATAAAAACAGATGGTTCACATAGTTTACTTTATAAATGTATCTTAAAGTGTGTGTATTTAATTATTTACTCTTTATATTAGGCATTTTTTAATGATGTGTTTTGTTAGGTTTTGAAGTTGCCGTGATTTTAATGTGAACTCTGATGTACTTGAGCGGGAAAAAAAAAGGTCCAACTAGCAGTGTCTGCTCTTTAAACCTTCCAGTCACACAGTTTGACATCTATCTGTCTTCGTAGGAGATTTTTCAAAACATCTCACCATTTAAAGTTGCAGCTGTGTGCAAGGCAGGAAGTCATCAACCAAACGCACCATATCTTCTCACTAAAACCAAACTGTGCCAGCAGCTTCTGAGTTAAATCACCACCTAAACTCTTCCTGCCTCTTATTTCTAAGAATTGATAAAAAAAAATAGTGATGGTGTGATGAAGCTTCATGAACAGTGTAATGCTGTTTAGAGGTCAGTAGGTGGTGCCATCAGTTTAAAAATAATGTTTCATTAGAACAGTTGTTTAAAACAAAGGAAAATAGTGCAGAGAACGCCATCTAGTGGACTCTAAAAATAATGACACTGTTTCATGAAGCTTCACCAGACCAACAGGACCTAATATCCCTTAAATACAGTTTTTTCTTGGACATGCTGTAAAAATATTCAAAAACGCTTGATGCCTTTATGTTAGCCACATTCTTATCTACAAATGTCTCAAAATGTATTCAACAGGTGTGATGGGTTGATGAAGCTTCATGACCCAGTTGTGTAGTGAAGACACTGCATCATGAAACAGGCCACTTGGCAACACTCTCCGCTTTATATTCTTTGGCTCTAAACAACAAATTCATTTATATCTGAAATCAAACTTAGAGTGACACCTAGTGGCCTTTCAAAAATGCACTGTATCATTTTAGAGTGTCTTCCCTACAAAGCTGTTTCATGAAGCCTCATCGATCCATCACTATTTAATAATGATGCTTTGGTGAAGCTTCATGAAAGAATGTCATTATTTCCGGGCCCACTAGATGGCGGTCTCTGCACTATTTTACTCTGTTTTCAACAGGTAAAATGTAATGTTTCTAAATAGATTCATGCATCACGACATCAAGTTAATCTTTTTATTCTCAATGAAAGATATTCATGGATTTATGTGAAGAAATACTTTTTCTGGTCATTTAAAAATACCTTCACCTTGACGTTTCAAAAGAAAGTGTGAAGTGGAAACAGGTCCGGCCTCTGAGATTGAACCTCGTATTCTTATTTTATTTATCTAATTACCTCGACTTACCAACAAGTAAAAGAGTTAAAGTCCGTTTTTGACCTTGAACAAATGCCCGTATATCGAGTGCTTCAGGTATTTTCTATTAATGGTCTGATGAAGCTTCATGAAACAGTGTCATTATTTTCAGAGTCCACTAGATGGCAGTCTCTGCACTATTTCCCTTTGTTTTGAGAAACTGTTTTAATGAAACATCACTTGATTTTTTAACTGATGGCGCCACCTACTGACCTCTAAACAACATGACACTGTTTCATGAAGCTTCATCAGACCATTACTAGTATTTTCTATTCATGAAGATACAATGATGATTAAACAGTGAAAAGTTATCAAGAGTTTTTTGTTTTGGTCTGGACTTTCTGGAAAAAACACAACTAGGTCAAAAGTGTCTCCTAAGTCTTTATTAAGTTTACAATAATTATCTATCTGGGTCCTTTTTTTCTAAGTTTAAACTCGACGAAAATAAACAACTGGCCCTTTAAGAGAAGAAAGTAGAGTGGCCCCGGAGCTTTAAAAAAAAACGATGCTTTTAAATATTTTATTGGGATGCAGTTGCCGAGGTTCTGCCTCCGTTAAAGGCTATCAATGAAATTCATTATACACTACATCAACTTTATTAAACGATTCACTCATCTAATGGAGGGAGGGAGGAAGGGGGGTGGGGGGGGGCAGACAATCTATTATCTGGTAATTTCCGCTGATTAGATAGAAATGAATTTGACTTCAACATTCAATTTAGACAAATTCATCATTGAAAATACAATTTTCTCTGATCACTTTTGCTCCTGCCCACTAACTTCTGCGACCAGATAACCACACGTGTATAATTAGGACGCGGGGGGTGGTGTCGGTGGGGAGGTGGGGGTGAATAAATGCAGCGCCACAGTTAATCATGGTGGTAGTACGCTGCGCTCATTGTCGTGTCACCGTCGGGGGCGAGACGAGAATATGTTCTTGTCGTAATGCAATCAGAGATGAGCATCGCCGACAACTTGTGGCTGAATTAGTCTTTGAGACGACCTGACGCCGAGTGACAAGCTCGTCTCTCGTGCTCCTTTCAGATCATGATCTGGAGATGATTTTTGACAAGTCACACTCAAAAAACTTCATAAGATTTCAGTATATGACATCAAAATACTCTACATTAGAAAATGTGCTAAAGCCCCACCCACTGAAAACACTTTGTTTTTCTGGAGATTAGATCTTATTTACTATACACGCATCCACTCTCCTGTGATTGGTCAAACATCGAGGTTTGTCACTGTACATCATCAATCCTAAAAGTCTCCACCTGCAAGGAAGTCATTGTATAAACAAAGCAGATGTGATAACTGCTGGCTGGATGAGGAGTGAAGCCATTTTTACATCATAATTGACTTCGCTCTCGTAACCTCTCGTTCGCCCAGATTTCAGACGTTGGAGAACTTTATAAAGTAATAAGTTCAAAACATGGTCATGATGAGAGACTTACTGCGTCTTGGAGAGGAAGACTTCAACATTTGAAACATGTGAGTCAAGAAAGTTGGGTTTTCATATTAGTTGCCCTTTAAATTTCGTTTTTTGTGCGTTTTTTCTTTATATTAAGTGACATAACTGTGTAACTAGCACCTGAATATATATATATAGTATTGAGATATTTATGAATACAGATTTTATTTTCAACACATTCAATATAATTTGTGCTGTCGAGAGAAATTTAAAATTGTTAATAAATGAAATTAATCAATATTTTAATCCCACAGAACAATTGAGGGTTTTTATCAAAACAATTCTGTTGTATTTGATGTCAGTCCCAAGTGTTGCTGGCAACCTTAAGTTTACACCAGCAGGGCTGAATATTGCTGGTCCGCAAAACGTCTTTTAAGCAAAAACGTTTCTGGCCGTAAACTACCAATATTATTTCGTACTGTATTATTAAATCTATTTTTCTTTTTCTGCTCCTTAATCAAGTTTGAGTGACTATTAAAAAAAATCCATTTAAAAGTATATTTATTTTAATTAAGAGTATTTATTTAATAACTTCATGAGAGAACACTTTCCTTTCCTTTACATTTGTCATCCCTTGGCTTTTTGCTACTTTATTTTGGTTTGACGGCCCCTTACAACAATCACAGTATGCAATCTGACCCACTGAAGTCGTTTTATTGCAAATAACTGGTTCTTAATCAGAGAAAATCAGGTCCATGCAAAGTGAAATTAATGTCTACTTTACCAACAACTCAAGAACTATTGTGTCTTCTAGTTTAGACTATTGTAACACTCTATTTTGATGTCTAAACAAGAAGGATCTGTCTCGCCTGCTTAATACAAAACTCTGCAGTGAGAAGTCTGACCCGCTCTAGTAGAAGAACTCACATTTCTATGATCTTTAAAACTCTTCACTGGCTGCCAGTTTCTTTCAGCATCATCTTTAAAATTCTGGTTCTTACTTTCAGATCTATTCATGGTCAGACTCCTCCTTACATCAGTGATCTGATCCAGACTTATACCCCAGCTCGGGCTCTGAGGTCTGTTGATCTGCTAAGCTAGTTGCTAGTTGCTCCTAAACTTTGGAATTTTCTTCCTCTCCCTCTGTGTTTGATGATCTACTGACTCCTTCAAGAAACATCTTAAGACATTTTTATTTGTGCTTTTCCATGATTTTCTGGGACTCCTGTGTCTTATGTTGTCTTTGCCTTCTAAAGTTTAATTTTAACTGTGTATTGTTTTTGATTTTTAAAGCGCTTTGTGACCCTGGTCTAGAAAGGCACTTTAAAAATAACTATTTGACAAAAAGTTTTTAAACAGAAAGTTAGAATAAATAAAATAATTTACCCAATGAAAACATAAAGCAGTTGTTAATAACTATTAACTAGAAATCTATCGCATATTTTGACACCCTGAATTAAACCTTAATAAAAATAGGTCAACATTACTGTGTGTAGCAGCACAGCAAGAAAATGTTGGCAGCAATGTTACATTTTTTATGTAACTGTGAACGTGATTTAAAACATAAAAGGAGTCTCACAGTGACTCAACAGGCTTCAAACGTTGGTACTTCTCTACACTTTCAATGATTACATACACTAAACAAGAGTTTGAGACCCCCAAAAAACGTTGGCCTCCTTCTTGACATGTGAACAGATTTAAATGTATATTCATGTATCTCAAACAAAGTCGGCACGAGACGGTAATTAGAGCCGTTGTTTACTCACACGGCTCCCCACAGGGTGCATGATAATTTTACCGGCTGGCTCTTCTTTTTTTTCCTCAAACAGGATGAGGCGATAAACAACGAGCTTAAACTGGACAAGAACAATGTATTGTTCAAGAGGAAGAGGCAAATTAGGTCAATGATCGATCAACTTCATCCTGGGTGGCTTACAAAGACGAGGGAAAGAAAAAAAAAAGGTTTTGACCCATAAATGTTCTAATTAAATAAGAACATAGCGAAGAAGTCAAAGTAATTGACCTAGTAATTGTCTGAGTTGGCTATTGTGGAGGTTAAGCTCCTCTTATGAGAGGAAGCCTGTGTTTGTCTGTATCTCAGCTTCTTCTTCAACGTCAAACCTCGGTCCAAATCCAGGCCGAGACAAGGTCTTATGAGGGCAAACGGCCAATTGCTGTCAAATATAGATCGATTAGAAATGAATGGTTTGGTCTATATGTTTCAAGTATTGATGAACTGTATCATGGTACATTGTCTTCATTTTGAACTCTCTAAGTTTAAAAATAATGCCAGGTTTCATTGTAGATTACAGACAAATACTATGAAGCAGAGAGCTCCATCTAGTGGACTTTCAAAATAAAGACACTGTATCATGATAAAGTGATGCCTCATCAACAGATTACCAGTATCAGAGTAAGAAAATAAATGGTTCAGATGTTTGTCTATATCAAGTAGTGATGGGTTGATGAGGCTTCGTGAAACAGCTACTTGGTGAAGACAGTGTATCATGATACACTGTTTTCATTTTGAAAGGCCACTAGATGGCACTCTCTATTTGAAAATAATGTCAGGTTCTAATGAATTAGTAGATAAGAGACAAAGATTATAAATCTGAGAATTCCATCTGGTGGCCTTTCAAAATAAAGACACTGTATCATGATACAGTGATGCCTCATCAATCTGTCACTAGTATCAAGTAGTGATGGTCCGTCGAAGCTTCATGAATCAGTGTGATTATTTTCACAGTCCACTAGATGGCAGAATCTGCACTATTTTACTTTGTTTTGAACAAATGTTCTAACGAACATCATTTTTAAACTGATGAAGAAAGAAAGTCACAGAAATATAAAATTTGAAAATTGCCTTTTTGACTGAAAGTAGACTTTTTGACACTAAAAGATTATGATGGATCTTAAATGGACCAGAAATATTTTTTTTAAATATGGTGTTCAATGGTTGAGGTATCGAGGCTCCCAAAATCTGAACTAGAAATGTGTTTATTGCCATGTGACGAGATCTGTGGATTATATTTGGTGAGGCTAAAAAGTTTGGCATTGAGGGATGGATGAAGACAAGATGATATAAAATAAATCCAATGTTTTTTACAACGACATAGATTCATGTTCCTTGAGCTGGAAACTACTTTGTTAACGTTAAACACTTTTGGAGAGTAGTACTTGTTCCTGAATGAAGGAGGACGAGGTTGATAAGTTACTTGCTGTGTCTCTGCAGCACTTGTTAATGCCTGAATTAAAATAAAAACCCTTTACATAATCATAGATCACCTTCTAGACAAGACCTGTTTGGAGAACAAGTGGCTGAGATCACCGGAATTTCGTGGGAAAAGGTACATTGATTTCAGGACCTTCTCTAAAATGGAGATGTTTCTTCTCTAGACCAGTAGAAGAACTCAGGTGGGATATGACACAACATGTGCAAGCTTATTCATTTTATGTGGTCCAAGCTTCATGAAACAGTGTCATTATTTTCAGAGTTCACTAGATGGCGGTCTCTTCACAATTTTCATTTGTTTTGAACAACTGTTGTAAAAAAAACATCACTTTATCATCATTTATAAATTGATGGCGCCACCTACTGACCTCTAAACAACATGACACTGTTTCATGAAGCTTTGTCAACCCAACACTAGTAACCTTTTATGTTATTTATATATTTTATGGATCTTTTTGTTTTGTTACCAGAACATGATCTGAAGCTTTTCTGTGATTATAACTGGATTAGGAAAAGCCTTAAAAACACACACAATGTCAAACCTAAAACTACTACACAAACAAATAGGCCAGCAGCATCGCAGCAGACATTAGCAAACAAAAGATAAACGAGTCGACTTTGACCCGCCGCCGGCCAGATTCACACGAGTCGTTCTTTTGAACCATCAGTCAATCTAAGTGCTGCATTAGCTCTGGAGGTGACGACAGACAGCGGCCAGACATGAATCTTAGTTCCCCTAATGCTCTTATCACTATTGTCACAGGCGGACGACGCCGCATACAAACAAGTGACTCACAACACATTAGGGCATGCGATCGCCAGCGCCGTTGCCCGCGGGCGACCGACGAACAACAGCAGCGTTCTGAGGAAAAGATTCATTTTTAAGATTAAAAATAAACGCGGAAATGAATAATAATTATGGAAATAATCGAGACCTCTGAGAAACTTCCGACCAAGAAAGTACGGACCCAAGCAAGGATGACTCTTAATCACTTTTTGCTGACCTGTTTATCTTTGTAGTTTCATGAATACAAAATACGTGAAGCGCTAGAAGTTTATATGAGGTCAAGAACTTACTTTTGCTGAGTTCATGTTATTAAATAATCGTAATGCTAACATTGAATACATGTTAAAGTTGATTTCCAGTAAAGTGATTGTCTGATGAAGCTTCATGAAACAGTGTCATGTTGTTTAGAGGTCAGTAGGTGGCGCCATCAGTTTAAAAATGATGTTTCATTAGAACAGTGGTTGAAAACAAAAGGTAAATAGTTCAAAGACTGCCATCTAGTGGACTCTGAACATAATGACACTGCTTCATGAAGCTTCATCAGACCAGCACTATTTTAGACCCTTTATTATGCAAATTGAGAAAAAAAACAAAAAACTACAAAACTGTTTTTAATGCTGGATCAGTTTTAACGGATGGGTGTGCGTGTGACTTGGTATTTCTGCCACCAGCCTCTAGTGGACCATTAATGAACTGCATGGTTTTGCCCCTTAGCTGCGAAAAGTTGATTTTTAGAAAGGATAAGACGATGAAATGTGTTTTCTCAGGGTCAAACTGAATGATGCCTATTTTTGACATTTGTCTGTTTATTATTGTGTGAATGCTGAAGGCATCACACTCTTGAGATCCACTTTTGCTCTTCTGACCAAAATTTTGTTCCTCCTACACATATTATCCGATTTCAATCATTCAAACTTTTATCAATTCTGCTCGTTCCTGAATGAAATGAATCTTCAATCCCTTTTTTTCTACCCTTTTTTCTCCATTCACTTAGATGAGAAACATCTTCAACTCATGTTTCAACTACTTCCACTTTGACCTTCAGGTACATTCATCGACTCACACCAAAAAAATGTTACTTTAAAAACATCTTTGTCTACTTACTACTATTTATACTACTTCTTCTAATACTACTTCTACTACTTATTCTATTTCTAGTACTTCTTATTCTACTCCCACTTCTACTAATACTTATTCTACTTCTACTACTACTTCTACATATTTTACCTCGGAGATTTCTCCTGCTACTACTAATTATTATACTACTTCTACTACTTCTTCTACTTCTACTAATAACTCTACTACTCTCTACTTATACCTTTACTATTAATTCTACTACTACCTCAAATTATACTTTTGCTAGTAATTGTAGTACTACTTAGAATTGTACTACTATTTCTACTACTACTTCTTCTTCTTCTACTACTAATTATACTTTAGATGTTACTAATTATACTTATACCACTAATTCTACTACTACTTATACTTGTATTACTAATTCTAATACTACTTATACTTTTGCTACTAATTCTACTACTACTTATACTTATAATTGTAATACTAATTCTACTATTGCTTTTACTACTGCTACATTTACTACTTCTACTTGTAGTCTTATTACTAAATCTACTTTTAATTGTATTACTAATTCTTCTACTACTTCTACTTATAATTCTACTACTACTTCTACTACAAATTCTACTTGTTTTTTTGTATTTCTTCTTTTCTTTTTTTTTCCTTCTCAACCTTTCTCACTTTATTTCCATGTTTTCACATCAGTCTTTTTTTCTTTATATTATAATTTCAACTGTTTCCACACATTTTTACTTTGAATACTAAAACTTTTAAACATTCAAGTTTTCACATTCAGCATTTACACTGCATTTTCTTCTGGAAATGCAAATTCTGTAGTTTCAGTTAATTTGCAAAGCTTCCGTCAAAAATAATAATATTTGCATCGATTTAATACATTATCTCTGAATTAAAATTGTTCTTGTTTTAAATCGTACATACAATCCCAGGAAAATCAGATTCAAATCTACATTGAAACTCTACAATAGTCTATATATTAGACGAGGTTTAGAAATGTATTAAAATCCTCATCGTATTTCATCATGATTTCAAACCTAAAAGTACAATTTTAAACGAAATATTTTTCTTCAACAGCACATTCCAACAACATCTTCGTTACCAGCGACAGGACTGAGGTTTCTAAGAAGAATTCCAAGATTTTCTTAGTCTTCTTCAGGATGGAATCGCTTCTTTCGGATCTGGGTCAATGCTGTGAGGTGAGATTAGCGACACATTTTTTAAATCTTCCCCACAAACTAAAAATCTTCCTCAGGTAAAAATGGACGTCCATGGAAACCAGAAAAAAAGTCGGAACGCCACCAAAACCTTTTTTCTACGGTATGATATCATGGACATGTTTCAAGTACTATTCCTGTTTATCCATCTGGTACATCAACAGTGTCGGGCCTCGACGGAAGATGTGGTCGGAGCGACTCGCATACCTGAATGTCATTAGTGGTTCTAAAAAGTTTTTCAAATATGATAAATCTTTTTCTTTCCCGAGCGATTATAGCTAAACGGCGACTTGATGTGTGCAGTTTAAACATTAAACCACCGATGATTTATAATCAACCTGCTAAATGTGTGCTAATGGAGCATTTTCAGCCGCTTTCCATTCGTCTTTTCACCAAGTACAATTACGGCGCTGAGTTATGAACTTTGATGCATGAACCAATCACACAACTATGAGGTATTGCCCACCTTGTAACCGTTCCAGACATCTGGGGGAATTTGCAGCCCGACCGCAGATGTGTGATTCATTTAAAACCAACAAAACACAGGCAGCGATACTCGTTCTTTCTATAAATAAAGCCACGGAGTAGTTTGCGCATCTGTGTAACGTTCAGCAAACTCAGCAAAGTGGGAGAGTTTTTATATGCAAATCATTGCAAGGTTTAGTCAAGTTTACTTATTTTAATGAGTTTGGTTTTAGATGTGAAATGTCAAATTTGTTTTTCATTTTAAATTATTTTGATATAATTTAGGAACTATTACAGATATGTAAAAATATAATTTAAGGAATTATCTTAAAATTAAGTGTAACTGGACAGAGAAATAAAGCCAAACATTATAGACAATATTCCTTTAAAATGATTATTGAAACAATATTATTTTTTAAAAACTTGCAACCATTTTAACTTCTGCCAACTTTTTATAATTAATTCAGAGACTGAAAAAAAAGAGAAGACAAGAAAAAAAACTCACTTATTTAACCCTTGTGTTATCTCTGGGTCCCAGTGGCCCGAAAACAAATGACTGTTAACTAGTGATGGTCTGATGAAGCTTCATGAAACAGTGTCATTATTTTCAGAGTCCACTAGATGGCGGTCTCTGCACTATTTTCCTTTGTTTTAAACAACTGTTCTAATGAAAGATCAATTTTAAACTGATGGCGCCACCTACTGTCCTCTAAACAACATGACACTGTTTCATGAAGCTTCATCAATAGTTTTAACTATCCCTTGTATTGTCTCTGGGTCAAAGTGAACGAGAGGTGACCCTGAGGTAATACAATGGTTTAATACTTGCTTACTTATTACCATTTTAACTTCTACCAAGGAGGTTATGTGATCATCCTGTTTGTCTGTTGGCAATATATATATATATATATATATTTCAATGATGTACTTTGATTACTTGCTCAATTAAAGCCTGATTTCAACCATATGTAGGAATATTTCTTAATTTTCTTCCAGTACTTTTATGGCTATTCGCCACCTGATCCATTCAGGGACAGAAAAAAACATAAAAGAAAGACAAGAAAACTTGACTTTTTAAACACAGCATCCAATTAAATAACTCAAATGCCTGATTAGGAAAGTTTAATTCAGTTTATAATGGTGAGTTTTTGTGAATAATTGAATAAGGTTAGTTGAGTTTTATACAATGAAAGAAGATACATTTTAATTATTATTTTTTACACTCAAATCAGATAATAAAATTATGGATTAAGGTAAGGGTATAAGTAAGGGTGAGGTTAATGGTTAGGGTTCAGGTAAGGGTTAGAGTTAGGGTAAGAATTAGGGTTGGGTTTGGGGTTAAGGTAAGAGTTAGGGTTAAGGGTTAGGGTTAGAGAAAGGCTAAGGGTAAGGGTTAGGGTTTAGGTAAGAATTAGGGTTAGAGTTAGGGTTAAGGTAAGAGTTAGGGTTAAGATAAATTGAATTAAACTTTTTCCAACTTTTAAATGTTTCAGTGTAAAAGTGTATTAGTTCAATTCCCGGAAAGAAGCATTTTTTTTCCCTTCAGCCAACACAACTCTTAGATAATTATTTTCCACTGATGTGTTTGTAGTTTTCTTTTAGTAAACCCGTAAATACATCTGTTTGAATTTTCCGAAAACCAATTTCTTTTTTGAGCAGATATTTTTGATGAACATTCACTCGGACTCTTAGGGAAAATAATATTGTCTGACTTCATTACCGGCGCGACAGCTCACGTCGCCCAGCACTGTCTCACGCCGAATATTGGAAAACATTAATAACATGAAGTCTGCGGCGATAATTAAAAGCAGGCATGTGAGGTGATTGACGTCCCAGCAGCACCGACGGCCGTTTCATGTGGAAGCGAGCGCTTCATCAGATTGCCGCTGATGGAATGTAGCTTAGCATCTGGACTTTAATTAGAAAAACACTGTTTTGAAGTCTCACTGGTCACTTTTCGTGGCTCGCCGAGTGATTTCTTTTTTTTTATTTTATTTTTAGATGTTTTTTTTAAAGCTTAGGTAGATCAGTATCAAATAGTCACAGGGATTGATCACTGTAATTCCATGTCTCCCCTGACATCGCTGCTAAGCTTGTCTTCAACTTTTCATGCTACTGTGAAATTGCTCGATTTGCAGCTGCTGCAGGCGAAGGCTCTCGGGAAAGTGAAGGAAACGTGAGCGAAGGGAGAGGAACGTGTGCGAAGATATAGGCCAGACAAACTACAACATCTCATAGTATTAGTGGATAACAAAACCATCAGGGAGAGTTCATGATTGATCTTAAAATGTACATTTTAGATGAGCAGTTTAGCCAAAAACTTAGAAATAGTGCACAATTCTCAGTCCATTCTCCACTTTTTTCTAAACCCTTGTGTTTGCTGAGGGTCAAAGTGACCCAAAGGCCTGAAAACAAATGTGTTTATTGTATCCCTTGTGTTGTCTCAGGGTCAAGGTGACCCAAAGGCCTGGAAACTAATGTGTTTGTAAGTAAGTAAGTAAGTAATTAGTATTTATATAGCGCTTTTCCAGACCAGGGTCACAGAGCGCTTTAACAATCAAAACAATTTGTGGTATCCCTTGTGTTATCTCAGGGTCAAGGTGACCCAAAGGCCTGGAAACTAATGTGTTTGTAAGTAAGTAAGTAATTAGTATTTGTATAGCGCTTTTCCAGACCAGGGTCACAAAGCGCTTAAACAATCAAAACAATTTGTGGTATCCCTTGTGTTATCTCAGGGTCAAGGTGACCCAAAGGCCTGGAAACTAATGTGTTTGTAAGTAAGTAAGTAAGTAATTAATTAGTATTTATATAGCGCTTTTCCAGACCAGGGTCAGGAAGCGCTTTAACAATCAAAACAATTTGTGGTATCCCTTGTGTTATCTCAGGGTCAAGGTGACACAAAGGCCTGGAAACTAATGTGTTTGTAAGTAAGTAAGTAAGTAAGTAATTAGTATTTGTATAGCGCTTTTCCAGACCAGGGTCACGAAGCGCTTAAACAATCAAAACAATTTGTGGTATCCCTTGTGTTATCTAAGGGGTCAAGGTAACCCAAAGGCCTGGAAACTAATGTGTTTGTAAGTAAGTAAGTAAGTAATTAGTATTTGTATAGCGCTTTTCCAGACCAGGGTCACAAAGCGCTTTAACAATCAAAACAATTTGTGGTATCCCTTGTGTTATCTCAGGGTCAAGGTGACCCAAAGGCCTGGAAACTAATGTGTTTGTAAGTAAGTAAGTAATTAGTATTTGTATAGCGCTTTTCCAGACCAGGGTCACAAAGCGCTTAAACAATCAAAACAATTTGTGGTATCCCTTGTGTTATCTCAGGGTCAAGGTGACCCAAAGGCCTGGAAACTAATGTTTTTGTAAGTAAGTAAGTAAGTAAGTAATTAGTATTTGTATAGCGCTTTTCCAGACCAGGGTCACGAAGCGCTTAAACAATCAAAACAATTTGTGGTATCCCTTGTGTTATCTAAGGGGTCAAGGTGACCCAAAGGCCTGGAAACTAATGTGTTTGTAAGTAAGTAAGTAAGTAATTAGTATTTGTATAGCGCTTTTCCAGACCAGGGTCACGAAGCGCTTAAACAATCAAAACAATTTGTGGTATCCCTTGTGTTATCTCAGGGTCAAGGTGACCCAGACACCTGAAAACAAATGTGTTTCTTGTATCCCTTGTGTTATCTCAGGGTGAAGGTGACCCAAAGGCCTAGAAAACTAATGTGTTTGTGGTATCCCTTGTGTTATCTCAGGGTCAAGGTGAACGACCTCCACCACTGCATATGTATCTATGGAAGCCATGGCGGTCGAAACATTCGTGTTTTTGGGCCTTCGGGTCACCTTGACCCTGAGATAACACAAGGGTCACGGAAATAAAAACATCTGAGAACATCCGGGGAAAATCTGTAGATAATATCAGAATTTTGCACATTTGACTACTTAGGTGAAATGTTGTTTAGATGAACAAATAATAAATGTCAATTTTAAGTGAATTTATCATCTTATTTCCTAAATTGAGCACAAAATTTGTTTCATTTATTTACATTTTTACCGAAATTATACCAAATAATTGTCCAGGAAATAAAAACATAAAAATAAAATCAACATTAAGCATGTTTTACCTTTTTTATTTATCATCTTAATTCCTAAATTTAACACAAAATTTGCTTCATTTATTGACACTTTAACCTATAAAAGTATTTCAAATTAAAATCAGAAATATTGTTCTTTAAACGATTCTGGCTTTTAATCTTTTCCACATTTTAGAAGTGAAAACTTAATTATTACATTAATTAACAATTACTTCAAACTTATTTATTATAAAGTATACAAAAAAACTGAAAATTAAATATTAAAATTGATACTAAAATAATATATATAAAATTATTAATATTTCAAGAACAAGAAATACATTTTCAGAATTAAATAAAAATACAACATAATAAACAGTCAAATATATGTTTTTGAAAACTTTGAAATACAGTGCCTTGCGAAAGTATTCGGCCCCCTTGAACCTTTCAACATTTCGCCACATTTCAGGCTTCAAACATAAAGATATAAAATTTTAATTTTTTGTCATGAATCAACAACAAGTGGGACACGATCGTGAAGTGGAACGAAATTTATTAGATAATTTAAACTTTTTTAACAAATAAAAAACTGAAAAGTGGGGCGAGCCATATTATTCGGCCACCTTGCGCTAATACTTTGTAGCGCCACCTTTTGCTGCAATTACAGCTGCAAGTCTCTTGGGGTATGTCTCTATCAGTTTTGCACATCGAGAGACTGGAATTCTTGCCCATTCTTCCTTGCAAAACAGCTTGAGCTCAGTGAGGTTGGATGGGGAGCGTTTGTGAACAGCAGTCTTCAGCTCTTTCCACAGATTCTCGATTGGATTCAGGTCTGGACTTTGACTTGGCCATTCTAACACCTGGATACGTCTATTTGTGAACCATTCCATTGTAGATTTGGCTTTATGTTTTGGATCATTGTCCTGTTGGAAGATAAATCTCCGTCCCAGTCTCAGGTCTTTTGCAGACTCCAACAGGTTTTCTTCCAGAATGGTCCTGTATTTGGCTCCATCCATCTTCCCATCAATTTTAGCCATCTTCCCTGTCCCTGCTGAAGAAAAGCAGGCCCAAACCATGATGCTGCCACCACCATGTTTGACAGTGGGGATGGTGTGTTCAGGGTGATGAGCTGTGTTGCTTTTACGCCAAACATATCGTTTTGCATTGTGGCCAAAAAGTTCGATTTTGGTTTCATCTGACCAGAGCACCTTCTTCCACATGTTTGGTGTGTCTCCCAGGTGGCTTGTGGCAAACTTTAAACGAGACTTTTTATGGATATCTTTGAGAAATGGCTTTCTTCTTGCCACTCTTCCATAAAGGCCAGATTTGTGCAGTGCACGACTGATTGTTGTGCTATGGACAGACTCTCCCACCTTAGCTGTAGTTATCTGCAGTTCATCCAGAGTGATCATGGGCCTCTTGGCTGCATCTTTGATCAGTCTTCTCCTTGTTTGAGATGAAAGTTTGGAGGGACGGCCGGGTCTTGGTAGATTTGCAGTGGTCTGATACTCCTTCCATTTCAATATAATTGCTTGCACAGTGCTCCTTGAGATGTTTAAAGCTTGGGAAATCTTTTTTTATCCAAATCCGGCTTTAAACTTCTCCACAACAGTATCTCGGACCTGCCTGGTGTGTTCCTTTGTCTTCATGGTTCTCTCTGCGCTTTAAACAGAACCCTGAGACTATCAAAGAGCAGGTGCATTTATACGGAGACTTGATTACACACAGGTGCATTCTATTTATCATCATCAGTCATTTAGGACAACATTGGATCATTCAAAGATCCTCACTGAACTTCTGGAGTGAGTTTGCTGCACTGAAAGTAAAGGGGCCGAATAATATTGCACGCCCCACTTTTCAGTTTTTTATTTGTTAAAAAAGTTTAAATTATCCAATAAATTTCGTTCCACTTCACGATTGTGTCCCACTTGTTGTTGATTCATGACAAAAAATTAAAATTTTATATCTTTATGTTTGAAGCCTGAAATGTGGCGAAATGCAGAAAGGTTCAAGGGGGCCGAATACTTTCGCAAGGCACTGTATATATACGTATATATATTTTTTAAATCTGATATGTATTTTTATCCTTTTTTTAGATAACTACTGTATTTTCCATAATGTAAGGAGTGTTTGACATTAATGAAACAATAAACGTTTTTAATTACACTATTAACTATTATACATACATGTGTAATTACACTGCTATTAACACTGAGAGCCGACCGGAGCTACAACTCCACCATGAATGGGCTTCTGTACGAGGCGAACAATGTCGGTTAAAAAAAAAAAAAAATGATGGCGACTAACATTTCAAGGGTCAGGAAAACTATTTTGATATTCGAGGCCAATGACTTTTATAGTCGGCCAATTGATAGTCGGGTGAATAAGTGAGGAAAGCCCCTTTTGCCATGTGTCCTCGCGTCTTCAGCTGTGGTCTCTTTAATTACGGCGGGAACAATGGGCGGCTGTGTCGGTACAGTAACATCTTTACAACATGGAGAAACATGGAGACAGCAGCTGTCAGCGAGGCTTTCTCTCGCTCCTACTCTTTTTTATCTCCCAGGGTTCAACGTGGCTGCAGACGGAGAATATATTCCAGACGGGAAAAGTCTTCCACGTATTGATTCCACCTCCCACTGCTGGAAGAAGACACTCTGGAATAACGGGATGGTAGGATTGGTGCAGGTATGACAGAGTCGCGTTTGAAATCTCCAATAAAAATAAATCCGAGTTGGTTTGCTACTTTAGATTTTACTTTAGCATGTAAAGTATATTTTTTAGATAGAATTCCCAAATGTTTAAGAGATAATCACAGATTAAAGATGTTATTTTTGATTTTTATTATGACTTAAGTTTAAGATTTTTGCTAAACTATACACGTTTATTAATTTCTATGTAAGGTTCTGAAATGGTTTTAATATTTCCACCATAATATATTATATTTCGGTTGTTCATGAAGCCATGACATTTCTACTTTCCATTTATTTAACGTTATCTTTAATTTTAACTAATTCATACCACGTGAGACACAAATTACCTGCAAGAAAAAAGATTAATTTCAGTGAACATTGTACTTTTATATTTATTTTGGATGATGCGATTCATTTAAACTATCCCGTGTTTTCCATTTAGGACATTTTACACAGACTGACCTTTTAAAACATGTGTTTTAACTGTGTATTGTTTTGTTACAAATAATTACTTACTTTTTTCCATAATACTTAATGTTTTCCTGTCCGAAAAAATTCTTGAAATTGATAAAATAAATTATTATTTTGTTACTAAATTAAAGATTTAAATAATTTCCTCAAATCCTCAAACTATTTTTCTTATAGTCTAACGTACAACTAGCTAAGCTAGCTAGTGTAGCATTCACTTCAACATTTTCTTCATGTAAGAGTTGAGTAAAAAAATAAAAAACAACTTCATTCTAGATCTATTATGAGATATAAAGTGATAATATTAAACATTTTCAAATTAAAAAAAGCCCAAATAAATCAAATAAACTATATAGAATTTGTTTCCATACTTGCCTGCTTTAGACCTTTGCTTCTGGAGGGGATTAACCCTTGTGTTATCTTAGGGTCAAGGTGACCCAAAGGCCCCCAAATTAAATGTGTCTGTGGTATCCCTTGTGTTGTCGCTGGGTCAAGGTGAACCACCTCTACCACTGTGTATGTATTTATGGAAACCAGGGTCCTTGACCCAGAGACAACACAAGGGATAAGACAAGCGTATTTGTTTTCAGGCCTTCGGGTCACCTTGACCCTGAGATAACACAAGGGATAAGAGATACACTCTGATATCTGTCGCTTCAATAAAGTGTCTTTGTGAGAATGTTTAAGGGCAGTTAAATAATTACGTTTATATAAGAAATATACATTTATATTTTAATATTTTAATTTATGTTTAATACTGGATATTAGTTTACGTTTTAAATATGAGTCTTTTGGACAAGTTAATTAGTAAAAGAAAATATAGAAAATATTCAGAATCAAAAACTTTGATTGCTAGTGTTGTTAACACAACACATGTTTTTTTGTGGTGACATTATAAAATAATTAAATAATAACCTAAAAAATACAATACATTGAAATAAAACAAGAGATTTAAGGATTATTTTCCTTCACTAAGTGTGTATGACTCTGTAAAGACGGGGAACAAAAAGTAGACTGAGCAGGAAAATAACTTACAAAAACAAAAAAATATTTAATGAAATTAAATTTAAAAGAAAATGTGTTGAAATCAGTTGAAAAGTGATACGAGATAATTCAAGAAGTTTCTCTCTAAACAAAGCCAGCTGGAGTTAATCGCCAAGTTTGTTTCTTATTTCTCTGTCTATTCATTGACTTTTTAATGGAGTGAAGATGTTTGTGTAAACTTTGTAAAGGCCAATATAACCGAACAATCCACAGATGCTTCCGTCCCGGAACGGCATTTTGATTTAATTGAATATTTCGTATAGCGACGAGGTTTTATGTTTCTTTTTTTATTTTTTATTCGGTTGGTCAATAAAGAACGACGTGTTGCTGACTTTAATCGTTTCTTCCACGTCTGTGTATAGTTCCTCCATTGGCTGTTTACAACAATGACTGATACAAATCCAGAGATTTCCATGGACGCCCCTGCTGTGCTGAGGATAAACACATCTGCGGGAAGTCAAACAGTCGTACCCTTGAGATGCATAAACCCGGGTGAGGAAAAAAAAAAAAAAAAGGTATATGCTGGTTTACACTTGGACAGTTCCGTGTAATGTTGCAACAGAGTCGAAGTGAAGCGAACAAAGCAGTGTTTAACTGTCTCCCCTGCAGTGCTGAAATAATGACTCGTCTTTGTATGCAGCGTGATCTTCCTCTCCTCCCTCCTCCCTCCTCCCCCTCCTCTCTTTTTCATTTACTCGCACACTGTCATCTTGGAAACCGCTTGTGATACATTGCACAGCAGAAGCAAAACTTCTTTATCAAGCGAAATAAGAGCGCTAATAGTTCAAGACAACGGATCTTTTATTCATGAGGCGCCTCTGACAACATCCACTTGTTTGCTAATCGAGCAGGTGCTGCTGTTCTTTCTTCTTTTTCTCTAAATGTTTTCTCTCAGAACGACTTCATCACGAATTGAGTTTTTTTTTTTTTTTCCCCACCGTTTGATTTCTGCCAATCTCTTGAATTTTTAAAGCTCTGACGTGGACAAACATCTATGGATTCGCCCTCAACCTTCTCTATAATGTTAAAAAGTCTTGAATTATTATTAACTTTGGATGATTGGATTCATCACTCTGACAGTTAGTTTTTAATAATTTATCAAATCAAATAAAGCATCACATTTGAACCAGAGATGTCAAACTAAATGAAATAGTGTATAGATATATTACTGAGCAGAACTAAATTCACATTTACCAAACAATCCATACGTGGTGTTAACTAGTCTTATGAAAAAAGTAAATAACCCTGACCAGCTAAAATATGGCTATGTTAGTTAAAGCAACGATATGTACGTTTGAAAACGTTGTTTCTGGCCTCCCCCAGTGTCAGAAAAGGGTAACTGCGATGTCCTAAAATCTCTGTTGCGCCATTGCATCACTACTGTGTCTTTATGTTTTATTTAACTTAAGAACAAAATAAAATAATATAATACAAATCAACCAAAAATTCATCATCAAAGTAAAACTCGTTATCTCCACAAAGTTGCAACTGCTTTTATTTGTTTTGTAACCAAAATATGTTAAAACATTCGCTTTAAAAGCTGCTGATAATAACTGTTTCCTCTCGTACTCAGTCATGGCAGTGATTTTGTGGGATTTCATTGTGGAGGAAAGAATAACTGCTGCTAAATAGCATCCGGAGGATTATTTTCAACATGAAAATCAACAAACGAATGCACAAAAGTTAACTGTAGACAAAAACAATTTAACTTTGTTCTCTTTCATTTTTGCACTTAATGTCAGCTTTATTATTATTTTTGCTTACATTTTCTGTAACAAACTCCTAAGTGAGTCGTAGGATGTTCAAATTTCTAATTTCTGCTTTACAAAGAGATATTGTTTTGTTAAAGCATCACATTTGAAACAGAGATGTCACTCAATAAAATACTGTAGATATATTAACGGGCAGAACTAAATTCACATTTACTAAACAATCTATACTTGGTCTTAACTAGTCTTAGAGTTTTTAGTTGTTCTCAAGGGCCACCATTTATACAGTTGCTGTTTTTAGGGGCCATCAAGCAAAAATAAAGAATCCAAAACTAGAGAATCAAGACATAGAATCGAGCTAAATATATTTAAATTGTATTTTTTTTTACATCACTTTTATTTATTTTAAAACCTCATATAAAAGTTATTTTAATCCATGTTTGTTTTTATATTGACTTAAAAAATGTTTGCAAAATTACAAAAGTCCTAAAACCAAAAAAAAAACGAAGTCCTATGTATAGACAAGTAATGAATATTAGAAAGAAATACAAAATAAAATGATAACTTTCAACATGACCTGTGACCTCATGAGGGCCACATCTATACAGAGTTTTAAGAAGTTAACCTGCATTATCTCGTAGAGTGACCACTAGTTTTACCATCACGATACATTATGACAACTTAACTTGTTTTGTATTATCATTAGGGATGTAAGAAAATATTGATACGCCAATACATTGCAATATTTTCTTATACGATACTGTGTCGATATTAAACCGCACTTTACCGTTTTATTCCCAAAAATGTATTAATTAATTTGTGTACAATTTGTATTCGTATCAAAGTTATTTTATAGTTAATGCTTCAATAAATTGTGCCTTAAATCAAATAATTAAATTGTTTTTATTTACAGTTGACAGGCAAAAAAGTAGCAGTGTTTGTTCATTTTCACATTGCAATTAAACTTCGAGACGCTAGATTGCAGAAGTTATTCTATCCTCCACAATGAAATCCCATAAGATCACGTGATGACTGAGGATGAGAGGATACAGTGTGCTTTTAAATCTAACGTTTGGACATATTTTGATTTAAAAACAATGAAAGCAGTTACGACTTCGTCAAGAGTCATGTGGTCTGTAAATTCTGCAACACCAGAGTCAAGTACTCGACAATACTACAAATATATCCTTGTTCTACAGTATCACGATGTATTGTTGCCACTGTATCGTGATACACACCACTAGTTATTATCTTGAAGGAATGTATGTACCTAGTAGGGAAAAGCAATTAAAAAGGTATTATTTTAATAGTTTTTAAACAGTTGAAAGTTTTGTTTTGTTTTATCAAACTCAAGTTTGTACTACTGCCTTTTTTCTGCGGAATTTGCTGCTTTTTTGGGGGGAAAACGAGACTGATATTAGTTCTTCCATTCGTCTTCTTTGAAAATCAATTTGTCTTGATCAGATCGATTAGTCGTTTCTTCCATAATCTCACACGTTTGACATTTAAAGACTTGTTTTAATGTCACTCTTTTTTCTTCGTCAAACGGTCAATGACGATCCCACCGTCGACACCTTCATACGAGACGTCGGCCTTTTTTTTTTCCTCCCAGAGTGCCGGTCGGCTCGGCTGTGATTAATGTCCTCACCGTCCGGTCAAAGTGTCGATATCTTCAACAGCTGGCCCCATCTGTCATCTTTTTCCTGTGACACCCCCAAACGTGGCTCAGGCTCTATCAGGAAGGCCATCCATCACCGTAGTAAACAGAGACGTCTCACATTAGCGGCCCGCAACACTCCTCATCATATAGCATAACAGACAAGCAATCATCTGGTATTATGTCGTGCTACTGGCTAATGTGAAATATTATCGGATATATACGACGCACCAGCTGCCGATTGGGAGGAGCATCTGTGGGTGACAATTTAATATCGGGTGAATTGCAGCGGTTTTTCCCGGAATATCTGCTACAAAGGCGACGTTGGAATCGTGTTTCTGCGACACGATGATTTGGGGGGAAATTCCTTATTTAAAGCAACAAAGTCTGTTCAAAAAGAGTGAATATGGTTAAATATTTACCTTGACATTGGACATTTCAACCGTGACGTATATCAGCTAAAATATGGCCTAACGTTAGTTAAAGCAACGATATTTCGGTTTGAAAACATTGTTTCTGGCCTCCCCTAGGGTCAGAAAAGTGTAACTGCAATGTCATAAAATCTCTGTTGCGCCATTGCATGATTGCTGTGTCTGTGTGCTTTTTAACTTACGAACAAAAGAAGAAGATATTATATAAATCAACCAAAATTTTGTTACCTCCAAAAATACTTGGATCACAATACAAGGGCAACAATACATTCAATCTTGTTTACCATAACCACACCCACTCTGCTGTGATAAGTCAAGCATTGAGGTTTGTCACCACGTGTCATCAATCTTGGAAGACTCCACATCCAAGAGACTCATTGTATAAACAAAGCAAGGTGTGATTACAGCTGGCTGGATGAAGAGTAAAGCCATTATTACATCTTAATGGGCTCTGCTCTCGTAACCTCTCGTTCGCCCAGATTTCAGACGGGGGAGAACTTTATAAAGTAATAAGTTCAAAACATGGTCATGATGAGAGACTTACTGCATCTTGGAGAGGAAGACTTCAACATTTACAACATGTGAGTGAGTCAGGAGAGTTGAGTTTCACATTAGTTGACCCTTAAGATGTTGCAGTGCATTATGGTTTTAGTTTTAGTGACAACTGTCAGACAATTCATAATAGACTTGTTGTCAACCAAGTTATTAACGAAAAAAAAATAATAATAATAATAATTGGATCCAATATTTGATTATGTCATGGCAATGATTATTAGTTAGATAGATACTTTATTCATCTCACAGAGAAATTCACTAATTATGTAATAACTGTATTCTTCGTGGATAGTTTTACAACAAGACATTTTTTAATGTATATTCTTTCTGCTCAGAGTTGATGTTAGAGTTGAGATAAGTAACCATAATAATGATAGAAATTGCACATGTTAAGCTAAATTAAATTTCCTTGTGTGTTTTGTAGTTAAAAAAAAAAACCCTTCCTGTCACTTTAAGAAGGCTGAACGCTAAGAAAACTTTCACGGGTGTTGGGAATTAAGATCCCACTTCACTGTCCAAGAAAGTCATCAGATAAAAACATCAAGTCAGGAAGGAAGTCGAGCGTTTTCTCCAACTGGATCCTCGGTTTCTGCCACAAGACATCTTTTTCATATTCCGAACGGAAACCTTGATAATCATCTCGGCACTACTGGGGATTCCCGGGGATAATCTTCTTAAGGCTTAAAAAATATAAAAAAAACGTGCCAGAATAATTAAGGCATCAGTTAACCGACTCTTGCGGCCCGAGCGCCGCGGTCCAGTGTTTGGATTGGACCTCCAGCACACAACACAGGCCGTTCCAAAAAGAACATTTTCTATTCGATAAAGGAAGCGGAATTAAGCCCGGGTCCCACTGGAAGTGAGGCAAGATTGTGTTTCACCGACTCTTTGATATGTGAGCATGATCTGGAACACGCTTAGGATGAGAGCGGCTAATTGCATCAGCACCTCTGCATAAAAACTCAGTCAGATGTGAAAACTTAATAGGAAACAGGATTTCTCTGCAATGCTTCATGTAATGCACATTTTTTATTTCCTCGGCTGAGGGTTTTTTTTTTGGTTTTTTTTCCAGCCCGGTGCAGAAAAAGCAGAAATATTCATGGTAACAGTAGGATACCTATCAGATGTATTGAGGAATGATGCAAAGGAGGTCAATAATCCTGCCACTTAAATGGAAATAGTTTCATTTCCTTCGGTGTAAACAAATATCCCGCGGACCTGAGCGGTGGGTATTCTAGCGTTCTAGCTCAACAGAACGCCCTGAGCTAAACGTAATACTTCCTGCACTTAACTAAATCCATTTTTCAACTGTGAGAAGAGGCACGTCACGCTGATGCAGTGGCGGCTGCAACCTTCTTTTTCCCCAAGTTTATTTTTCAACAGATCCGCAGGTTTAGAGTAATGGAGAGTATTTTGTTTCCCTTTATTTATGCCATTATTCATTTGCCGACTTAAAACAATTACTGCTCATAAGAAGTTGGGGGAACGTTCGGGGGAAATGTAAACAGGCCAAATGGACCTTATAAATCATAGTCACATGACATCACATGGAAATCACGCCGGGGACTTTGTTGTTGTACAATCTTCAGCTACTCTTTTTTTTCTGTCCTTTTAACTGCTGCGATTACTGTTATTAACTTCGATTTCTCTAATTTATCGTGAAGCATTTTTCAAGGAAAACAAATGCTACAATTTTCTAAATTAGAAAAACATCTTATTTATTCAGAAAATCATGTGAATATCAACTGTAAACTAGCAAATTTTAAGTAATTTATGTTCTATTCATTATTTTTGCACAAGCTTCGGTTAAAAGAAAGAATATAATTCATTGTTGAAGATATAAAAAATTCATATTTCACTAATTTTCTTCTCAGGGTTTTGATTATTTTAAGAGTAATCTGTTTCTTTTTAGAGTTGTAGACAAAAATGTTTGTTCATTTTAATGTAGCGACTGAAGCTCAGTTGTCTCCGTCTTCTTCTTTGTTCAAAAAGACACTTAAAAACATCCAAATACCTCCATACTGCTCGTCTGTAACGTCCATCTTTTATTGAAGCCTCAACATAAAGAATTTTTTCTGGAAAATCTTAAGCAAGTCTTTATATTTAAAGTTCATTTGTAGTTGAAATTATCAGTCTCTCAGCTCCAGCTACAAGTTTATCCTCATTCAAACACATTGCAAGTATCAGTGCACAAGATGGCGTACTATCTATCGCTAAAAACTATCTTAAATATAAACTGGTAGACTATAGACATTTTTTTTCAGAACAATTCCTAATGTTGAGGCTTCAATACAAGATGGACGTTATAGACAAGCATTATGGATGTTTTTAAGTGTTTTTATTTCTGCATTAACTTGCATTCTGAAGCACTTATTAAGTCCCTAAATACTAGTTATGTATCATGATACAGTGTCTTCATTTCAACAGGCCACTAGATGGCACTCTCTGCTTTATAATCTTTCGCTCTGATCTACTCATTTAATAAAACCTGGCATTGTTTTTTTTTAAATTAGAGTGACATCTAGTGGTCTTTTCAATGTGTCATGATACAGTTTCTTCTCTAAACAGCTGTTTCATAAAGCCTCAACAACCCATCACTGCTGTTTAACAATGATTGATAATCGGAGTAAAATAAACATTAATATTAATTATACAATGACGAGAAGCACATTTATATTTGCTATGGACTCCTGGTGGATTCCAGCACATGGACGATGATGATGAAAGATGTATGCTGCTTATTCAATCATTAATTCATTTGTTTAAATGTCATTAACTGCCTCTAATGCTGCCTCCCAGTTCGTCTTTATTACATGTTTTGTCACGAAACAGACTATTGTTAAATTATAAAGAATGGTGTGACCGCTGTTCAACATTTTCACGTGCAAGTTTTAACTGTCTAGTTAAAAGTTATAGTTGGAAAAAGTGAGAAAAGCAGGTGATTTATTGCAAGAAAGTCGCAGAAATATATAATTTGCAAATTTCCTTTTTGACCGAAAGTAGACTTTTCGACACTAAAAGGTTATGATGGATCCTAAATGGACCAGAAATAATGTTTTTAAATATGGTGTTCATTGGTTGAGGTATTGAGGCTCCCAAAATCTGAACTAGAAATGTGTTTATTGCCATGTGACGAGATCAGTGGATTATATTTGGTGAGGCTATAAAGTTTGGCATTGAGGGATGGATGAAGACAAGATGATATAAAAGAAATCCAATGTTTTTTACAACGACATAGATTCATGTTCCTTGAGCTGGAAACTACTTTGTTAACGTTAAACACTTTTGGAGAGTACTACTTGTTCCTGAATGAAGGAGGACGAGGTTAATAAGTTACTTGCTGTGTCTCTGCAGCACTTGTTAATGCCTGAATTAAAATAAAAACCCTTTACATAATCATAGATCACCTTCTAGACAAGACCTGTTCGGAGAACAAGTGGCTGAGATCACCGGAATTTCGTGGGAAAAGGTACATTGATTTCAGGACCTTCTCTAAAATGGAGATGTTTCTTCTCTAGACCAGTACAAGAACTCAGGTGGGATATGCCACAACATGTGCAAGCTTATTCATTTTATGTGGTCCAAGCTTCATGAAACAGTGTCATTATTTTCGCTAGATGGCGGTCTCCGCACTATTTTCCTTTGTTTTGAACAACTGTTCTAATGAAACATCATTTTTAAACTGATGGCGCCACCTACTGACCTCTAAACAACATGACACTGTTTCATGAAGCTTCATCAGACCATCACTACTAAAAAGATACCAATGTTTAAGATAAGAAACAGAGATTATGGATGTCCTAGATTAAAAAGAAATGTGATGTTAAAGAAAAGGAATGTTTGGTGAATTGAAATAAACAGGCAGAAAATTAATGGACAACTAACGTGAAACCCAACTCTCCTGACTCACTCTCATGTTTCAAATGTTGAATCTTCTTCTCCAAGATGCAGTAAATCCCTCATCATGACCATGTTTTGAACTTATTACTTTGTAAAGTTCTCACTCCACTGAAATCTGGACAAATGAGAGGTTACGAGAGCATTATAACGTAATAATGGCTTCACTCCTCTGCCCAGCTGTAATCACGCCCGCTTTGTTTATACAACGAGTCCCTTGGAGGTGGAGACTTCCATGGCTTGATGATGCGCAATGACTATTGTTACATCTTGACCAATCACTACATAGTGGGTGGGGTTATGGTAAACAAGATTTCATCTCCAGAAATAAGTGTTTTCAGTGGGCGGGGCTTAGGATCATTTTCTAATGTAAATATTTCAATGAAAAGAGATTTTTGTACAAACAGACACTGATGATACAATAGAGTCCAACATCTATTTAAGACACACTTAAATCAACACATTAGTTTAAACTTTAAAATAGATCTAGTCTTCAAGAATGAAAAGACAAAATCACAATTTTAATCCTTCCTGTAAAAGACAGTTTGGCCTGAAACTTAAACAGAAGATTTTGGCCCTTTTAGTCAATAAGTTTGATCTAAAAGTCGATGACCAGATTACTAGTTTTTGCAGAAGGACATTTACGAGCGAGGAACAGTTACAAGTACTGTACATTTGTCCTAAAATGGCAAAAAACCCTGATTTCACGTACCAAATTCCAAAAAATATGTTTATTTTTGCCATCTCCATTCTCAAGTTCCTGTTTGTTATTAGCACCTCTCTGTGAGATTTACCTCAAAACAGAGGACACTATGAATGATACCCTTTTTCCCCATCACTGAAGGACGCGGGAGGTCTTCTTCACATCCGTGGGGGGCGTGTGTTCAATTGCTTCGCCCTGTGAAGAGACACGAGTATATACCAGACCTGGAAGCGTCCACGATGATGTTTGTGAAACCTAGCATGGACACTCTGGCGATAATTTGTTATCACGGTCCATGACTTGGACCGCGTGTCTTCGACCATATCTCAGCAGTAAAGCAGCAGACCGGGAGGTCCGCTCTCCCGTCGAGCGGCGAACTGCTAGATAAAACACGCCGTAGGTAAATAACACGCGTGGTCACTCACCATTACATCCCTCCACACGCTCCTCCTCAGATGGCACTCTTAATTAGAAAGCCTGAACTGGAGTTTTACCGTCCACATTAGCACTTTATTCATCAAAGTTCCCGGCGAGGGACATTACGGCGTCCTTCAGAGCCGTAATTGACGCCATTCCCGCTTCATCCTGGCACTCCGAGTCTTGTCTTCTGCGATTAGCCTTTTTTTTATTCGGAGACTCTCCCTCCCTCGACAATGGGCTTTTCTTTCGCGCTCATGCAGATGATGGGACGCGGTATCGCCGCCAAATGAGATGGCTGCCAATTAGCGGGCGCTCGCAGGTGCATTTCAATGCAAAACGCCGCGCCGCTAACTGCACCCCGTAGTGTCGCCCGTTCAAATGCACTTTATGGCGCGACTTCAACACAAACTTATTAAAGAAGTGAATAAATGACAGAGCTCTTGAAATGCTTCGCAGCGGGTGGGGATGGATGTCGCAGCAAATGTTCTGAGCAAAGGGCTTAATTGACTTGTCGCCACTAAAGTGAACGAGTAACCAGTTTTCCCTTTGATTAAAAGTAGATTTTTCAAGGGTTTTTCAGGGCTTTACTGTTCAATCGTTTGCTGCGACCCTGATCTCCGCAGGAGCGCAGGAATACACGCGTAACTTAGGACCCACTAAAGTTCTGCGCAACTGTTGGAACTGTTGAATAAATCCTGGACAAAGAAACGTGACGTCGATAAACTTATAGATTATAGCTCCAACTTATTCCATGTTAACCGAGACCAAACAGTATCGAGACCAGGACAACTAAGACATGTGGAGGTTGAGGCTGAGACAAGACAAAGACATTTGGAGGTCAGGACCGAGACAAGACCAAGACAGTTGGAGGTCTATACTGAGACAAGACAAAGACATTTGGAGGTCAGGACCGAGACAAGACCAAGACAGTTGGAGGTCTATACTGAGACAAGACAAAGACATTTGGAGGTCAGGACCGAGACAACACCAGGAATGGGTGAAGGTCGAGACCAAGACATTTAGATGACAAGGCAGAGACAAGTCCAAGACAGCTGTAGATCGACACAGACGCGACACCAAGATAGTTAGAGGTCGAGACCAAGGCGTTTGCTGGTCGAGGCCGAGACATCACCTATACAGTTGGAGGTCAAAACTGAGACAACACCAAGACGTTTGGAGGTCAAGACAGAGACAACACCAAGACAGTTAGAGGTCGAGACAAAACCAAGACGTTTGGAGGTCGAGACAGAGACAACACCAAGACGGTTAGAGGTCGAGACAAAACCAAGACGTTTGGAGGTCGAGACAGAGACAACACCAAGCGATTAGAGGTCGAGACAAAACCAAGACGTTTGGAGGTCGAGACAGAGACAACACCAAGACGGTTAGAGGTCGGGACAAAACCAAGATAGTTGGAGGTGGAGACAGAGACAACAGAAAGACATTTGGAGGTCTAGACTGAGACAAGACCAAGACAGTTGGAGGTCAGGAAACAAGACATTTAGAGGACGAGGCAGAGACAAGACCAAGATATGTTGAGACAGAGACAACATGAAGACATTTGGAGGTTGAGACCAAGACAACACCAAGACGTTTTCTGGTCGAGGCCGAGACATTCAGAGGACAAGACCCAGCCAAGACCAAAACAGTTGGAGATCGATACAGAGACGACATCAAGACAGTGTGAGGTCGAGACCAAGACCAAGTCTACATATAGTTAAAGACCCCTTATATACATATCAAAGACAAAAACAAAACTCAACATGAAGACAGTATCTTTCTTTTACCTATTTTGCTCTGACTTAAATGCAACAGCAATGTATCTAAAAGGTTTTTAATTATTTTCTTTGAACTGTTTTCTAGGGCGAAACCCTGAGTCCACCCAGTCCCGGCCTGAGACAAGGCCGAGGAAATATTCATTGGATACAGAGACGAGACCAAGACCCTAAAAAAGAGACGGAGACCAATTTGAGCTAAACTATAATGAATGCAACAAATACATAGTTATATCAAGGATGTTTATGATTATTTATAAACACAGAAAAACCCTTACCCTACCCTGTGACCCAGTCTTATCAAGAATCTACCTTTAGGGGCCCCCTGACCAGCTCTCAGACCCCATGTTAATACCGTGTAAATATTGTCTCATTAAGGATTTAGTCTCTTATGTCAGATCAACTTCTCCGATGGACACCCTTTTGTTTTTTGGACCAAGTATCACTTTGCAAAACCACCTTCGTACCAAACCTGACAGTCGCAGCTGATGCCGGGAATGAATAAACGTGTTAAATCAAGTGAGTGGAAAGATTTCTATTAGTGAAAAAATTATTCATAATCAAGTTTGTATATGAACTTCCTCTTTTACGAAAACGCAGGTTACAAAAAGAGAGACAAAAACAGGCTTTTTTATTTTTGGAAATACATTTATTTATTTTTTAAAAGATGAATTCCTTAAACGCTAAACGTCATTCAATTGATCATTTATCGGGCTATCATTCATGGCAAATCAAGCCAGGGCAGGGGGGAGAGAGAGAGAGAGCGCCGAGGAGAAGCCGCTACTGCAAATCTTAAAGCTCAAACTCTATGATTGCTAAAGGCCACCCGGGAATAAAGATTAGAAGAAAATCACTAATCACAGCGGATGTCATTAGCATATTACCAATAACGGATGCGAGCGGGGAAGAGAGGGATGGCTTTATAACACTGGTTAAAGTAGAAATCAATGGCATGTATGGATGCACACAGCTGCTTGACAGATATAATTCACTTGCAAACATGGGTGAAGGAAGTGTCGCAAAATGATGTTTCTTTCCATGTTTTTGTCTGACACACTCGGAGAGGCTCTTGATGCTAATATCACATTCCCCCTCTCGCTTTTGATCAGCCCGTGCAGCTGGGCTGCCCTGCCACACTTGGAAGCATCAACAAAGCTTGAAGTGGCCACTCTGATCCTGGGAAGTATCGCGGAAATTAGACGGATTCTTTTAACTTTTCAAACAAACATAATGCTCTGGGAACTTGCTGGAGCGGAATCAATGAGCTGAAGAGAAATATGTTTTTTTTTTTAATACATTTTTTTGTGGAGTCACGTGGGATTTGAGGACGGTGGAGGGAAGATGCGGCGGCAAGACTTTCTTTCATACGAGTTCGAGGCGAATTCCTTAAAATATAATCATTTTTGGTCGATTAAACTGGTGGGAACTGGAGCCAGATTTAGTGACGACACAGTAGCCACAGGAGCATGTTGGGTAATTCAATATTCAGCATATTTAAATAGTAAGTTTTATTTTATTTTGTTATTAAAAACTTTTCTTTAATACGTTTTTATTTCACTGAATAGAATATTTAGAATATTCTATACAATAAACTATATTATTGTAAAGATTATCTTCAATAATAAATAAAATACATTTATTTAGAAATAAAAAAATAAAGGAGTACAGTTTTATTAAGTGAAGAACCAAATATTTAGGTTCTATATTATTTACCATTAACAAGCAAACATGCACAATCGATTCATAGGTCAATAAACATTTATATGAACCATTTCATTCATAAGATGTTAAAAGTGAATGATGATGGGAAATTAAGTCAAATGTATTCATGTAAATAAAAAGCTTACTTAAGTTTAAAATTCATTGTTTTTTACTTTCAAATTGTATTACATTATTTCTATTATGACTGATGTATAACTGTTTTGTCTAATTGTAAGATAATTGGTATTTTGTTTATATGTATTGATAGATGGGTGGGTGGATAAATAGATGGATGGATGGATAAATAGATTGATAGATGGATAAATAGATGGATAGGTGGATAAATAGATAGGAGGATAAATAGATGGATGGATGGATGGATGGATAAATAGATGGATAGGTGGATAGATGGGTGGGTGGATAGATAGATGGATGGATGGGTGGATGGATAAATAGATTGATAGATGGATAAATAGATGGATAGGTGGATAAATAGATAGGAGGATAAATAGATAGATGGATAGATGGATGGATAGATGGGTGGATGGATAAATGGATGGATGGATGGATGATAGATGATAGATGGATGGATGTATAGATGGATAAATGATAGATGGATGGATGGATAGATGGATATATAGATGGATGGATGGATAAATGGATAGATGGATATATAGATGGATGGATGGATAAAAAGATGGGTGGATGGATAAATGGATAGATGGATATATAGATGGATGGATGGATAAATAGATGGATGGATGGATAAAAGGATAGATGGATATATAGATGATGGATAAATGGATAGATAGATAGATAGATAGATAGATAGATAGATAGATAGATAGATGGATGGATGGATGGATGGATGGATGGATGGATAGATAGATAGATGTGTGGGAGAAACAGACGTTTGCCTTCAGCTCTGCTAACAGATGGTTTGGGGAGCAGATAAAAGAATATGATCACAATACCAAGATTTTGTTGTATTGAACGTTGGATCTTCGGGGCAGATTGTCTCCATTTTTCAAGACGTCTAAAGCCTTTGTGTGAGAAGAATCCGTAGAATCTGTCGCGCTGCTAATAAACTGCCATTATTCCCTCCAACAAGGCTGCGCTCATTAATAATGCTCGTGTCAAACACTCATTCTCCTCCGTGAAAATAGGAAATATCATTAATTACAGTTTCTGTCACTCGCTGACAGCTCCTGCCATTGTTGCAGCGTCTGAGTTCTGTTTCATTGTGTCCGCACCTAGTGGCCACCTATTCTTTACTGTCTCAATGGGGACGTGCAGCATGTGAGGGCCACAAAGGCCCCGGGAGACCCCGGCGCACATAGCGGAGCCTCCATCCCGGCAACACATTAGTCATCCCGGGAGTCATTGAGTTTAGTGGTCAAACTCAAAATAGACACTCGGAGAGAGACTGTGAGTAATGGCCTCCGTTTTCAATGTGGACACAAGTGTTTTTCTCCAGAAGTTGAGTTGTATCAGAGAGATATTTAACGAGTATCAAAGTTTAAACTCCATATAGAGACATTCAAGTTCCATCATTTATTAATCCACTTCATTTTGTTAAAGAAAAGAGTAAATATTAATTGATTTTACATCAAATAGGATAAATAAATGAATAATCAGTCTTAAATAATAAAAAATAAGAAGTTTTTATGATAGTTTATCTTCTGAAAAACTAAAGCATTTAAGGAGGGGCTTATAAACCATATAAATATGAAGAAAAACACACATAAATACAGGGATTATATGTTTTAGTACCATTTATAAAAATAACATAAATAAAAACATTGTGTTTTTATAAAGATAAAAAGTTTTCAAGAAGTAATTCTAATTGGTCTGTTTAACAAAATCTATAAATTGAAACACTATGATTAAAATAACAAATTATATGTTTTGTTTATTATTGGAAAAATACAAAAATGTAATATTAAATATTAAATTAAAAGTGCATTTCTACTATCGACCCTAAATGCAAAATCATTGAGTGATAAAGGAGTTTAAATAACAGCCATTGAGGTTATTAACATGATTTATTAACAAGCTGTTGTTAATGGACTTAAATCAGATTCATCTTAACTAATGGTTTGACTTAGTTAGTAATGACTGAGTACCAACAAAGGAATAAACTATTCAACTAGTAAAAGTTCAATCAATAATCATTAAATGAAAAAGTAATAATAATGAAAATTTACTGACAAAACAAGTGTTTATAATATAAAGATATATGGAATAAAGAAAGAATTTTGATTTTCCGTTTAAAAATCCCTAAAAAAAATGGTATGTTGATCAAACACTATGACTAAAGTTATCAAATATATATATTGTTTATTATTAGAAAAATACTTTAACAAGTCTCAATAAAAAAGTTATTAATTTAATTAACAGACAGTTCTCAGAAACAACTAACTTTTAATGAACCTAAATCAGATTGATCTAAACTAGTGATTTGACTCAGTTACAGATGACTTTGTATGAACTGTTTGAGTACAAATGAATGAACCAAAACTAATGTAACTAGTAAAATAGTTAAGACTTTTGCTAATTAACAATTCAAATAATCATAAAAATAAAAATAAAATAAAAAATAAAAACTGACTTTGGAAATCAAGTGTTTATTTAAAGATAACATCTAAGGTAAAAAGAAGGAATTTTGGTTGTTTGTTTAAAATTTGTTACAACAGCATGACTAAGGTAATCAAATATATTTATATATTATTATATATATTATTAAAAGGTAATTCATTAAATTAAAATTGCACTTAAAAACTCAACTTAAACACATTATTATTGGGTGAACAAGGAAAGTAAATATATGATTTATTAAGCTCTTTATTCACAAATGTTAGATTATAAATGTAATTTAAGATGAATCTGGACTCATTATTTGACTTAGTTAGCAGTTACTTTGTATGAACTATAACTGAACTCTATCAATAGATGTGTGCTAACATTATATTTAATGTTTATATAATAGCCATTTGATAATATACATTAAAACAAGGCTGTATTTAAAGGAAGTCGACATGATCTTAAACGTTGTGTTTCATTGGTGCAGACATGTGTAAGTACTCCGAACGTCTGTGTAATAAAAGTCACATGTTCCACTTTCCCCGGGCAGATAAAAAGACAAGAAGAAAACAAAAATGATTGGGCTTCTTGTTAAGTGATAAGCTGTCAAAGTTCCATTCTTTCCCCGTTTCAAAAATATTTGCTCGAGCAGCGGATTACGTGACCCCTAATGGCTCCGACGGCAGTTCAAGTTTCCCGAAGATGGATGTTTTCTGGAGCTTTTCTAGAAACCGCTGCTCATGCACGTCTGCAATTAATGCGTAATACATGAACCATGGCGGCGCGACCGCAGACCCGCGGCTGTTATTAGGGGGGCCGCGGCCAGAGACCCTCGTGAGGGACTCATTCTTCAAGAAGCAATTCTTCTACATGTGTCCTGCGGTGGACGGCTGACCCCTCCAGGGTGTCCCCGGCCTTTGATCTTTGATCGCGACTTCCTGTGTCCGTGACGGGGATTAGACCCAACAAATGCATTTCTGCTCAATCTGTTTATTTGTATTACAAAATTAGATAGAAATATATAAAAATATAGAATATGATCAGTTATGTATTGAATATGATGAATGTAAAAGAACAAAGAAAACCATAAAAGATTAAGGGACAAAAAAACATTTTTATTTTATTACACACAAAAAAGGAGATAATTCAATATTAAATGAAATGATGGAAGGAAACTAAAGATTAAAGGACAAATAGGCATTTACATTTTTTTACACACAAAAAAGGAAATAATTCAATATTAAATGAAATGATGAACACACTAAATGATGAAAGGAAACTTAAGACGTTTCTATTTGTTCAGGCTTTTCCTTGATTTTCTGGAACTCCTGTTGTGTTGTCAGTTTTATCTTGATCTTAAAAGTATATACTTTATTGAATTGTTGTTTTGATTGTTTAAGCGCTTTGTGACCCTGGTCTGGAAAAGTGCTATATAAATAAAAATGACTTACTTACTTACTTACTTACTTACAAATAAGTATTTACATTTTATTACACACAAAAAAGGAATAATTCAATATTAAATGAAATGATGAACACGCTAAATGATGAAAGGAAACTAAAGAAAACAATCAAAACATTATTTATTGATAAGTAAGAAAGGGTTATTTAATCATAAAGAAAAACTTTTCTAAAAATGTTACTTCATGTTTAGAATAAACTTTTTTTTTTCTGCTAAATAAGTTTAGTTTTATTACAAAAATAGATATTATTAGAAGAAAATTTCTGAAATTATTGACAAAAAAATGATGATTACTTTGTTACAAATATAAAATATAAGTTTAAATGACAATTTAGTATTTTAATTTTTTCATGCAAAAATATAATGTATTTAATAATAAATCAAAATTATTTAAACAGAATTAATGATTCAGATGTTTTTTGTTAGAGCTTTTATTATTATATTTATTAATTTGGATTTGATGTATTTGCAACTGATCTTTATACAATTATAACTCTGAAAATTATAGGGTGATTAATTGATAAATCAAGGTTTACTTTGCTCTGATACAATTTGTATTTTTGTGTTTTTTAAATGTTACTTTACGTGTACAAATAAACACATGTGTTCATTGATTCAACTATAATAAAGAATAGTTATTTTTATTTTTTTTTATTTTTTTTATTTAGGGGAAAAATGACTTGAATAACAAGAATTTAAATACAGTCCAACAAACGGACACATATTTGATTCGTTTGACTAAAGCTTAGCTTTTCACCTCTTAAAAAATGAACACATAAATAGTTGTTTAATTATCATTATGGACAAAATGTCTTTGAGGAAAGACAGACACGTTTTTAGTTTTTTCAGTTTCTTGTATTAGGACGAGTTCTATCTCTTTAGCTATTCAGTTACCGGATGCTGTGTTTGGAGAAGTGCTGACAACGAAGTATTCTGCAATTATTGTATATCATTACATGAATAAAATATGTCTGTGATTACATCCAAAAGTTTGTTCAACCGTTATTAAGCCTTGTCTTTCTAGAAGAAAAGAAGCCACAACATCCTTGAATAACGTCAAATGTAGTGATAGGTTTACTGTATGGATTTAAATGGGCTGCAGAGAAAGAAAGAAAAAAGATCTATCTATTATTATTATCCTTAAAGTAGTGATGGTCTGGTGAAGCTTCATGAAACAGTGTCATTATTATCCACCAGATGGCAGTCTCTGCACTTTTTTCCTTTGTTTCTAATGAAATGTGTCATTTTTAAACTGATGGCGCCACCTACTGAACTCTGAACGACATGACACTGTTTCATGAAGCTTCATCAGACCATTACTAGACAAAACCTTGTTTTCAGAGTCTTCATTGTATATAAATAACTTTAAACAAAAACTCTAAACTCTCTAAAGACTCTAAAAGCTTGCACACATACAGAACACCATCATCAGCATACAATCAAATATTAATCGATGCAAATACACAAACAACTTGTTGTAACCAGTTCGGAGTTCTTTCTGATTCAGCGTTATGATGATATGTGTTTAATGTAATTAATTGTGGGAGTTTTTTGCAGGTCATGCTATTGTGTTTGTACTTGTTTTTTATCTGGACGTCGATCCGTGAATATAATCCTGAAATGTAACCGGTCCATGGTAAATAAAAGCTTTGGTATCGATAGCTTCGGTTTAGCATTAGCTTTTAAAATACTTCCTCTGAGTCACGGATCTCAACTTTTCCCGAGACGTCTTTTGACCAGAAAGTTAAGGTTTAATATCCCCCAAAATACCTGGTTCTATACAATTCTCTCCATCACCCTTTTTTTTTTATGGCAGAATCTCAGCAGACTCTCAAGGCTCTTTGCTTTTATCTCTCCGCCGTTCTGCAGAGCAGGTAAAGACCTGCAGTTCTATGAGAATCATTTTGGGTTTCTCACGTCCTCTCCGGTCCTTCAGGGGTCCCCACATGGTGTCAGGGGAATGCAAATGAGCCCCGACAGACCTCCTTTTTTTTTTTTGGCCATTTTTCTGATAGTCCCGAAATGACTTCTCACACACAGAGACCCCCATTGGGAGCTTTTATCCTCCTTGACCATCTGAGCTTGTACGCCGAGCAGCAGAGGTTTTGCCCTCATTTCCCAACCTATCATTTCTTGCCAATTCCTGTCACCCAGGAGCCGAAAATCTCCCGCGAACACCCGTTTTTTTCGACCCAGGGCCATATTTCATCTGCGGTTTAATGTCATCTTTGTCACCGAGTCAATATTCAGTAAAAAGGTATTAGATGGGAAAAGTAAACACTAAAGATTTATGATGTAATTAGTTGAGCATAATTACTTGGGGAACAGTTAATCAGGAAACTGCAAATTAACCAAATAGATGTAGGAATAAACATGTAATCAGTTACGGAGAAAAAATAGTGATTCTGGGAAAAAAAAACGTATTTGTGGATTAAACTGGGAATGACTTTTAAGGACGTTTTTCTTTTGTGCGTGGGAATAAAAGAGTTATTCCGCCTTTATGACTTCCATGATACTTTTTTTGGTTGATCTCAATCATTCTTTGTCCCACAATGCATTTTCTTGTCCAGAACCAAGAGTCACATCTACAAAAAAAAACTTGCTCCTATTCTTCTGTCGCAGATCATCCATCAAAAGTTATCATCCTTTTCTTCACACTGTCTGCATTCTCTTCTTCACTTCCCTTGACCACGCTATGTCTTTACTTCACTGGCTCCTCCCACGACTTATCTATACTGAAAAAATCACCATATCATCAACGAACATCATGGTCCATGGAGACTCCTCCTTACAACCTCCTGATCTGTCCATCACTATACGAACCAAGAAGAGCTGATGCCTAACCTTATTCTACTCTCACTTTGAATCCAGTTTATCGAACACCTCACCCAGTGGCAGCTGGCCTATAGAGGGCGCTGCGGCGTCGCACTCCCACAGATATGGTGTTTTTTTTATTTCTTTATCTTTTTATATTTGATTTTTTATTATTATTATTAGTTTTGATTCTATTTTGGTTAAAAAAGAATCATCGCCAGTGATAATTTCGTATGTTTGTGGAACTTGTAGAAGATAAACTGTATCTGCTCTGATTCACATTCTGTTTGTGTAGTCATTCGTCGTATCCGGGTTCACTTTTTGAAGGTTTATTTATTTAACTTAGCGAATCATACTAGCTGCAAAGGTAACAGAGAAGCGTTGTCACGGACTATGAGTTATTTGTTATTTAAATTATTGTTTGTTATTGGTTAGGTTGTTAAAAGCTTTCCTTTAGTTTTTCAAATCATTTGGTCTATTTTGTATGATGTATTTTATACTATAATTAAAATGTGTTTTCATACGTATCTAAACAAGAAGCACAATAAAAATAATTATCCATCAATAGCGTTTAAAGTGTTGATTTCCACATGTAATTAATATTGTCCAAGTTTAATATAAGATTTTTTCACCACTTTTTCACTGTCCTCATATATGTCCTTCACAACCCTCACATCATTTTCTAAATCTCTTGACCGTACCCCTCTTTCTCTTTGTTAAAGTCTTCCTGATCAAGAGACTCAAACACACTCTCTTTACCCTTGTGTTAGCTCAGGGTCAATGTGACCCGACCTGAAAACAAATGTTTCCGTGTGACCGTGAGATAACACAAGGGATGAACACTTTTAATGTCATAAGAAAATTAACTTTTTTAATTATTGTAATGCATTTCAATAATGCATTTTAATAAGTCAGTAAGTAAGTTATTTATATTTGTAAAGCGCCTGGATATGTTTTTCCTCTTTCGCAAGTCTTCATAATTAATCACACAAAAAAAGAAGCACATATTTTCTCAAATTAAAAATGTATTTTAATGTGCACATCTAGTTGTTTTGGGGAATTTTCCATATAATTGTTACCATTATTGATTTCCATTGTAGTTTATGTCCATAGGTCACGATATCTCTTTGAAATTACCTTTATTTTGAGCAAACCATCTTTTGTGTGATTAAAAAATGACTTGAAGGGCTTGATTTTGCACATGAGCCTACAGTTTGATAGATGTTCCTGATAAATAAAGAGACTTTATGTGACCTTGTCTGTATTTCTATAGGAAAAGAACATCATGAATAAACTATTCATATTTTGCCATGTGTACATTCTACAAGTATTGTATCAGGGTTTTTTTTCTCATATTCAACACCAATTCTATTTCATTCATGTATTCCTGTCGAATGAGGCACTTTTTTTCGACCTCATTTGCTTTGGACCCTTAAATAAAAAGTCTTGCGTTGAGTGTTTTTTTGTGCTGTATTTGAAAAGATTGAGGTGTAATTCCTGCCGAATTCTTCACTTCTATACAGTTATACACAACAGGGAGGGCGGCTTTACCTTCCAGCGGTTTTCTGTTTTGTTTTCCATCATCCCTTAACACAATATACTCTACTCTACATAACACACTTTCTCCTTCTTCTTCTTCTTCTTCTCTCGCATCCACATTAATTCCCTGGTTTATCCTGTCCATTATCTCTTCTCTCCAATCCCTTTCCCTTCACCCAGCTGTCAGGTCATACAAGGTAAAAGTTGATTTCAGTACACGTGCGTTGAAAGACAAAAAGGAAACACCTGCTAGTCTATCACAACAAAACACACACACACACACACACACACACACCTAGAGGCAATCATGAGTCTCCAGTCCTCCTGAGCTTTATGTCTTAGGACATTGGTAGAAAAATAGCACCCAGAGGAAAAGTTCAAAATCACTTGCTATAAATTCCCAGATATTTATAGCTTCATCTCACCAGGCAATTATTCAGAACAAACAAATGTGATAACATTTATCACACTTAAGTTTTTTTTTCCAATGAATCACAACACAATCCGATTAATTATGCTATTGCTAACCTCTGTATTCGGTCCATTTCATGAGATAACAAACGTGTTCAAAACATTGCAAAAAACAGCACTTAAAAAAAAAAAAAAAGGTAATTAATGGACCTGGTGTGCCAGAAAGAAATACCCAGACTACCAGGACACGAAGCATTTTTGAACCAAGTTTTCATTGAATGGTTGTTGAAATGATGCCCTTGATACTAAAGTGTTTGTTATTTTATAATTGAAGTACATGTTCTAGTTATTATTTTCTTGAGAGGCAAGGCTTCAAAGAAAGAAAGTTTCCACAGTATTTGTTTTTTTTTAGTTTACCCTTTTGTAAATATATACAGTCGTTTTTTGTTTTTTTTCAACGGTAATGTAAAGTAAATATTCCTTTTCATATTCAATGTAAAGTTTAATTTTCATTTGAAACTTACTGGTGCTTATTGTAATGATGATTTATTTCTCAGTTGTGAATTCTTTTTTTTTTGTGATTTTAGTCAAACATTATGTGAATGTCTTAAATTATTATGTCCTTTTTTTTTTAAATTATAGAGGAGCATGTTTTGGTGAATCGCTCCTACATTGTTGATGTATATGATGATTATAAATGTTGTAATAAAATTGATATATTTAAAAAAAACATAATAGATGAAAAGTATTGTTTTGTGGTCGTTTTTGTTTTCAAGACAATTCTTTGATACACTTCTCTTTGTAAACTCTAATAAAATATCTTCATTTTAAATGAACAGTGTCATAAAAAAATAACCACCCAAGTAAAAAGTAGTGATGTTCTGATGAAGCTTCATGAAACACTGTCATGTTATTTAGAGGTCAGTAGCTGGCGCCATCACTTTAAAAATAAGTTTAAATAAAACAGTTGTTTAAGGAAAAAAGTGCAGAGACCGCCATCTAGTAGACTCTGAAAATAATGACACTGTTTCATGAAGCTTCATCAAAGCATCACTATTAAAAACATTTGAAATCATTCAGTTTTTAATACTCACAACTCCCCTTTCAGAGCTGCTACACATGCTTTATCAATTGTATCACTCTTATATTGCAATATATTAAAATAAAAATGTAAGAATATTGTAAACACTGAAAGGTAGTGATGGTCTGAAGAAGCTTCATGGTGGAAATCTTCAGTTAAATTTGAACATATTGTTGCAAACCTTTGATTTAGTCCTAAAACAACAATGATTTTCCTTCTATAAAAACATTGTTTGGCCAATAAATCTTCTTGTGACTGGAGTTAAAATCTCTCGGACCATGTTGTCCACCAGCCTGGAAAAGGTTACGAAGTCGTCGTGTAAGAAAGCAGGTGTTGCTAAAGTGTGAGGACAAGGTGATGTTTTATTGTATCGCCCACAGGAAGCTGAACGTTTCCAGCCTGGCAGGCTCTCTCTCATGCCACCCAAGATAATGTGAGTCATAAGCTCTAAAGAGCCGCCGCATATGTCACCATCGTAAGTCCATTTGTGATACGACAACATGACCTCTGGATCCAGTCCCATCTGTTCCTCTTCAAATATTTACAGAGCAGAAGTGATTTGTGTTCAAAAAAGAACAACAACAAATTGTTTTAAATGAGAAGCTGCGAAAAGTCATGATTAAACGTTGAGCGCAGATTAAATCAAAATGATAGTTGAGTCCAGTGATGGTCTGATGAAGCTTCATGAAACAGTATCATTATTTTCAGAGTCCACTAGATGGCGGTCTCTGCTCTAGATTTCTTTGTTTGGAACTGTTCTAATGAAACATCACATCATTTTTAAACTGATGGCGCCACCTACTGACCTTTAAACAACATGACACTGTTTCATGAAGCTTCATCAGCTCCTCATGACTGATGAAGCTTCATGAAACAGTGTCATTATTTTCAGAGTCCACTAGATGGTGGTCTCTGCACTATTTTCCTTTGTTTTGAACAACCGTTTTAATGAAACATCATTTTTAAAGTGATGGCGCCACCTACTGACCTCTAAACAACATGACACTGTTTCATGAAGCTTCATCAACACATCACTAGTCAAGTCCATTTTTCACGGAATATTTATGAGTCAGAAATTATCAACAACAAAAAAAAAAAGCTTTCTTTACAGTCACGACATTATTTCAGTCCATCATGATATATTTATTGTATTTTCTACTTCAACCATGACATCAGATCATTTTTCATCTGATCTGACTTCCAAAACGAGCTTGAGGTTTTCGATCGGCGAGACCATTAATCCAGTGTACAGCGGACCACCCGCTGACACCGACACAAACACATCTCTTGCCAAACACAAGGATGTTAACAGGTGATTTATCAAAGAACGGTTTGTTTTGGAGGCTAATGCGCTCGCGATCTTTCCGCGGCTAGTTCAACATCTTGGCAGCGTCACACACGTCCGGCCTCGTTTTAACTGATGGCGGCAACGAGTGATGCCGACTTCAAAAAAAAGTTGGTGTCAGGGGCGACGTCGCTGCAAAAAAAAAATTCCAAATGAGACTACAATATATAATAAAGGAACCACTCGTCCTCTTTGCTTGGCTTGAGTTTAATTGCCATTTATTTCAGACCATCTTTTTATCCTCTCGGAACAAATTGAACCCTCCCAGTCGTTCGCTAATTTTTTTCCACACTTTATAAGTTGATGCCATTTTAAATACTTTCCAATAATAGCGCCGCGTCCCAGTCAACACGGCGGCGGAAAAAGCAATTTTAAACTCGGCCACCAGAGACCGAGAGTACAATTCCATTATCTTAAGACTTGTTTCCTTCTGGTTTTTCAACAATTATTTTAAGAAAACATTATTTTTTTAAATATATACTGCAGTCTCTTAAACTAATATGCTGGACATGTTTGTGTGAGCGGATCAGGCGCAGATGAATCAGAACGTCGGTATTAAACACATGAAGGATTACAGAATAGTTCACGGGCAGACGTGCATAAATTGAACACATTTAGGAAACAGATTCTGCTCCAAAAGCAATTAAAAAAAAAAAAACGGTGGTTGTAATTAACGGAGAGATTTGATCAAGCGTTGTGTTTCGAGCAGGAGGTGATGATTACAGAGAAATTAATGAATATGACTAAAGATCTTCACGTGACGAGTGATGTCAGTCAGCAAGAGATCGGCTTCCGTCAGGAAACGGTGAGATGAAGTGTAAAAGGGTCGCAACTCTTCATTCGTTCCAACAGTTTTAATGCTGGCGGAGCAGCAGTTTCATCAGTGACTTTAATACTTGTCGGATGGAGACGCATCAGGAGGAGGAAGAAGAAAAAAAAGAGTCTTGCTACGGATGAAACCGCTGACTCATCGCAGTCCACTCATCTGGGTTTTTTTTTTAGTGACGATATACTTTGATGGAGAAACATTAGATCTGTTGAGAGTCTCTGGCTCTAATTCATCATCTCCTCCCACGTTAGTGAGCAAAGGTGCGATTCATGGATACGTTTTCGAAGCATCAAGTGGGTACAAATGCATCCATGAAGTGTTTGAACAATTAAATAAACAATGAAATATATATTCCAACAATTTTCTTCAAAATATTTAAAAAAAAACAACATTTTGGGTCGTAAATATCCACAAATATACAAGGTGACCTTCAGTGTATCTTTAGATTTAGAATAGAAGATCCTGAATTAATAGTGATGGTCTGACGAAGCATCATGAAACAGTGTCGTTATTTTCAGAGTCCACTAGATGGCGGTCTCTGCACTATTTTCCTTTGTTTTGAACAACTGTTCTAATGAAACATCATTTTTAAACTGATGGCGCCACCTACTGACCTCTAAACAACATGACACTGTTTCATGAAGCTTCATCAGACCATTACTAGTATATTGAAATATAAGTACTTTTCATATGTTATATTAAAAGATACTGAAAGTACACTTTTCAAAATCAGCTTTTATTTATGTGAAGTTGCCTTTAAACTTGTTACCGGATTCAATATCTTTCTTTCAATAATTTCACTGTTTTACTCTTAAATTATATTTCTATTCTATTCTATATACTTTTTACTATTTCTATATTCTTTAAATAAATCACATTTTATTTTTTTGTCAATGTAAAGCACATTGTTATGTTGAATGTTTTAAATGTGCTAAATAAATCGAATTATTATTATTATTATCATTATTACTTTCTAAGTGGTCTCAAAGTCCACTTTAAATTAATTATGAAATTTACAATGCTGATAAAGATATACATTATCAGGGTTTAAATTATTTTTATTATAAATATTGTTATTATAAATGGTTGGGTATTAAACTTTATTAGCTAGTAGGGATTACAGTGTACAGGAAAACCAATTCCCCATTATTGTACATAGGTGGTGTTTTTATAAGGCCAGAAGTTGTCGAGTACCTTAGAAGAACTGGATATTTATGGCGGTCTCTGCACTATTTTCCTTTCTTTTCAACAACTGTTGACAACAACATCACATCATCTGATGGCGCCACCTCCTGGCCTCTAAACAACATGACACTGCTTCATGAAGCTTCATCAGACCATCACTACTAGAGAAGGTCTTGAGACCCACACAAGTGTGAGATGAAAAAGTTTCATCCTACTGTGATTAAAAAACCCAACAGCTCTTATTGCTCTCGCGTCTTTTATTAAGTGTAAACTATAATAGGAGACTAAACCTTGAGCTTTATTGCAAACAAATGCAGTTTGTGTTCCTCTCTCTCTATGTGAGCCGTTCTTTATCAATGTTTTTCTTCACACAAACCATTGATCAAACAGGATCAAATATTAAAAAGCTTGCTGTGATCAACCCAGAGAGACTTACTGCAAATCCACTCAGCTCTTCGGCTTCATTTTGCCGCCATTGTTTTATTGCCCACAGCCACGAAAGACTTAATTCCCTTTATTCCCATCGATGGAGATCATTTGGAGACTGTAGCCGGTTCAAAGCATTTCCCGCGGTGAGACTCGTACAGGTGGATGTTAATATTGATGGAGGACATTGAATGTCATGAGAGCAACTGTCAAAAATGTTAGAATATAGGAAAAAAAGGAATATAAAATGACTCCCATTTTTTTAACTATCTTTATTTTTCTACGGTCGCTTCTAATGAATCGAAATAACGTATAAATCTAGAGGGGGCGCTCAAAACCACTACTTATGGTAGCTCTTTAATTCTTGTCCAGAAATTCAGACTTTAGATGCAAAGACTTTCGGATAACAATCTCAATTTTTAATGGTATTATATATGAAATTCGTTTTGAAAATCACATCAGAGGAAAGATGACTTCATGGTTCAAGTAGGAGATACAAAAGTAGTGCACTGAAATAAAGTCGAAACTGTAAAAAAAGTTTTTTTCTTGCAGTGATTTAGATGGTGTTAAATTGACCATAATAAATATAATTCTTTAATCATTTGGATCCTACAGATTCTAGTAGCTTGTGGTATAATCGTTTATGGTCCAAAACATGTTATTAATCATGGAATAATACTCACAGTTATAAGATTATATTTTTTATTTTGGAATATTAAGGGTTATTTTCAGGAATCTCGATAAATGTTGAACTATAGGCAACTGTGTTTCTGTTCAGATTTTCTTTGTATTCGGAGTGAAACTATAAACAACAGACTACCCTGCTATTAATAACATAAACTTTTGTTTGTATTCCTTTTAAAAAACATTTTCTTTTTCCCCTGTACTACTCAATTAACTTATCTATGTGCAGCCTTGAAGCTCTTTGGACAGAAAACCACTTTTGGTTCAAGGTAAACAGGGGCCATATGCCGCAGTTGAGTGTTAGCAGATCTACTTCAATGTAAAATAAAAAATAAAATAAAAATCTAAACAATAAAACTTTTTAAAGACGAAACAGGATCAGGAGTCGATTAAAAGCACCACAAGGTGAAGCATGTAGTTGAACAGGATGAAAAATAAAGATGCTTTACACGCTGTTTGGCCCTCACTCTTATTCACATCATCAATTGTGGCCCTCTTCGTAAAAAGTTTGGTTGAAGGTCACTGCGATCTGAGGATCACTGAGCATCTGCCGCAGGATTTAAAAATAACTTTTGGTTTGAGTCCAGGATTAGAAAGAGTCAGATGTTATCGGACAGGCTCGATCAATCAGGAAACAGGAAGGATGAAGATGATGATGATGAGGATGAGGATGAGGATGAGGATGAGGATTAGGATGAGGATGAGGATGAGGATGATGATGATGATGATGATGATGATGAAGAGGAAGAGGAAGAGGAAGATGATGATGATGATGATGATGATGATGATGATGATGATGATGAAGAGGAAGAGGAAGAGGATGAGGAAGATGATGATGATGATGATGATGAAGAGGATCAGGATGAGGATGAGGATGAGAATGAAGAGGAAGAGGAAGAGGAAGAGGAAGAGGATGAGGATGAGGATGAGGATGATGATGATGATGATGATGAAGAGGAAGAGGATGAGGATGAGGATGAGGAAGATGATGATGATGATGATGATGATGATGATGAAGAGGAAGAGGATGATGATGAGGATGAGGAAGATGATGATGATGATGATGAAGAGGATCAGGATGAGGATGAGGAAGATTATGAGGATGAGGATGAGGATGAGGATGAGGATGAGGATGAAGAGGAAGAGGAAGAGGAAGCGGAAGAGGAAGAGGATGATGATGATGATGATGAAGAGTAAAAGGGTGAGGATGAGGATGAGGATGAGGAAGATGATGATGAGGATGATGATGATGATGATGAAGAGGATCAGGAAGAGGATGAGGAAGATGATGAGGATGAGGATGAGGATGAGGATGAAGAGGAAGAGGAAGAGGAAGAGGAAGAGGAAGAGGAAGAGGATGAGGAAGATGATGAGGATGATGATGAGGAAGAGGAAGAGGAAGAGCAAGAGCAAGAGGAAGAGGATGAGGAAGATGAGGAAGATGATGAGGATGATGATGATGATGATGATGATGATGATGATGAGGATGATGAGGATGATGAGGATGACGATGACGATAGAAAAGCTGAAATATAATGGAGAAATACATTCTAAAAAAGAAAATCGAATAAAATCCGCTTTAATAATATATAAATTATTATTTAAATAAGATGTATAGTTTTTTGTTTTGTTTTGAATTTGATTAATTTTTTTTGTTGATCTTAAGAAAAGCACATTTATCTTTCTCAGGGGAAAAATTACTTAGAAAAATGACAAAAAAAAAACAGAGGATAAAAGTTATTAAAAAAAAGAAAAATGTAGTCATGTTTAAAGTTTAACTAGTTGATTAAAAAATATACATAAACAAATAAAACGGTTAGTTTGTATCTGATCCGCCCAGGTGTCTCAGGTATCTCAGGTAATTTGAGATGACTTTTTTAGTGAATGACAGAAAGAATAGTTTTGAACAGGAGTGGAAATGCAGTCGTCTTTCTTAAAGTGTTTCCGCCCTCCAGGATCTCCAGGAGTCCAAACAAACAGACAGATATCTGGACACGCATGCCGTCTTTTCAGCGCCCTGTCGTTCCCGCACTATCACAGCTTGTTTGCAAATGTTTATCTGACAGAGGAAACTGATAATGAAACGATTCCCTCGGGACGGAGCTCATCATGTAAATGGGAGCTAATGGTTGTAATTCTTTATTGGGCAGTTTGTTTTAGGGGCAGGAAGTGGCCCCCGTCCAGAGGAAATCTGACCCCGGCACAGAGGTCAGCAGCTTGTCACAATTATACCGAAGGTTCATTTACTTCCACTTCAGGAAGAAGAGGAAAAAAAAAGAAAAAAAGACAAGACTTGTTGTCTCCCCGAGCGCTCGTCCAATTAGAAGTGTCACCACAGAGGAAGAAATCAGTTGGCAGAGCTTTATCTTCCCATCGGCAGCCGTCGACAGCGCGGGACGACAGCCAGGCCGTCTTCTCGGAGGAGATTTGTTTGGTGCTGTGTCTGGGGAACAGTGCGGCTTCACTCTGAGACTGACGGCGAGGAGAGCATTGTCACCCCAAATTTACCAGATTACGTAAATTATGGGTCATAATCTCGTCACGGCACGATTGCCTGATTTAGAGGAGTGGGAATCTGCCCTCAAGACTCGCTTTCCGATGGGTTTTAAAAAGGGAGAATCTTTCACCACTGGGTGAAAAACTCAGAAGATCCTTCTTACTCACTATGCTCTCCCGTATCGTGTCCTTCCTTCATATGTATTTAAATCTGATACAAAACACTTTTTCCAAGGACATATTTTTAATATTGCTATTGGATATTATTTATAAATATGCTTTTAAAGATTTGCCCTAACCACATGTGAAAACATTCACTTTGATTTTCATTATTCTGGTAATTCTAGATGTTTTTGTTTTTTTTTAGCAAATAAAGAATAGTGTTGAACAGGAATGAAAATGCAATTGTCTTTTTGGAGAGAATAGATTCAACCCTCCGGAATTCCTCCTCTTACTTACTCACTATGGTCTTATTTATTGTGTCCATGATTCTTGTTTTTGTAAAGCACTTTCTTCTTTTATTTATTTTTTAGAAATAGGATAAATTGAGGAGCCCCATTAAATTCATTGAATGTTTAATTATTATCGTATTTGTTACAGTTACAATTACAGTTACTGTTTACCTTCATTTTAATTATTTTTGTGTTTAGTCATTTTTATTACATTTTAAAAATACATTTTTATTTAAATTATACTGCAGTACTATCCATACATGGCTTGTCGTGACAGAACAATTCCATATCTTTGGAAAATTCCAGTCATCCAATTAAATTTAAGTGTGTCTTAAATAGATGTTGGACTCTATTGTATCATCAGTGCCTGTTTGTACAAAACTCTCTTTTTATTGAAGTATTGACATTAGAAAATGATCTTAAGCCCCGCCCACTGAAAACAGTTTTTTTTTCTGGAGTTTAAATCTTGTTTACTAACAAACATCAAAGTTTGTCACTGTGCGTCATCAATCCCAGAATTCTCCACCTCAAAGGAACTCGTTGTATAAACAAAGCGGGGTGTGATTACTGCTGGCCGGAGGAGGAGTGAAACCATTATTATATCATAATGGACTCTGCTCTCGTAACCTCTCGTTCGCTCAGATTTCAGACTGTGGAGAAATGTATAATGTAATAAGTCCTCATTTAACGACAACTTAACGACTTTTGATTGAGTTAAGATGCTCCTACCAAAAACAACCTCTAATAGAAAAAGCACAATTGAACAAAATTTATAAAACCACTTTCACTTTACGAATAACTCTAGTGAAAATGTATGTTTTGTAAAATAGAATAAAAATAAGAAAATTATTTTTGATTCCAACTAAAATTTTTAACATTATACTTAAGAATTAAACATATTGATCATTGCATTGGAAGAATCTCTTCATTTATAGTGATATGTAATATTACTATTAACTGGTATGAACCATTAAAATTACCATTAAATTACTATTATTCTAGATTAGAAGATGAAAAAAGTATCCTTTGTCGAGTTCAACACAAAATTAAGAACGTCTTCACTTACGGTCAGGAATAAGGTTTTAAAGACATAAGTATTGACATTTCAGTTTGTGGTGTTCATGAGCTTGTAAGAAAAATACTCATTAAAAAATGAAGATTTGTGAAGTTTTTAAAAGTTAAAAACGTGTATTTTTACCTTCTCTCCTTTAAATAACACCCAATACCCATTGATACACAATTTCAATTGTGTATTTTTTCTACAAAAACACATTTTTATCAGGTATGGTTCAGTTACGTTGATACATAGGATAAAAAATGTGGGAGTAGCTATGCTTTCACAGGTCTCCTCCGAATACTCCAGTCTATATTTCACAGTCTTCAACCGGTGTTCCATCTCTGCTCGCTAGGATTCTCTCCTGCTCCAGGAAAAAAAAACTCACAAATAATTGGTGGAATTATAACTTTTTCGACATCCTACAAACCGAGCGGAGAAGTTTTTCGCTCTTGAACTCTGATCAATGGAGTCTTGTCGTTTTTCATAGAGGTGGCAGCGGTTTTCTTTAAGGACTGTGAGGCTTTTTTTTTTTCCTCAAATGCGACTGCTGTTTAATCATTGCTGGCAGTCTGTGTTTACATGCACTGGTATAAGAGAGGCTGCTGTTTCCAGCAGTAATTGGGCCGGATCTGTTTAGATTGTTTAGACTGAAGACTGCCAGATAATTGTACCTGGCAACAAAGATGTTTAAAAAGTTCCTTCAAGACAAATGGAGCACTCCTGCGCATTTCAACATGCAGATGTCATAATATTATCCGAACGTGTGCCGCGGGAATAACAACTAGGAACTCAAGTGGATTGAATCGAGCAGCTTTCGACTCTTGTTGTGTGACGCTGCAGGAATATTGAACTGGAACTGGAATAGTAGGAATAATAAGCATCCGAATCTCTTCTGATGAATCCCACACAGGACTTTTTATATAAAATGTTACATAAACATGTTATAAAAAGACTGAAATTAAATGATCAGAAACACAACATACTTGCACTGAAGAAACATTGTCTTTTAAAGAAACCATGAAGTAGTTAAACATTGAGAGTCTGTTTCAGTAGCATTTTAAAACCTTTTCTATGGTAATTAATAACCATTTTTTGGGATTTAAATTGATATTTAACAGTAGATTATTTAAACTTTGAAAAGTGGATTACATTAGCTTTAACCCTTGTGTTATCTCAGGGTCAATCTGACCCGAAGGCCCCAAAACAAATGTGTTTTTGGTATCCCTTGTGTTGTCTCTGGGTCAAGGTGAACGACCTCCCTGGCTTCCGTAAATACATATGCAGTGGTGGAGGTCGTTCACCTTGACCCAGAGACAACACAAGGGATACCAAAAACACATTTGTTTTGGGGCCTTCGGGTCCTCTTGACCCTGACAAGGGTTAAGTGCATTAGCTCATCGGTTCTATTCCTTAATTTTTAATATTTTCTTTCTTCATTTATTACTTATTTATTATGTATTTCATTTACTTAACTTTTTGTTTTATAATGTCTACGTTCTAGCTAAAGAATAGCTATGATGCTAACCAACTTAGCATCTACAAAATCAGGACAGATGGCTGACTTAAAATGAAAAAATAGTATTGTTTTATTTTTGACTTTGTACTATTTCTAGCTATATATATGTATATGTATATATATATATATTATAAATAAATATTCAGATCTTATTTGTGTTAAGATACCACAGACTTGCTGTTAAGCTAACCCCGATTGTTATCTAGTTAGTAACGTAAACAAATCATTGGAAGTTTAGTATCTGATTTGGGACTATGAAGTCCCATAATTTATGAAATAATATTTAATTTATTGCTTAATATAATGATAACTTAACCTAACTATAACTTCTATAGCCTAGATCATGGACAGAAACACTTTAAATATTTATTATATTATGATTGAAATCAGCCTTTAACATTTAAATTTAAGCTTAATCAATAAAAATACTCCTGATGAACAAAAAAATACAAACATTTTATTTAAATCACCATGACTCTATGTATTTAAAGTCTATATATAAATAAGAAGTAGCTTCCATATAAATAAGAAAAATATATTTGGATCTTTTAACTCAACTCAAATATTTCTTGAAAAGTTGAAGTTCTGTCTTTGCTTCTTAAATTTCCATTTCGTTTTTGTTATATGGAGTCAAAACCCTGGTTCTGAATGAGAGTTCTTTTCATCCATCTTTCTATTCAAGCAGTCAAGCTTCACTAAACCACCATTTCATGAGCCATTAGCACACAACAGAGGAGGAAAATGTGATTTTATTGGAGGGTAAAAAATTCCCAAAATTAACACTCTTTAGGGGGTTTAACAGGGAAATGTGAGTGGAAATAATTAGTAAAAAATGCCTTTTATTTTGGCTCATAAAATGCATGCCAGACAAGGAGAGATTTGAAGCTCAGGGGCGATATGTTACCGTTTTTATTTGAAAAGCAATCCTTGATGTGAGGTAAAAAGCTTTCATCAGGTGAAGAGATGTAGGTGGATTCACTAATAACTTTTATCCTGTTTCCCGAATAGACTAAATCCATCAAAATGCAAATGTCACAACTTTGTGTGTTTGCCACGCCGGGGCCACTGTGGGCGTTTGAAAAAAATAAATAAATAAATCCAGCCCCTTAAACCAATATATAGCTGATTAATTCAATTTATGTTTCGTGTGGCGTCTCCTCTGTGATATGCTGCCTAATTATCTCACGGGCCTGAATGATGTTCATTTACTTTATAGTGAATAACCAGGGACCCCCGATAAAGGCGGGCGCTGTGGGATTCTCCCGACGAAACATGGGGTATTTCAGTCTTTTAATGAAGCGCCCTGATTTTAATATGCACATACTCACTCTACGAGACCGAGAGGAAGGTGTACAAGCGACGACAGCTGACTCGGGCTTTTACAACCCAAGAGCCGCTTCGAGTAAACAACAGCGCTGCCTACAGATAGTTCTAGTACATCCTCTTTATAACGGTGTTGCTCGGCGGCGGGGGTGATGAGCACCTGGGGAGCGAGTTGGGGGGCGGGGGGGTGTAACTTATCTTATTCACGATGCGTAATCTCATTGGAATTGGGAAACATTAACGTTATGAAGATGGACACGGACGTGTCAGGACATCACAGCGTCGAGTCTTGATTTCTCTCACCTTTCACCGGAACATAATGGAAAATCAAACATCATTATCAGAGCATCGAGCTATAAAAGACGAATGCGTGTTGCCGCGCACACTCTGTTTTCCTCAGTGTTTTATGTGCTCCCCCGAGGAGACGTCCGGGCCCTGTTGCAAGTCCGCAATAAATCCCAACTTTCTTTCTCTTTTCTTTTTTTTTTTAATCGCAGAGGAAGGTTTGCTGTCTGGCGGAAAAGATTGACCGTGTCTCCGGGCTAGGGCTGAGACCAGTATGACGGACCCCACAGAGGCCCGAACGGACAGCGCTGTCTGATGGATGGTCCGACTCCTTCTTAATCACAAAGCGCTTGCTCCGAGTGAGACCGAAAAGTCGGGGGTCGGAACTGATATAAATTTCGGGGAAACGCGTCAAACTTCTTGTCGCGTGTTTCACACCAATGTCCTGTTTAAGGCAGTTTAAGGAAATTGATGGCGACTGAGAAAGAGATTATTTATTTCTTCTATAAAATACTTCAGCAAACAATCTATTGACGAGTGGAAGGAACGATCGGATGGATGTAAATCTGCTCGAGCCGTGAAGACCGTTTCGTACGCTTCTAAAAAAAATGTCTTGAGTGCATTTTAATGTGTATCAATTAAGTACTTAAGTGCTTAAATAAATACTTAACTAAGGGCAGATCCTAAAAGTCAAGTACAGGGGTGGCTAATTACATTTCCCAGGGGCCACATTATATACGGCGACAGTTATGAGGGGTGTACAGCATGGTTATGTAGGGAAGGTTGCCGGTTTGAATCCAATTTGAGACAACTCTTGGATTTCAATTCCAGTCACTATGCTTTCCTCCCAATGATATCAATCCTTCTAAATTGTGGGGTTGTATTTGTGTACTGTGGTTGGCTCGTGACTAGTGATGGTCTCACGAAGCTTCATGAAACAGTGTCATTATTTTCCTAGTCCACTAGATGGCAGTCTCTGCACTATTTTCCTTTGTTTTGAACAAGTGTTCTAATGAAACATCATTTTTAGACGGATGGTGCCACCTACTGACCTCTGAACAACATGACACTGTTTCATGACCCATTCTACTACTGGTGACCGTTGCAAGGTCTCCCTAGTCTCTTCCCCTAGCTAGCTGGGATAAGCCCTAGATTAATGAATGTTGCGAGGGGTGTTCATGCTAAAAGACAGAAGGAACAAAGTAAAAATAAGTTTTATTTTGACAAGATATTTTTTATAAAGATATTTCAACTTTTGCACAAAAAAAATGTCATATAGTTATTATTATTATTAGTTTTTATTGATATCCCTTTACTAGTGACATGAAGTCTATATATCTAAATACACATAAACATTAGTGATGGGTTGATGAGGCCTCATGAAACAGTTTGTAGTGAAGACAGTGTATCATGATACAGTGTCTTAATTAGTGATGGTCTGATGAAGCTTCGTGAAACAGTGTCATGTTGTTTAGAGGTCAGTAGGTGGCGCCATCAGTTTAAAAATCATGTGATGTTTCACTAGAAAATAGTGCAGAGACCACCATCTAGTGGACTCTGAAAATAATGACACTCATGAAGACCACCAGATGGCACCCTTACTTTCAAAATGATGCCAGGTTTCATTGAATTGGTATATAAGAGACAAAGATTACAAAGTTGTATTTAGTTTTCTTCTAAAATGTAGACACTGTTTCATGACACAGTGTCTCTTTTGACAATAACACTGATCAACATGAGGAAAATCAGATTTAAATGGGATTTTTTATTTTATTTCATGTGAAGATTTTTTTTTTTTAATGAAGATGATCATTCACCTTTTCCCTGACTTGGCATGAATACAGTCATTAAAGTTCGAAAAAGAGAACAGGAGCCACAAATCATGTCTGCTTAACCGCAATCAAGTCCACCCACATAGTCCATAACTCTGCATCATATCTCCAGAATGTAAACATGGCTCGGCTCCATTCCTCACTGTCCTATTCTGCTTCAACTCTCATCCATATCCTCATAATTTCCAGAACTTCTTCTGTCAAACCTGTATATACCTCGACTCACGCGACGATGCATGTTAGTTTCAGAAGTTTCATATTTAAAACTGCTCAGTTTGCACATAACTGTGAAAAAAGTATTACTACCACATAAATATGAAGCATTTTAACAAAAGGTTTAGTAAGCCACTCAGTTTGAAAGACAAAGTTCAGGAAAAACTTCTTCCATGCCTGTATTTATCAGCCACATTTTAGAAGATTAAAATAATCAATATATCCTAAACATAGCTCAAACACAGTACAACTTGAATGACATTTTAGAATTTCTTGTTCTGATGAAGCTTCATGAAGCAGTCCCATTATTTTCAGAGTCCACTAGATGGCGGTCTCTGCACTATTTTCCTTTGTTTTGAACAACGGTTCTAAGGTAAGGTAAGGTAAGGTCAAACTTTATTGATCCCTCAGGAGGTCTCCTTGTTTAATTCCTTAATTGTTTTCTAATGAAACATCAGATCTTTTAAACTGGTGGCACCACCTACTGACCTCTAAACAACATGACACTGTTTTATGAAGCTTCATTAAAACAGTGTCATGTTGTTTAGAGGTCAGTAGGTGGCGCCATCAGTTTATAAATGATATGATGTTTCATTAGAACAGTTTTTGAAAATAGTGCAGAGACCGCCATTTAGTAGACTCTGAAAATAATGACCATCACTACCAAACAGCCCAAACACAGTACAACTTGAAAACATTTTAGAAACCCTCCATGTACTTTTGTGTATCAGTGAAGGGCTGGTGAAGCTTCATGAAACATTGGCCTCAGCATCAAAGCTATCCATGCTACTACTTACTCCATAATATTTCACTATTTTATTGACACGTCAGATGATTTCTAAGCAACGAACCTCCCCTATTTAAAAAAGAAAATGAGGACAATGGTTCATGAAGCATCACCAGCTCATGACTGATTCTTGTTGATTTATTTACTTAAAAAAATAGGACTCAGGTAGTGATGGTCTGATGAAGCTTCATGAAACAATGTCATTATTTTCAGAGTCTACTAAATGGCGGTCTCTGAACTATTTTCAAAAACTGTTCTAATGAAACATCATTTATAAACTGATGGCGCCACCTACTGACCTCTAAACAACATGACACTGTTTCATGAAGCTTCATCAGCCCATTACTAGTCTCAGACTCAGCTGAGACCAGAACCAGTGTGAGAGTGTCAGGATCAAGAAACTTTTCCTATTTGAGACCAAAAACAGGGCATAAAACGAATACACAAATAAAAGCTACACACTTGCCGTGTTAATACAATTTTATCCACAAAATATATATAACGTCATATTGAGTTTTTTAATCATGATGGTCTAAAGAAGCTTCATGAAACAGTGTCATGTTGTTTAGAGGTCAATAGGTGGCGCCATCAGTTTAAAAATGATGTTTCATTAGAACAGTTGTTCAAAACAAAGTAAAAGAGACCGCCATCTAATGGACTCTGAAAATAATGACACTGTTTCATGAAGCTTCAGAACATCACTAGTTTTATATGACGTCCTAAAACACTTTTATTTGCACAAGGATTTAACACACAAAAAAAAGCATGTTATCTGTTTAATGTGTGCAGATGATATAAGCAAACATTCGTCAATAGATTCAGTGTTTAAGTAAAAATTCAACCAAGCCTTTTGTCTCTTATTCGACAGACTCCGGAAATCCTAATTGCCAAAGAAGCTTCTGTCAGTGGGGGGGGGTGGGTAAAAAAAAAAAAAAGGTGACCCTAAATACATCCTTCAGCAGATGCACGTTGATGAGTGGGAAGGAAGCCAAATTGTCCTTCAGAGCCTGTTATTATTTGAGCGAGCTATTGCGATGCACGCTGCACAGTGAACCTGGAGCACGGCGTGCATTTGCTGTACACTTCACTGCAAAATGAGACTAGTCAAGCCCTAATGTAACCAGCAAAAGCTGGATAAAAATCTATACAAACCCAATTATGAATCAATTTGAGTTTGTGTCAGACAGTCTGGTGCCAACAGAGTGGATTTTTTATTAACTTATGGTCTGGGAAGAATGAAACACTTTTCATTTGTGTACTTCAGTATGTTGCTCCAGGATTCAGAGGAAGGGTGTTCAAACTCAACTTGGCGCCGACGTACGTCTTCGCCAGTGGCTGCTCAATTAGGGCGCCGGACACAAAAACATGGGAATCTAAAAAGCCTCCATCATGACATCATGTGTGTACACGTGTTGTAATAAATGTCGTATAAGAGGTTTTTAACCACCGGCTCGTAAATTTTGATTGTATGTTATTAACACGTGGCGTGAGATTTATCAGACGACCAGGAGCTGCAGTAGGTTTTTTTTTACGAGTCGCCGGTGCCAGGAAAAGAGTTGAGCCAGGAGTGAAGGTTCAGTGTTGAGAACGAAGATCAGGTGGATTCTTCTATATTTTCATTTAAATTAGTTCCTTTAGTGGATACTTTATTCTTTACGTCGATACTTAGTTTCATTTATAATGTTTTCACACTCGTTTGTTTTTATTGTCATGTTTATCCATGGAAAAAATGTATCTATACATCCATCAAGCCATTCTTTTATGATCCTTTAATCCTTAATCCAAACACCATCCATCCATCATCCATCCTTCTATCATCCATCAATCTTTCTATCATGGTTCTACCCATCCATCTTTATATCCCTCCATATTTCCATTCTTTTATATCTTCATCCATCTTTCTATCATCCATCTATCTTTCTATTATGGTTCTATCCATCCATCCTTATATCCCTCCATATTTCCATCCTTATATAGATTCATCCATCCTTCTATCATCCATCTATATTTCTATCCTGGTTCCATCCATCCATATATCCCTCCATATTTCCATCTTTATATATATTCATCCATCCTTCTATCATCCATCAATCTTTCTATCATGGTTCTATCCATCTATCCTTATATCCCTCCATATTTTCATTATATATATATTCATCCATCCTTCTATCATCCATCAATCTTTCTATCATGGTTCTATCAAACCATATATCCCTCCATATTTCCGTCCTTATATAGATTCATCTATCCTTATATCCCTCTTTATTTCCATTCTTTTATATATTCATCCATCCTTCTATTATCCATCTATATTTCTATCATGGTTCTATCCATCCATATATCCCTCCATATTTCCATCTTTATATATATTCATCCATCCTTCTATCATCCATCAATCTTTCTATCATTGTTCTATCCATCCATCCTTATATCCCTCCATATTTTCATTCTTATATAGATTCAACCATCCTTCTATCATCCATCTATCTCTCTATCATGGTTCTATCCATGCTTATATCCCTCCATATTTCCATTCTTATATAGATTCATCCATCCTTCTATCATCCATCAATTCAATCATCTACATTTCCTTGAATCCGTTCATTAATTACTTATCTATCCATCCAACTATGCATTAATCTACCAATTTGCCCATCCATCCAACCATTCATTTACCCATCCTTTTATCCTTCAACCCACCTATACATCCGTTTTTGAGTTAGTTTGCTAACAACAAACAACAACCTGTTTAATGTGTTTTTCCTGTACTTGCACAAATCCAATTTATATGTTCAACTGTAGTCAAAGAATTTATTGGTCTCACTTCGTGTTAATCATTGGTTGATTGGTTTCATGCGCTCTTTTGCAAACGTGTTACAGGATACATAGCTAGTCAAGTGCAATGGAGACTTAAAAATGTGATTCTTTGCTGTCAAACCTTTTTTTTTCCAGGTTTGTTGAAACCTGATTTTATGATGATCAGGGAACAATATGAGTTATTAAACAGTTCATTAAAAAAAAAAAAAAAAACAGATAAAAATGTAATAGGTGTCACGTTGGTTCATTTCCCTACAATGCGGTGTTGGAGTTCGGATGGGTTTTACGCTGCACCCTTCTGTCCTGCTGTAGCTTATCAAACTGGGTCACGAGCTTGAATATTCATGATCCTCTGTGACAACTCCCTGCTATTCCATGTCAAGACCTATTTTAATTCTGGGATTTGCAAATTTGAGCCTACTTGAAACTCTTTAACTTCTCTACCTCCAATTTTGAACGCTCCGAGGGCCCAATTTGACAGCTGCAAGCCCACTGCAACAAAAAAAATATTGGTGCAGTGCAGGACTCGGTTCAGACACATGCTTGATGGAGATTTAAAAACTTTTTTTCTTTTTTTTTTTCACCGACATATGGCTGCCATTTTTGAAGGGTCACTCAAGCTGCAGCTGTGATAGTTTGAGATGATATCGATTCGAACAAGATAGCAGGTGGCCGGTGGGATTTTAGCCGGGATGCTGTTGTTTTTCCGCGCATTGATAATTCTGTCTGAGGAGGGAATGACAGTTGAGTATTCGGAGACGTCATGGTGAGTTAGAGCCACAGCTACTCAGCATCACAATTCGGCTGTCAATCATTCCCTTTCACATTATTAGCATCAGCCACACGCTATCTTTTATTGTTGTTGAGGACGGAGCAGCCGGATAAATACACACAAACCCCCCCCCCCCCCACACACACACACACACACACACAAGTCTCATTGGCTCCATTAAAAGTTGCCCTACAGTAGTTTGTGCTTCTGTGTCGCTAACTCATCCACCTGCCACTCGCCGAGAGGACACACTCCGTCCCTGTAGGTCAATAAGGCAGAAGAAGTATCGCCACGCAGAAGTGACAGGATATTCCCCCTGAATGCATCCAGCATCTGATGACCCCTCATTAGAAAGAAAGTGGGTCATATAGAAAAGAGTCCTTATCAATTCTTTAGAGAAGCAGAGTAGGCTTCATCTTGGGGGATGAAATGACCCTCCCAGTGGTCATTTACTACTTTGCTGCCAAGAGCTGCATCATTAATTGCAATGGTACGCAACACTTGACTTGACCGTGTTCCAACAAAGTGGCCGTGAACCTTTTTTACAACCAAACAGGTTCTTATAGCCGATGCAGAGACAGGATGAATCGCAGCATCACAAGACGAATTGTAAACATTTTTTCAATCGTTTAGATTGAATCTATGTGATGTACACAATTAAAATCATGAAAAAAGTCACTTATTAAGCTTATTTCATGGAAGATCAGGTGGATTCTTCTGTATTTTCATTCAAATAAGTTCCTTTAGTGGATACTTTACTCTTTACATCGATACTTTATAATGTTTTCACACTCATTTGTTTTTATTTTCATGTTTATCTATGGAAAAAATGTATCTATACATCCACCAAGCCATTCTTTTATGATCCTTTAATCCTTAATCCAAACACCATCCATCCATCCTTTTACTTCAATCTTTTACTTCAATCTTTCTGTCATGGTTCTATCCATCCATATATCCCTCCTGTTTCCAGTCTTTTATATATTCATCCATCCATCTATCATCCATCTATCTTTCTATCTTGGTTCTATCCATCCTTATATCCCTCAATATTTCCATTCTTTTATATATTCATCCATCCTTCTATCATCCATCTATCTTTCTATTATGGTTCTATCCATCCATCCTTATATCCCTCCATATTTCGATCCTTATATAGATTCATCCATCCATCTATCATCCATCTATCTTTCTATTATGGTTCTATCCATCCATCCTTATATCCCTCCATATTTCGATCATTATATAGATTCATCCATCCATCTATCATCCATCTATCTTTCTATTATGGTTCTATCCCATCCTTATATCCCTCCATATTTCGATCCTTATATAGATTCATCCATCCTTCTATCATCCATCTATCTTTCTATTATGGTTCTATCCATCCATCCTTATATCCCTCCATATTTCGATCATTATATAGATTCATTCATCCATCTATCATCCATCTATCTTTCTATTATGGTTCTATCCATCCATCCTTATATCCCTCCATATTTCGATCCTTATATAGATTCATCCATCCTTCTATCATCCATCTATCTTTCTATCATGGTTCTATCCATCCACATATCCCCAATATTTCCATCTATGAGATGTACACAATTAAAATCGTGAAAAAGTCACTTATTAAGCTTATTTCATGGGCTTTTAAATTGATGTTGGATCCTTATGAAGAAATGTAGTCAGTTTTTACAGACAAAACACTAAATTACTAAAATATTTGAGGAAGAAATGTATCTTTGGTATTTTAGAGAGGTAGTCTGACTCCCCTGACCACGTCTACTTTGTTGCAAATAGTCGAGTGCCATGAAAGATATTGCTATGAGCGATAATTAAATAAATGTTTTTACAGTTTATTCCGCTTAATCTAATTCAAATTAATGATAAACAGAGCAACTCACTCTCAGATCTGCAAAATATGAGAGAGAAAAGAGTGAAAAAACATGCTTATGTTCAGTTGGAACCTCAAGTAAATACTGATTTTACCATTTGCTTTCAGGTTGTGGCAACCTTCTGGAGTTTATATGTTCTCTCTGGATTACCCCCACTGTCCAAAAACAACAGGAGTTTGATTGAAAACTCAAAATTGCGGTGTGAGTCAAAGGTTGTTTGTATTAATAATATTTTTAGATGTGCGTAGGTAACCTTAAAAGTAATTTGGAATTTGGAAGTTTTATTTTATGTTTTGCAAGCATCCTGAGATAAAAGAAATACCTAAATAAACAAACAAATATATATATATTTTTAATGAATTTGGACATTTAAGATAAAAGAAAATGTAATCTTTGAAGTAGTACATGCAGAGACTTCTAGAGATTTTTTAATTATTTAAAAAGAAGAAGCAAAATTTAAAAATAATTCTATTCTTCAGATAACTTTCCTCATAATAATATAAAATCATTTTGAGTTCAAGTGTAATCTCAAACTGTTCTTATATTCTACGCATTCATTTTTGTCGTCCTTCTTTCGCTCCGTCTGTGCCTTTTCCTCTCATTATGCCACTCACTTTCTGAGTCTGAGTGATAACAAAAGCTCTGTGAAGTAAAAGAGGCTCTTTAGTTCATGTTCTTGTATGTAAATCAGGGGGTGTGGTTATCCCAGGGAGGCCTGTGAATAATCAAATCTCCCCTGAGATAAAAATGGTCATATCTTGAAATAATTAGTGTAATGGTCAGACGTTAAGTCACTTGCTTCTACTTTTTTTTAATTATTAGTGGGCTTTCCATGGTGTCCCCTGCCTGTTTTGTAGTTCGAGCTGGAGTTGCTCAACATTCCCAACAGTTCACCAACACAAAACATGACTTCAATACAAATTAGGTTATCATTGATTAGGTTTGCTAATCATTTATTTCTCCCCCCTAACCAGGAAGGAATTATCTCCTCTGGTCCGGAAGCATGTTCAGGAACCATCAGTAGATTCTGATCCAAAGAATTCAGAGCCCGAGCTGGGGTGTAAGGCTGGATCACATCACTGATGGAAGGAGGAGTCTGACCATGAATAGCTCTGAAAGTAAGAACCAGAATTTTAAAGTTGATCCTGAAAGAAACTTGCAGCCAGTGAAGAGTTTTAAGGATCGGAGAAATGTGAGTTCTCCTATTGGAGCAGGTAAGAATTCTCGCTGCAGAGTTTTGTATCAACTGCAGGCGAGACAGTTCCTTCTTGTTTGGACAGGGAAATAATTTACAATAGTCTAAATGACACAAACACATGGATTATAAGCACCATTTTCTTGAGTTAAGGGATTTTTCTCAGTTGAAGGAAACAGTTTCAGGCTAGTTTTCTGCTGTGTTGAACTAGAGACATGTCGTTGTCAAATACAACACCCAGGTTTCTCAGGCTCAGTTTGACAGACTGACCTAAGTCACCCTAGTACTGACTCAACCCTGAAACCTTATCATCAGAAGCAATCACCAGAGTTTCAGTTTTGTCAACATTTAGCTGAATTTAGCTTTTTTGCTAATCTTTAAATAAAGAATAAAGAAAATATTGTAATCATTGTTGTTCTTATGGTTTGCACTAATACCTTTGACAGTATTTGACTTTAATATTTAATGTTATAGTTAATCTTCTACGAATGTATAATCATTTAAAATTAACTTTATGACTTTAATGACGAAAGAGTTTCAACATACCCTGGTTTAACCATATTATAAAAATGGATTCTTCCTGGCGGTACATTCTTCCATTTAATTTTCCACTTCCAAACAGTATCATAAACATTGCCTAGCAACACATTTTCTCATGCAATATCATTCTAATAGTCACGCTTCTTTTTATAAACCAGTTATGCTCCATCTAGGATACAAGCCGGCATAAACGACGTTGTTTATTTTTAACTCTTCTCCGTTTACATCTCCACGTCGCTCCGTCTTCTTCCCCCGGTCGCCTCAAAAAAATCGCGAGCACCCTGTTGATGTTATGCCGAAGACGATTATTCCGTCAGATCGGGCTTCTGTCGCCGAAACACGCCCAGGGGAACATCATCACCCTCCACGTAATAGACGAGAACAAAGGGACCTGGGGAGGCGAGAGTTTCGCCCGAGCTCCAACAAAGAAAAGAGTCTTCACCCTTCACCCCCCCCCCCTTACATCACTCCATCTTTCCCTTCAACAGATTTGACGATGGCTGGTTCTTCATTTCATGGCGATGTAGCAAAGGCATCACTGATCCTTGTCTGCTGTCATTATAGGACGAGTGAGAGTCTAATGAGAAGTTTTATTTCTGACTCCCATTGTTACCCACTTGGTGTGACATCGATGCTACACTTCCCCTTGTGTCACAGCCCACGTCTGATCTGTCTGCTCGAAAACGAGAACCTGTGGTAAACAAGCTAATCTGTTTGGCGCTACTCGCGGTCATGGCTGAATAAAACATTTGACGACAGCTAAGCTCCCGAATCGTCCTATCTCCCGTTTCGGCAAAAAAAAAAAAAAAAAAAAAAGGCCTCTCCCTCGCTATCCCTTTGGGTTTTCCTTCTTCGTTAATCCCGACATTCTTCTTGCTTCCCGGGTGCGGCGAGGACTTGTGTCTTCGGTTGCGCGGCGAGTTCATTATGCGATTGGAAGTTAATGCAATGACATAGATCACGTGTCGGGGCCGAGTCGGGCTCTTTCTGAAGGGCCCCTCCTCTCGCCGTCTCGCTCAGGAAGAACAACCACCGCTCATGTGGTGACAGGTTCCCTCTGAGGTATTTAACCACTTGTCTTGCAAAACCTCTTTAATTGAAATTACTCAACGGCTGATAAGCTGGAGGAGGCTTATCTGGCCAGCGATATGGTGGTTGGGGTCTTTCATGCTGTAGGAGCTTTTCCCCTTCACTCGTTTCTAATCGGAATTATTCTCCAGTGTGTTGGTGGTGATGGCGTAGTTTGGCCGTTGAAGATGGAGGAGGAGGATTTCCTCTTGTAAATATTTGCTTAACGCTATATGGTTTTCAAAAACGTTTGTCTTGACTCCCATGTTTCAAGTGTTGAAGTTTTCCTCTCCAATATGCAGTAAGTCCCTCATGAACTCATTACTTAATAAAGTTCTGGGTGAACGAGAGGTTACAAGAGCGGAGTCTATTATGACGTGACAAAGCTTGATGCTTGAAAATCCTTAAATTGTAACTACATATGAACATTATTTATAAAATGTTTTTATTTATTTTGAAGCCCTTCTGCATATCGAGCTGTAGTACTTCACTTCTTTCTTTCTTTCTACTCCTTTTCCAAACTACAGGGTTTTGTTATGTTTATTATTCTGCTTTTTTTTGTTTAATTGCTATTTTGTTATTTTGTATGTACTAATAATTAACACATTTTTTGTTTGAAAAGGTCAGAAATAAATGATTTCTTTCATTCATTCGTTCATTTATTCATTTATATTTAAATAAATTATGCACTTTATTACAACTTTATACTTTTAATGTTTACTTTATATATTTGTTTCATATGACTGAGGTACTGAAAGTCTTTTGGAGGTAACGGTAAGATCAAATAAGAAACAGACACAAATATGGCCTTTTTCTTGCAACAACACCACGGCTACAAAATTCTGACACCGAAAACTCTTAATTTTATATACTGCTTCTTTAGAGTAACAAATATGTGTTTTAAAGAGAAAAGGCATACAGACAACAAGGGTCTTGCTAGTATGGGTTTTGTTGATATAAACTTCAACAGAAATTCTATGTATTCAAAATAAAAATATAATTATAATTTTAAAGCAATTAATTTCATATTTTTTAATTAATTTATCTCAAATAAATTCATGTTCTTCCTAAAAAACACCAAGTTGTCAAAGCCAACCATGATCCAACTCTTGCTGTCATGTCTGATTTTATTTTGAAGCTTGTTTTTTTTTTTTTTGTCCTTCCTGAGTTCCACGACGCCTGTTGCTCTATCAGCAGCTGCAGCTCGTCTAGCACTCACCACCTTGGCAGCAGAGCTTAAAGCCACCTCTCCAGCAGCAACAGGCGCCAGATTATAATCATCACTCCCTGGTGTGTACGATGTCTACACTCTAGGATCAAAACCCCACACTTACACTCATCCATAGAAGTCCAGCGGAATGTACAGTAATTGCGGATGTCATCGTGGGCTTATCTCAAGCTTAATTAAGTCATTTGAACGTGGTGTCAGAAAAAAAAAACTGTGTGAAAGAGTGAAAAGAAACAATCCTCTGTGATGTGAACTCATTTGCCGCTCGGTAATCAATGCATTCTGAGCTTTGACACATCATTTAAGTCATCACAGAGTCACGCGCTCGCAAATAAAATCCAAAGTTTGAGGAATCCATCGACCATAATAAACACTTGACAGCGTAAGCATAACTATCACCATAAAGGCACATGAGCAGCAGTGGCGCCAATTAGGGCATGTAAATGAAATCCCTAATAACCGTCGATGAATAATTCAGACGTTAGACTGGTGTCACGTTGATTTGTTCACAGCAAAGAGCTGTGATAAAAGGAAAGAAATGCGCTTTTATCGCAAATGACCACAGAATGAGGCGTTTTGTCACTCGCTGGAATGTGGATTCGAAAAAAAGCGAGTGCACATCATATTATGTTTGGCGGGGCATGCACTTCAAATGACATGCAAGAGGGCAGAGTCTGGAGTTCATTTACTGACTCACTGGAGAAATATTTCAATATCAAACAAACAAATGAAAAAAAAAAGAGAAGAAAAAAAACTAAACCCTGGATGTCACTGCTCCAAAAACAACAGATGTGATGTGTAATACAAATCATTCCAATCATTCCAACGTGTATTAACATTTTTCGGAGCCGCGGTTTAAGTCGCATTGTTTGAATTAATCTAACCCTCATGTGGTTTAAAGAGTCATGAGAAATAGACACTTGACAAATATCAAAGGGTGGAATAACTCGATTGCCAGGTGTTGCCTTTCCATCCATTTAATAAGCATTTAAGTGGAATATTTAATACGACACTCTGCGATAACGTCGTATCCTCAAGTCGTTTATTTCTGTGCCGCTGATGAAAGTCTAATAGAAAACCCTCAATATTAAACGTCAGGTTAGGAATCTGACTTAAGGCTGTGAACCAAGAAAATACATCAGAATGAGTCTGGAGTCACAACCGTTTTACTTGCAAGGAGAGATTAATACAGAACCTTCTTATGCAATGTCCCATTTTAACTCTGACGTAAGATCTGTTTCGGTTACGACTTAATAGTCTATCGTAAGTTATTGAATATCCGAGAGGAAACAGGAAAAACACAGACTGGAATGAATTAAAGTTGGTCTTTAATGAAGCACAAATAATGTTCGTTTCTCCCTCTGTTATTGCTGTAACTGGTTTTAAGATACACATCCTGTAACTGAATCCTAAATATAAGACACTAAATGTATATTGTATCCAATCTTATCGTTGAATAACCAATAAAAACTAATCGTATTCGACGTCCTCCTCGTGTCTGTCAGCCTTAATTTTCCTTGATCAGTTCCCTAGGATGTGGGAGGAATCTGGGTTTGGAGCGACTTTCGTTCCATTATCTTTGTCTTTTGTTTGTTTTCCATGTGTGTGTGTCCACCCTGGTTACAGAGTGGAAAATCATGAGTCCTCTTGAAAGAAGTCGGGTGGAGACGCAGCTGACTCTTACGTCACCCGTCAGCTCATTCAGAAGTCTGCAGCTCTTGTTCCGAGAGGCGAGATCTCTTCTCTCCCGCGCTGTCCTCCTTACGTTGACTTAGAATTGAAAATCCTTCTCTTAAAGCTCAACATGGTCCAGCACCAACATATACCACAGATCTAATCCAAACATATCAACCTACTAGGATGTAACAAATTATTTATTTTTATTATTTTTACTATTTTATTTTATTAAAGCAACACATTTTGAAATTATTATCATTTGTTTAATATTGTTTGTCACGGTGGTGAAAAAGGGAGAGAGTTTTCTGGACTGAAGTACTTTGAGACTTTTTGAGGTATTTTTATCTTATGTATTTATATTAATTCCTTCTTTTATTTTACTTCAGATGTCTTAGAAGTTCTCGGACTGTAATATCATAGTATGCACTTTTTTAGATCGTACGATCTAATAATCATTTGTTTAATATTGTTTTACGGCGGTGAATAAGAGAGAGAGTTTTCTTGACCAAAGTACTTGGAGACTTTTTGAGGTATTTTTATCTTATGTATTTAAATTAATTCCTTCTTTTTTTTTTTTACTTCAGATGTCGGAGAAGTTATCGGATTGTTATATCATAGGACGCACTTTTTTGATCGTACGATCTAATAATCACATGTTTAATATTGTTTTACGGCGGTGAATAAGAGAGAGAGTTTTCTTGACCAAAGTACTTTGAGATTTTTGAGGTATTTTTATCTTATGTATTTATATTAATTCCTTATATTATTTTACTTCAGATGTCTTAGAAGTTCTCGGACTGTAATATCATAGGACGCACTTTTTTTGATCGTACGATCTAATAACAATTTGTTTAATATTGTTTTACGGCGGTGAATAAGAGAGAGTTTTCTTGACCGAAGTACTTGGAGACTTTTTCAGGTATTTTTATGTTATGTATTTAAATTAATTCCTTCTTTTTTTTTTTACTTCAGATGTCGGAGAAGTTATCGGACTGTTATATCATAGGACGCACTTTTTTTGATAGTATAATCTAATAATCACATGTTTAATATTGTTTTACGGCGGTGAATAAGAGAGAGAGTTTTCTTGACCAAAGTACTTTGAGACTTTTTGAGGTATTTTTATCTTATGTATTCATATTAATTCCTTCTTTTATTTTACTTCAGATGTCTTAGAAGTTCTCGGACTGTAATATCATGGTACGCAATTTTTTTGATCGCACGATCTAATAATCATTTGTTTAATATTGTTTTACAGCGGTGAATAAGAGAGAAAGTTTTCTTGACTGAAGTACTTTGTGGTATTTTTATCTTATGTATTTATATTAATTCCTTCTCTTTTTTTACTTCAGATGTCGGAGAAGTTCTCGGACTGTAATATCATAGGACACACTTTTTTTGATCGTACGATCTAATAATCATTTGTTTAATATTGTTTTACGGCGGTGAATAAAAGAGTTTTCTGGACTGAAGTACTTTGAGACTTTTTGAGGTATTTTTATCTTATGTATTTATATTAATTCCTTTTTTTTTTTACTTCAGATGTCGGAGAATATATCGGACTGTTATATCATAGGACGCACTTTTTTTGATCGTACGATCTAATAATCACTTGTTTAATATTGTTTTACGGCGGTGAATAAGAGAGAGTTTTCTTGACTAAAGTACTTTGAGATTTTTTGAGGTATTTTTATCGTATGTATTTATATTAATTCCTTCTTCTTTTTTTCTTCAGATGTCGGAGAACTTCTCGTACTGTAATATCATAGGACGCACTTTTTTTGATCTAATAATCATTTGTTTAATATTGTTTTATGGCGGTGAATAAGAGAAAGAGTTTTCTTGACTGAAGTACTTTGAGACTTTTTTAGGTATTTTTATCTTATGTATTTATGTTAATTCCTTCCTTTTTTTATTTCAGATGTCTGAGAAGTTCTCGGACTGTAATATCATAGGACGCACTTTTTTTGATCGTACGATCTAATAATCGTTTGCTTAATATTGTTTTACGGCGGTAAATAAGAGAGAGTTTTCTTGACTGAAGTACTTTGAGACTTTTTGAGGTATTTTTATTTTATGTATTTATAATCATTCCTTTTTTTTAACTTCAGATTTCTAAGAAGTTCTCGGACTGTAGTATCATAGGACGCACTTTTTTTGATCGTACGATCCAATAATCATTTGTTTAAAATTGTTCTACGGCGGTGAATAAGAGAGAGTTTTCTTGACTAAAGTACTTTGAGATTTTTTGAGGTATTTTTATCGTATGTATTTATATTAATTCCTTCTTCTTTTTTTCTTCAGATGTCGGAGAACTTCTCGTACTGTAATATCATAGGACGCACTTTTTTTGATCTAATAATCATTTGTTTAATATTGTTTTATGGCGGTGAATAAGAGAAAGAGTTTTCTTGACTGAAGTACTTTGAGACTTTTTTAGGTATTTTTATCTTATGTATTTATGTTAATTCCTTCCTTTTTTTATTTCAGATGTCTGAGAAGTTCTCGGACTGTAATATCATAGGACGCACTTTTTTTGATCGTACGATCTAATAATCGTTTGCTTAATATTGTTTTACGGCGGTAAATAAGAGAGAGTTTTCTTGACTGAAGTACTTTGAGACTTTTTGAGGTATTTTTATTTTATGTATTTATAATCATTCCTTTTTTTTAACTTCAGATTTCTAAGAAGTTCTCGGACTGTAGTATCATAGGACGCACTTTTTTTGATCGTACGATCCAATAATCATTTGTTTAAAATTGTTCTACGGTGGTGAATAAGAGAAAGAGTTTTCTTGACTGAAGTACTTTGAGACTTTTTCAGGTATTTGTATCTTATATATTTATATTAATTCCTTTTTTTTTTACTTCAGATGTCTTAGAAGTTCTCGGACTGTAGTATCATAGGACACACTTTTTTTGATCGTACGATCTAATAATCATTTGTTTAATATTGTTTCACGGCGGTGAACTAGAGAGAGAGTTTTCTTGACTGAAGTACTTTGAGACTTTTTGAGGTATTTTTATCTTATGTATTTATATTAATTCCTTCTTTTTTTTTTACTTAAGATGTCTTAGAAGTTCTCGGACTGTAATATCATAGGACGCACTTTTTTTGATCGTACGATCTAATAATCATTTGTTTAATATTGTTTTACGGCGGTGAATAAAAGAGTTTTCTGGACTGAAGTACTTTGAGATTTTTGAGGTATTTTTTATCTTATATATTTATATTAATTCCTTCTTTTTTTTAACTTCAGATGTCTGAGAAGTTCTCGGACTGTAATATCATAGGACACACTTTTTTTGATCGTACGATGTAACAATCTTTTCCACACAAAATAATGGGCACTGAGCAAATAAAACAATAAAAAATGACAAAAGGAAAACATGATTTTACAAAATAAAGTTCAATCAAATGCACAAAACAACCATGACTTCTGTGTGACCTTCATCGAGAACTTGTATGTCCAGACACCACTGGAAAAGCTGAACGTGATCTCAGAACAATTGAAGAAACTCATGAAGAAATCTCTCAATTAAAAGCAGGAAGAATCCAATTAGAGGTCACGATGAGAAGCAGGTGTCTCTCTCTTTTTTCAAGTTTTTGTTTTTTTCCACTTCTCTCGATGCTATCAGATCAAATATCCTCCGGGAAGATGAAGAAGTTGAATAGATGACTCACACAAAAAAAAGAGAGATTCCTGAAGGCATCAAGTCGTGTCTCATCATATTTTTCCACAAATGCAAAACAGTTACAAGAGTTTGCTTTTCTACCGAACACTACATCACTTGTTTTTTTTTCCTGCTACACAATCACCACTTTTCATTATCACCTTAATTGAAACACGGCAAACGTTCATAAATAGCTTGTTGTTTGCTAACAACGTTTCATTGCTCTGAGCGCTTGAAATTGAAGAGAATATATTTATTTCCCTGTTGAAACACTTGTCAACGGGTGGTATAAAAACAACATGTGTTTTTCAAAGGCTCTAATATGAGTGTCTCTGACAAGGACCGATGGTTATTATTTTTCTTTCTGTCATGGTTAAAGAGGGAGAGGGAAAAAACAGTGAAGTGTTCCTTTGACAGGCTCGATTACAGTCGTGCATTTGATGCTGCAGCAGAGCAAAGGTTCGCTCAGTGCGTCCACTACAATAAAAATGAACCATAATGTTGTAAATGAAAAATTGTGACTGCTGCTATTTCTGAATCATCGTTGTTGTTGTTGTCATTATCATCATCATCATCATCATCATCATCATCTTCTTCGTCATCAGCATCTTCTTCGTCATCAGCATCTTCTTCGTCATCATCATCATCATCATCAGCATCATAATCCTCATCCTCGTCATCATCATCATCATCATCATCATCATCACCTTCTTCTTCATCATAATTCTTGTCCTCATCATCATCATTCTTATCATCATCATCATCCTCATCATCAGTTATCATCATCATCTTCATCATCACCTTCTTCTTTATCATCATCCTCTTCCTCATCATCATCATCATTATCATTGGCATCATCAGGATCAGCATCATTAGCATCTGTTATCATAAGCATCATCATCTTCATCATCTTCATCATCTTCATCATCTTCATCATCTTCATCATCTTCATCATCTTCATCATCATCATCTTTATCATCATCTTCAACATCATCAGCTTTATCATCATCTTCATCATCATCCTTATCATCATCATCCTCATCTTCATCATCATCTATATCATCATCTTCATCATCTTCATTATCTTCATCATCTTCATCATCATCCTCATCATCAGTTATCATCATCATAATCATCATCATTATCCTAATCCTCTTCATTATCATCATCAGGATCAGCATCTTCATCATCATCATCTATATCATCATCATCGTAATCATCGTAATCATCAGCCTCATCATCATCTTCTTCATCATCATCACTATCATCATCATCATCATCATCATCATCATCATCATCATCATCAGCGTCATCATCTAGTTTCACAAGTCATATTGTCCATTGGCAGGTTGTGAGAACCCAACCTTGAAAATGGATCCTATTTTCATGAATGGGTTGTTGGGATCCAAAAATCAATCTTGATGCATAATACACTATTAAAATCCAATTACATAGTAAGTACATAAGTTGTGTACCCAGAGTACAGGCCTTTACCAAAGAAAGAAAGAAGAATCGGACAAAAATATCTCTAAAATAAGAATAAAAATGTCAGTGCTTGGATTCTAAAACATAAATCAAAATATAAAGTATTTTGTTAATTAGTATTTTGTGTATTCATGTAGTATATTGTTTTTTTTAACCATGTCATATTCAGGGCACCACAAGAGCTGAGCTCATGAATGACAACCGGACTCCTGGAGTTCCGCTGCACAACATGTGGGGTCTGAGTAGACGACCCTGCTGCAGCTACTCTACTCTGTAACAATAGTATTCTGTTGACAAGACACCAACAGGCTCTTTCAACAGACTCCATCCAATAAGTGCGTTCTGCTCGTGTACTAAATTGAACCCAACACCAGCACGTACGTCAGCGCCGTCATTACCGTAATTGCCGCTCACATGCACGTTTGTCCCACCCAGGACACGCATCAATCCGCGGCCGCTCGTCAAACACCGCCATTAACTCATCTGAATCCGGGGCTCTTGATTTATTCACTCTTTACGCTTTAAATGTGATTTGAATGTCAGGACACGAGGGAGATGACCCGGCACACTTCTCGAATCTGCTGATGGAGGAAGTGGACGCGGTGTCACGGACAGGTAGCTTAATAAAATAGCCCACGCGGGGTTATGAAGGGAAAAAAAAAAAAGAAAAAGAAAATCAAAGTGGCAGGAGATCCTCGCAGATTCTTTATTATGTGTGACGGATTTTATTTGACAGCCTCGTCTTGCTCAGTGAACAACATAACGGCATAAATTGAGATTGTTGTGTTCTATTGCCGGCAGGAGAACATCCGAGAGGAGACGATAAATTGTCGGTTTATGGTCTTTACCGAATCCAATTTGCAAACTAATTTATATTTTAACCAATTTTTATGCTTTTAACAAATATTTGCTGCTGGTTAAACAGTAACTAATTTCAAACTCCATCCCTCCTGACCCTCTCTCATGTTTCAAATGTTGAAGTCTTCCTCTCCAAGATGCAGTAAGTCCCTCATCATGACCATGTTTTAAACTTATTACTTTATAAAGTTTGTCTGAAATCTGGGCGAACGAGAGGTTACGAGAGCGCAGTCCATTATGACGTAATAACGTCTTCACTCCTCCTCCCGCCAGCTGCAATCACGCCCCGCTTTGTTTATACAAGGAGTTCCTTGGAGGTGTAGACTTCCGGGATTGATGACGTGCTGTGACAAACTTTGATGCTTGACCAATCACAGCAGAGTGGGTGTGGTTATACTAAACAAGATTCATGTACTGAAAAACAAAGTGTTTTCAATGGGCGGGGTTTAAGTACATTTTCTAATGACAATATTTCCATTAAATATATTGTTTTGCCCTCCAAACAAATAAAGGTTCAACATTAATTTAAGACAAAATTAAATCAACATAAGTTGCCCTTTAAGTAAGTAAGTAAGTAAGTAATATTTATTTATATAGCGCTTTTTGAGACCAGGGTCACAAAGCGCTTAAACAATCAAAACAATACTCAAAAAAGTACATACTTTAAAGATCAAGATAATACTGAGAAAAACACAGGAGTTCCAGAAAATCAAGGAAAAGCCTGAACAAATAGAAACGTCTTAAGATGTTTCTTAAAGGAGTCAGTAGATCCATCAAGCGCAAAGAGAGAGGAAGTAAGTAAGAGTAAGTGCTAAATAATTGATACTTAAATAAACAAAAGAGTCAATGACATTTTTAAGGTCGATCTAGCGAACTTAAGATGTTGACAGTTTTTTAACTCTTCCACAGCGATAGAGGATTAACCCATTTGTTCCCATGCTAGCTTGAACAATCGCGATAATTGCGAGCGATTTCAGATCACGATCGAGCGTTAGCTTCTCTCCGTCCCGGTGACTTCGGTTTATCAGTTGCTTTCAAAACGTGCAATTCACGTGCGTGTGAAGCTCATTTTGAAAAAGAAAATTGCTCCTCCCTGCAACCCTGGCGCCTAAGCGACGAGGATGGGAAGCGAGAGGCGGCGTCGAGGGCACGGCGGTTGATAGTGATGGCGACGGTGGCGACGTTCCTCCTCCATCAGGAGCAGGTGATGAGTTTATGCATCCGTACAACCCCTGAAGCCATGACCTTCCGTCCACCCTATTACACTCTCATTCATTTCACTTTCATATGGGACAGTTGTGACTTTGCTCCACCGAAATAGATGGTGGAACACTTTGGGATATATTTATTTTCCTGTCACTCAGAGGCAAACAGTGGAATGATAACGGAAGCAACTGCTCAAGACTCTTTTCGGAGGTTAATCCCACTTTCTAAACACAGCACTGGATCCTCTTATGATTACGTTTTTTTTCTCTTGATATTCTCCAAAAATATCATATATCTAACTTTATCATTCGTGAAGCAGTGTCATTATCTTCAGAGCCCACTAGATGGCGGTCTCCCGCTAGTTTCTAATAAAAGCTCACATCATTTTTTAACTGATGGCGCCACCTATTGACCTCTAAACTACATGGCACTGTTTCATGAAGCTTCATCAGACCATCCATATCATTTACCCTCATCTCTTTTTATTAAAATATTAAATATATTAAAATAGATTTCAAGTTTCCTTTTAAGGAATGTCTAAATTTAAAAAGTTATGTCTTCTAAAAAAGGAAATTGTTGACTTAATTGGTATCTTTCATTTATCTTTTCACTAACTGAGACATAGTTAATTTTTAACCACTTAGCAATGACCTGAATGGTAGTGATGGTCTGATGAAGCTTCATGAAGCATTGTCATTATTTTCAGAGTCCACTAGATGGCAGTCTCTGCACTATTTTCCTTTGTTTTGAACAACTGTTCTAATGAAACATCATTTTTAAACTGATGGCGCCACCTACTGACCTCTAAATAACATGCAGTGTTTCATGAAGCTTCATCAGCACATTAATACTGAATGGTACTTTAGCGTCCTTTCAAATATTTTCACAAAAAGATGAAAAGACGACTTAACTGGACGACTTCAACAAGTGGAACAATGTCTTTTGTGTATATTTTTACTCTAAATGCTTTGAAATTTAAATTTGAACACTTTTAAATGTTGGTGATGTACCAACACCAACACCAACACTAAAATCAGTTAATACTTTTTCCATTTGTTCTGATTGTAATCTTTTAGACGCTGTATTTTGTTATTTTCTTTCCTTTTTGGCAAAGACACCAGGAAGTAGCATAGCCCACTGATGAAGCAACATTCCATGGACACAACAGCAGGAGGAGACAGTTTGTGAATGGGTTGACCCCTCCCACTGGAGGTCATCTCACTGACAGTTCTTATCCTGTCCTATTATTGTCACTGAGGGTTGATGTTCCTCTCAGGTCTGTAGGTCAAACTATTCCAATCCCAATATTGCCTTTTAGAAAATGTCTTTTAATTCTACTCTAATACATAGTTAAAACAACTAAAACGTTATATTTATTTCACACATGTGCTTTAAATAAAAGTTTGTGCTTTCATGGAACTGGCTTTGCATAGGGAAGTTGTTGGTTCAATCCCAGCTCATGATGAGATTGAGACGTTGTGTCCCTGAGCAAGACACTCACAGCTGAAGCTGTGAAGCCTGAAGTGTTGAGCGCTTCTGAAGCTAAAAAAAAACATAATAAAGTGCTATTTATAAATATATATATATATATAAGAGCCATTTACTATTATTTCCAAAATATAATAAAGCAAAGCAATATTTTCAGTGTGATATACAAACTAAACTTTATATCTTTCCTTTATTTTACTTAAAGGTAGAAACTCGCTCTTCCGTAAATAAAGCAAAACTAATATTTTACCATTTTCTTCACATGTTGCTTAACTCATATATAAGCAAACATTTTATTACTTCACTCCTCCTCCAGCAAGCTGTAATTACGCCCCATTTGTTTATACAACAAGGACCATGGAGGTGTAAACTTTTGGGATTGATGACGCGCAGTGACAAACCTCAATGCTTGACCAATCACAGCAGAGTGGGTGTGGTTATGGTAAACAAGATTTAATCTCCAGAAAAAAGGGGGCGGGGCTTAAGGTCATTTTCTAATGTCAATATTTCAATGAAAAGCCAGTTTTGTACAAACAGACACTGATGATACAATAGAGTCCAACATCTATTTAAGACACACTTAAATCAACACATTAGTTGATCTTTAAATAGACTATTAACGATCCTTCAGCTAAGAAGAAGAAATAGTTAGTCAACCCTTAATATACACAATAACTTGCTCAAGTAATGTAGCGTTTACTGACACAAATACTTGTAATCTGCAGCACATCCTCAACATCTAACCTCAGTATGTGCTGCTGAATAATTCCGTTCGCTCTGAATTCTCGCCGGTGAGTCTTTTCTGGCCTCGGCTGGCGTGATTGTTTTTCATTTGCAAAAAAAAAAAAAAACTGCTCTTAAGGAGGAGATGTTTAGGTATTTTCGGAGGTCAGCGCAATCATTTTCACCTTCACGTGCAGCTGTAGCGCTATATATGCAGCTGGCACTCCGACAGATTGACACGCCTTAACACAGACATGCATGCACAGGGAGGCCCGGGAGCTGTTGCACGCTAACACTGAGGCCACCGGACCCAAGTCTCTGTGCATTGTAATGTGTTTGGGAGCCTGTACGGGGATTAGCAGCTCATTTCAGTGGCTGCACAGTTGGCCTTCGCTCTCCCACAGGAGCGAGACAGCTGTGCCGGGTGCTGTGCTCAGAGAGAGAGTGTGTGTTACACAGGGATGGTGGGGGGGGGTTGCATTTATTTGACACCAAGCAGCACATTTGAGATGGTCCACCACCAGCTTGACTCATACGCACCGCTGCACTTAACTGAAAGAGAAGCGGCCAGAAGACACAGTTTTACATCCATCTGTTGTATTTTTAATAAAGTTAAATTGACAAAAACTTCTTTTTTTTTCCTTTAGATATGCTTAAGAAAACTCACAAAAAGTCTAAAGATCAGAGTAAGTAAGTAAGTAACAGTTATTTGTAAAGCGCCTTTCTAGACCAGGGTCGCAATGCGCTTTAAAATTCAAAAGCAATACACATTTATTAATACCTACACATTTAAAAACTGTAAAAAGGTCTAGATATAAGACAAACACAGGAGTCCCAAAACCCACAAATGAAAGGTCTTAAGTTGTTTCTTGAAGGAGTCTGACCATGAATAGCTATGAAAGTAAGAACCAAAATTTTAAAGTTGATCCTGAAAGAAACTGGCAGCCAGTGAACAGTTTTAAGGATCAGGGGAAATGTAAGTTCTTCTACTAGAGCGGCTCAGAATTCTCGCTGCAGAGTTTTGTATGAACTGCAGGCGAGACAGCTGCTTCTTGTTTAGACACCAAAATAAACTGTTACAATAGTCCAGACGAGAAGACGCAATGGATTATAAACTCCAGATCGTGTTGTGACAACATTTTCCTAAGTTTAGAGATTTTTCTCAGTTGAAGGAACCGTTTCTGGTCATTTTATTTGCAGTAAGAGTGAAATCAATACAGATATAAGAAGCAACACTATATTAAATATCACTTAAGAAAAAAACAATTCTTTTAAATTGTATTATAATGCAGCTTTATTTTAAACAAACTCCAGCAATAAAGAAAGAACATCTGTTCACTCCGACTCTCGGAGGTCCGACTTCATCTCAGCGACGGTTCTGGTTAATTTAAGAAGATAAACACAAACATTAGTTTCTTTTTACAACAAAGTGCTCGGGGTGCACGAGGCCCCGGAACTTTGTTGTGATAATTACATGTGAGACCACTAAGTTTAATTACATTTTTGCCCAGACAAACCGCTCTGGTGACTTCTGGTGATAGGATCCAGGTGGAACTTATTAGGGGGGGATGGGAGGAGGGCTGGTAGAGTGACGGAGGGGTCATGTGAAGATGTGCACTCATGATCTCATGGCACTCTGGAAGGGGAGGAGAGGAGAGGAACGCTGCAACAGTGTAAACCCAAATAAATATTTAAGCGGGCTTTCCATCGGCTCGAACGTTGGGTTTCTTACTCTCCACTTTGGAGGTGACAAGGTGTGAAGTCACGGGTTTTATGAACCGCACTTGAACCTCTGACTCTTTCGGCACTTAATTGCTTTTTTAAAGACTGCTTCGAGACTGGCGTTGATATTTTAAAGAGCTGATTCTTGAGCCGCCCCTTTTAGACTTGTTACCCTATTTATACTCAGGCTATTACCCATGTTATAATAATAGCTTAACTGTATATGACTTTAATTTAAATAGATTATGTTTAAATGTAGGATTTTTTAAAGGCCCAGGGTCTTAATCTTCAATATTATATGTGGACCACGGGAGGGTTGGATCAAGTAGATTAATGCTGATGTTGATCATGGTTATGTCTAAAGATACCAGTGTTTGAGATGAGATAAGGAATATTGATTATGGATTTTAACAATTATACAAAGTTAAGATAAAAAGTTATGTTGAAGGACATTGATGGCAGTGTTTGGGGTTTTTATAATGCAACAGTTGATGGTATTTTTTGACCGAAAAGACCAAATGTAGTTGTTGATTTTGGGTCAGTTGTACATTTTTTTAAATTCAAGACAACGTGCTTTGATTTGTATGGAGCCCCAGACACATCAAATATTTAAAAAAATGAAGGTATTTTGTTACCACAAAATAATAGTATTCACAGCATTACCAGATCGGGTATCGAACCCAGGGGGGTTGGGTTCAGAGTAGTAGACGAAGCTTCATGAAACAGTGTCATTATTTTCAGAGTCCACTAGATGGCGGTCTCTGCACTATTTTCCTTTGTTTTGTACAACTGCTCTAATGAAACATCATTTTCAAACTGAGGGCGCCACCAACTGACCTCTAAACAACATGACACTGTTTCGTGAAGCTTCATCAGGAGTTTAATCAGTTGATTGTCAGTCAGGTGTTGAGGTAAAACCTCATTGGTTAAACTGGTCATGCTGGATCGGTTGGAACAAAAACCTGCAGCCACTGCGGCTCTTTGAGGACCGGGTTGGCCACGCCTGCATTAGCTAAATACACTGATGATTTAAATGGTGTAAACTACGATCCATGAATTAAAGGATTTTAATTAAGTTATGGCCACTAAATACTAAGTGAACATTTTTTTATTACCATATCATGTCCCTAGATTTGTGTCTTTTAAATAAACTTGATTTGCTATTTTGTGGTCCTGTGTTTTTTAACTAATTGATATGATTTGAACAGAAATTAGAACAAAAATATTTTATTTTATTTTATTTAAAAGTCATGTACCTGTGAAGCGTATGACACCAAGGAAACGATGGATGACGATACTGAAAGAGAACATCAGACCAAAATGAGCTGAGTGCACAAGAGGTAACATGAACAATAGGGTGGTTTACATCACCAGCATAGGAATGAGAATGTTCTGACACCACGGACTGGAACTGGGGAGCTTGGTTAGAAGCTGATAGAAGCAAATACGGTGCTGTGTAGTTCTAATTTGAATTGTTTTCCCCGTATATAATGGGAAAGTTGACACGACAAGGTACAAGTTACTGGCTTCTTTTACCTTTGATCTCACAGTTTGTAACAAATATTTTATGACTTCAATTTAATATCAAGAAAAAAACATGATCTTGGATATAAGGAATTCACATCTAAGATCAATTAGAGCCACCGATTACACCAGCGAAAAAAGATAGTATAGTACAGTATAGTTAATGTCTGTTATAAAAGTAAATAAGTAAGTCAAGTTAAAGTTAATTCTAGCAACTTTTTTGGCGGTATAATTCTATTCATTGCTGTTCAATTCATTCTTGTTAAGTTAGATATGCTAGCAAATTTACAATAGACAATAGTTAATGTTAATAATAAAACTTTTTTCACCTTTTTAAACATATTTTAAGGTAATGTAACCAAAAGATTTGTTTTAAATATAAACTTTTCTATTTTACCTTAACTAATATGGTGAATATTTTGACAGCACCTTGAAGAACGCCACTTGCAGGTTTACAACATTACAAGACATTTTATGGCTCAACATGTGACACCAAAGATTTGCACGTTTGTCGACAGATTGATTCAAAAAATACTTTTCTCCAGAGGTTAAAACACTGTGTTACACTTTTTTCCGTCCCGGCTCGGATTCCAACGTCAAAGTCGTCATTGTTGCCAGCAGAATAAATTCCGACTCTGTTGTTACAGGTTTAGATTTCAGGCCTGCGGTGGGGCCGGCTTCCGGAATCCTCGGTTGTCAACCGTCAGCTCCAAAGAAAACAAAAAACCCACTGCCGGACGGACAGGAAAAGGAAACGGCGGACAAATCCACGGTTTAGTGCGGCGAGAAAACCCTGAGTGGGCTTCAATGTCACAGGTAGCCAGACAGACACAAGTTATTTTGGTTTTCTTTGGCCAACTTTTTGAGCGCTGATATGTAAGACTGCTCATGTAAGAGATACAGCAGCAGCAGACATAAAAAAAAACATCATTTTTCATCATGCAATAAATCTCTTAGGAGTTAAACAAAGGTCTTTGTAAAGCACAGACGAGTTTTTTAAGAACACGAGATAAACAAAAAGACTTTGTGCTCTTCTTGTTTTGAACGGTCCGGACAATGAATCTCTCAGATTCTATTCTTGTTTATCGACTCAGCTGTTGTCGAGCTTCTTATCTTGTGAGTTTTTTTAAAAAAAAGAATGGCTCAAATAATGGCTGTCAATCAACTCCTGACTTTACAATGTTTTTTTGTTGTGTTTTTGGCTTATAAAGACACTCATGAGAAACCTTCTTCAGTCTCAGTGAATCCTCAAGATCTTTTTATTTTTCTTTACTATCTGGATCCAGTTGAGTCGGTAAAGATTCATTGAATTTAGGTCAAACATTGGCTCGGACGATTTATCTTTTGTCAGACGTATAAACACCAAATTGAATGAAGGACTTCAAGTGATCTCGGATTTGTTTTTGTTTTTTTTTCACAAAAGGACCTTCTATTGTGTTCCATTGTGTTGGGAGCTATGAACTGGCATTTACATGAAAAAGAGGACTGGTGTCGAGCCAGGGCTCCACCGCACAGTGAGCTGTCTCTAATCCAATCTAGTCCGACGGCGCTGGCATTGCAGTACTGGGGCTACAGCAGCAGGGGTCTGCTTTGTGAGGACGAGGACACTGGTAGATTTGGGGATCCTTGTACCACAGGGAGGTCAGCGGCGTTGTGACCGTGGACATCCTCCAACTGTGACGACGCCATGGGTGGGACACGGCTTGCTGCTGACCTCAGAGTAGACAGTTCACAAAATACATCTTACAAAATCCTTTAAGGTTAACATAGCAAGCTCAGTGGGAAGGAAGGGTTTCGCTTTTAATTTTAAAAAAAATGTAATTTTTTTTTATTCTTTTTTTTACTCCCCTTTTCTGTACTGTATGTAGTATCTAGTACTATTCATTTTTTTCTTGTTATAAATGTTAATTGTTGTTTATGTTATTATATTTATATAAATGCTATTTTTAGTTCAATATTCATTTTTTTAATTATTATCTTTATTATTTTATGTTTTTTATTATAATCTTTTTTCATTATTGTTCTTGTTATTATTATTAATTGTAATGATATTTTTACTATTATTTTTTAATACTTTATACTTTTGATTTGGTTTTATTATTTTCAATATGTGAAGTGTATAAAGATTATATTATACTAAACTATGACATCAAACACACAAAGAAAAATTCATAAATAATTTCATAAAAAGCACTATGGATATTCTAAAATTAAATAGTTTATAATTATTGCTTGTACTGGTTGTGCATTTAAAAAAATCTAGTACTAGTAGTTTTTGTTTTCTTATACATTTTTATTGTGGTTTATATAATTAATTTTATTAATTGTGTAATATTTTCACAATATATTTTTTATATTATGAACTTTTTTATTTTATGTTTTTTTATTATAATATTTATTGATGATTGTTGTTATAAATATTATGATGTTTATGATTATTATTATCAGCATTATTATTATGAATTATATTGTATATATTAATATAGTTTTTATTATTATTTGGTTTTATTGTTTTTATTAAGTTTAGTGTACGACCTAAAACGACAAGGTGTCATTTTAAAAATAAAGATTTTATTATACTAAACTATGACATCAAACGCACAAAGAAAAATGTAATAAATAATTTCAAAGTAAGCACACCTTTAAAAAATCTCTGGATACTTTCAGACAACAATTTAAAATGATCATATTGATTAGAAAATGTGTTTTAAATTGAAAATACCATTGATCCACATATAACGTGAATTATTCAAAATATACCACAAATGTTTTACAAAATATAAATTAAGAAATAGAAAATTAAATAGTTTATTAATTGCCAATAGTTTCAATACAAGCAGCAATAATTCAACAAGTCAAATTGAAAGTTCTTGCTGAAGTTTAGGTCAGTATTATTCAAGATAATTTACTTATTAAGAAGTTGCAGAGGTTTTGTTTTATATACAGAAATATAGAAGCAACATTTGTTACAAAATAAGTGTATTGCCGCCGATAGAAGATGAAACTATTTTCACATGGACGTTGCTAAAGGAACATCTGTGTACTTCTATCTTCTTTTTCTCTCAGTAGCTTCTTTAGCTGGTGTCAATGTTTGGATGTTAGAGAAGATTCAGAGCCCATTGTTCGCCACACAACAGCTGTGACTTAATGAGTCTATTCCAAAGCCCTGAACCTTTGGCCACGTCTGAGCCGCTTCCACCGCAGCCTCCACTTTGACCACATGACCATTGTGGCCGCCGCATTCACTGCTTCTTAATAGAAAGACGCACAAGAATGCGGCGGTGGCTGAGCATTTGCCACCTCGGAGTAATGGTGGGAAAGCTCCCGAAATCAATTCCAACAGCTTACGTTTACCATGACAAACTGGTGACCCATAGGTTCAACTCAAGTAATTTACCGAGGACGTACCGCACACAATGGAACCACCTCGAATATGAACCCATTTTTATTGCACTTTATTGCAAATGAGTCTGATTTGCCCAAAACCTTCTGATTTCCACGTGGAGTAAATAGATGAATAAAATGAAAATAAGTTCAAAACGAAGAGGTAGAAATACTATAAGGTCCTACAAGATTGTGTCTATACATGAGTCTATTTGAGCTTTACTAAAGCTGGTCCTTCCAGGGTTTATGCTTTTCCTCCTGAAATGGACTGTTTAGCCAAAAAAGATAAGATAAGACCAAATAAAATCGGCAATAATTCAACAAGAAAAATGGAAAGTTCTTGCTGAACTATAGGTGAGTATTATTCAAGATAATGAACCGATTGAGAAGTTGCAGAGGTTTTGTTGTATATACAGTAATATAGAAGCATTTGTTACGTAATACGTGTATTACAGCTGATAGAAGATGAAACTATATCCACATGGATGTTGCTAAAGGAACATCTGTGTACTTGCATCTTCTTTTTTCTCGTGGTCAGCGGTGTGAGTGAAATGAAAGACAAGATGAAGAGGTGGAGATACTATAGGGAGGTCAGCTGCATTTGAGTCCATATAGTCCTAAAAGGTTTGATTCACGTGTCTATACATGAGTCTATTCCAGGGTTTTAATGCAATATGCTTTTATGCTTTTTCCTTCTGAAATGGACTGTTTGGCTAAAAAAAAAAAAAAGATAAGATAAGACCCAATAAAAGCATCTGCGCTGCCTTCATGGCCACATCAGCCATCTAATGTGTTGCCATAGAAATCCAAATGAATACACAATTCTTCATCATTAATTAAACACATTTGTGCTTTGTATCCGTGAGTCAGAAAAAAATAGCACCACTTTGATATTCATATTCCAACCTTAAGAGATGAATGGACGTCACCGGGATATAATCGACCAACAAAGGATTCAAACACCTAGTATTCCGTTGCTAACTAACCATTTCTGACCAACTATCTAACCACTCCGAGATCAAGGGGGTACTTGGAATTGTGCGACTTGTTTGTCTCCTCCTGCTGCATATAAAGTGATGCGCTTCTTTATTAAAGTCTACACAAACAAGACTGTGTGAAGAGCTGGAAGCAAAAAACGCTGCGAAGTGCCTGGAGTCACAGACACTTTAACCCCAGGAAGAGCGCAGCACGCCGCTGTCATTTAAGTCAGGTATCATTATCTCGGCATGGCTGTTGGTTTGAAGAGATGGTGACAGCTTTATGATTTGACTCACTTTGGATTAAAAATCAGGTTAGCGTTCGGGATTGAAACACGACATGGCTTGTTGTGTGTGATATGAATGCTGTACATTTACGCAGCATAGAGGATTATTGTTACACAACAGTGTCTGCTTACAATGGTGTAGAAGAATAATATATTAAGGATTGCTCAGAGTCGAACACGTTACATTTCTATTCATGGAAGATAAAGTCATACTATGGAATAAAATACTTCAGAAATGCTGTTTGAGTTTAATTTAATTAAAACACAGTTGCAATATGTTTTTGCTAAAATATTGCGTGCTTTATGGGTGTATCCTGGGATTGTAAGTCAATTTCTAAGGAAGAATGATTAATAAAAAGCAAGTGGGAAGTCTGTTTTCTAGTATCAACATATGTATTTATCGTAAAAACATTCAACTTTACTTACACACAAAATATTTCATGCAGAACAAAAAGCGTCGTCTGGCAAATAGTATAACAAAAATGATAGATCGCGGTTTTAAAACCATTATATATCAGAGAGATTGTGTCAAAAAAGATATATATACGTTGCATACCAGGGGCTAACAAGACCCATATGCCAGTGGTGACTCGAATCACAAGCGTATGGCACTCAAGGAAACACTAGATGGCGAAACTGAAAGCGAGCCACAGACCTAAATCAGCTCAGTGCGAAAAGGGAAACGCAACGGGTAACATGGTACGATTCGTGGTCTACATCACCAGCAAAGGAATCAGAATGATTTGACACCACGGACTGGAACCGGGGTGCTTAGGTAGAAGCTGTAAGGATGTTGACTTCAGATTGGTTCCACGCGTATGACATTATCTAATTTCCTGAGTCACCCACGTGTTTCAAATGTTGAAGTCTTCCTCTCCAAGATGCAGTAAGTCCCTCATCATGACCATGTTTTCAACTTATTACTCTATAAAGTTCTCCCCCGTGTGAAATCTGGGCGAACGAGAGGATACGAGAGCGAAGTCCATTATGACGTATTAATGTCTTCACTTCTCCTCCTGCACAGATGTAATCACGCACCGCTTTGTTTATACAACGAGTCCCTTGGAGGTGGAAACTTCTGGGATTGATGATGCTCAGTGACAAACCTTGATGCTTGACCAATCACAGCAGAGTGGTCGTGGTTAGTGTATATGATATGTTTTAAGTGGGCGGGGCTTAATATTATTTATTATGTAAATATTTCAATGAAAAGAGAGTTTTGTACAAACAGACACTGATGATACAATAGAGTCCAACATCTATTTAAGACACACTTACATGAACACATTAGTTGCTATTAAAGTATTTTGTTTATTTACCTGTATATAGTAGGAGACTTGACACGAAAGGTTCAAGTTAAGTTTGCCTTAAACTAAAGGCACATGTGGTTCACATTTTTTCCACGATCTCACAGTTTGTAACAAATATTTTATGACTTAAATTTTATTTCTATAAGAAAATAATGATCTTGCATTTTAAGACATTCACATCAAAGATCCATTAGAGGCACCAATTACTCCAGCGAATAAAGACCATCCATTGTTTCCTTCAAAAACAAGTGTCTTCTGCAATGAATTCAAATCCAACAGTTTCTAAATCAGACATTTTTAATCGTCCACTTCTAGTTCATAAGGAAGTTTGTGGTGACGATAATTTGCCTGCTTCAGAACATTTTAACAAAGATAAAAGCACTTTGCTGCAACATTGTTTGTGCTGTTTTATATCCCAAAACGTTTCCAACAGCGTCGACTTGAGTAAAGTATCCACAGTGCGCGCTCACAATGAGAGAATGGAAAGTGTTTGTCTAGAAGTTTCTTGAGTTGAAGATAGCATCAAAGAAAGATGTTTGGCTCTGTATTTGTTATGATTACCAAGCGATTATGAATTCATGAGAGTACGAGTGGAGGGAACATATTTTCGTACACACTTATCAAGATTTAAGGAGACCTATTTTTTTTTTTTTTTTTTTTCTTTTAATGAGAACTCGATACTTCTTTGACGTGAACACACAACACTCGTTTCGGGATTTAATGAAAGGGAAGAGACAGGAGCCCGGTGCAGATGGGAAATGATTAACACTGTTAATCAAACATCAGTGTGTTTGGTTAAACATGGCAAGCCTATCATGTCTTCTGAAATATGGATGGGATCCATTGACTGATTTGATTTTTCCATTTCCTCTCACCGGGCCCAGCGTTGGTCGCGTTTATTATGCCGTTGCGCTGTTTAATCAGCTTCTTTCACAAAGGTATTTACTGTACGTCCTGGCTGACTTCTCATCTTCATCTAACTAATTTCCTCTTTTTAGCGAGCTCCAAAAGCGCAGAAGCACGGAGCGCCACAGAAAAAAACACAAATACAGTACGAGCCTGTGATGAAAATGCTTGTAGTCGGGGAGTTCATCATAGTTTAACTAACGTAAACACTGTGAGGAAAAAAAAGAAAAAAAAAGAGGAATATTAGGACTCGACGATTCAGAGCGGATGAAGTGCCGTAAAGTGCCCCCTCTGGTGACTCTCATGTGGGCTTTGAACCACCATTCAACCAGAGTCAAGAGTCTGGTTTGTGTTCCAGAGTGGACCCGTTTCGAGGATCGGACTCTGTGGGGTTTGTTTAATTTTATGTGTGGAGTTTTGATAAGGTTTTTTCAGTTCACGACCTCTTGACTGTGACTGCCTTTTGGAGGCGTTGTAGTTCTGTTGTCATTCCAAATATATTGCCAACGTCAGGTCAGTTTGGAGGAATGTGAAGAAGAAAAAAACTCTAAACAGATAAAGCAGAAACCAACATTGTACATAATTAAGTATAGAGAGTGAAGCTGTTGAAATTCGCCATTGGTTGACTGTATAACAGCCTCCTGAAGTATTTAAAGGGAAAATAATAAAGTTCACTAACTTCAAGTGTGTCTTAAATAGATGTTGGACTCTATTGTATCATCAGTGTCTGTTTGTACAAAACTCTCTTTTCATTGAAATATTTACATAAATGTCCTTAAACCCCGCCCACTGAAAGCACTTGGTTTTTCTGGAGATTAAATCTTGTTTACCATAACCACGCCCACTCTGCTGTGATTGGTCAAACATCAAGGTTTGTCACCGCGCGCTATCAATCCCGAGAGTCTCCAACTCCAAGGCACTTGTTGTATATAAACAAAGCGGGTTTGATTAAAGCTGGCTGGGGGAGGAGTGAAGACCTTATTACGTCATAATGGACTCCACTCTTGTAACTTCTCGTTCGCCCAGATTTCAGACGAGAACTTTATAAAGTAATAAGTTGAAAACATGGTCATGATGAGAGACTTACTGCATCTTGGAGAGGAAGACTTTAATATTTGAAACATGACAGTGATTCAGGAAATTAGGTAATGTCATACGTGTGGAACCAATCTGAAATCAACATCCTTACAACTTCTAACTAAGCTCCCCGGTTCCAGTCCGTGGTGTCAAATCATTCTCATTCCTATGCTGGTGATGTAGACCACCATATTGTTCTATGTTACCTCTCGTTCGACCAGATTTCAGACGAGAACTTTATAAAGTAATACCTTTAAAACATGGTCATGATGAGGGACTTACTCTATCTTGGAGAGGAATACTTCAACATTTGAGACATGAGAGTCAGGAGAGTTGTTCACATGAGTTGCCCTTCAACTAGTTTTTCAGCCAACACAGGTTTCTAGTCTTCTGGTGGGCGAGGGAAAGATGGAGGAGAAGGATCGTGTCTTCGGCGTCTTGAATGATCTCAGATTTCCACTGCTGAACTCTTGAGGTCTGGTCATTTCGTCAAGATGCTTCCTGAACGCGGTTGTCGTGGGAACACCTCCACAAGAATATATAGAGGAACACCATCAGGGCTGCTACTCAAGATGCCGACCTTGGATAAGTGCGGGGAAAAGAAGGGAAGATGGATCTGAACTCAGCGTTACTGTCTTTGTATTAAAAGCATTCGTTTTTTGGATTCAGATACAGATCAGAGCTGAAGAGATTCACTTAGTAAAAGGTGTCTGTCCATTCGTTCGAGCACCGGGTCACCACTCCATCACTCTCCACACAAAACAGTAATTTACTCACAGTGCTGCCGTATGAAGGGAAAACTTGAGAGGATGTATCAACAAGAAATCGACCGACACATTCACATGGTCACAAAAGAAATGGAGGTCTTCTAACATACTCGATATCAAAGCACCCGTGATTATTTTTCTTTTCAAATCTCCAGTTAATGCCAGAAATAAGTTACTGTTATTGTTATATCATTAATATACTACTCCAGCTCATTTTGGACTCGCAATAATACTTGTTACTCATGGTTCACTGTTTGCTATGTCTCTTGAAACATTCACCCAAGGACAAATATATATGAAAATAAAGACAGAAACAAGCCTTCAAAACCAGTTCCTTCCTTATTTTTTCCAAAGCTTCTTAAACAAGCTTCAGGGCGCGTTGTTGATTCAAAGTAATAGTCTCAAACATCCGCAGCAATAACCAGTACCATTTTTATGCCTTGGTGAGCAGCCCTCTGTTTTTAAAGCAGTAATGTTTTATGGAAATAAGCTATATGTACTTAAAACTTATAATTGTGTTCCTTTATACTTGCACAAAGCAGTTAGTTTTAAATTAGCCGAATTAATCGGAATGCCAAATTAAAGGCAGGGATGTCCGTCCACTATGATGAATGCTTAAGCAAGATTTTGCTTCAATTAAATTTTCAGGCAATTATCCTAAAAGATTATTGACATCTGAAGGGACTGATGAGGTCACGTATTTTTCCACCGTCTCTCCGGTGTCGCACTCATCTTCATTAGAGGGAACAATTGAAGGTGTTTGGGCTCATTCTAGAGGGCATTAAGGCATACAGATTATCCTCTGCACAGTTCACTAATAAAGCTGATTTCTATTATTGTCCGTCAAGGTAAAAGGGAATTTGGAAAAGTATTTTTTTCCTACTGACCTGGTCTCGCTTATAATCCTTTGCCTCACGTAAATCCCTGTCATTTGGGGACAATTTGCATTATTGAGTCAAAACATTGTCCTTCAAAGTACATGAGGTGACACTAGGTTTCTAAAGACTAGTGGTTGTCTACCGCAAAGATCACTGCATTTCAGGTGCACACAGATGAATACATTGAAAATGAATCTAAAAATATCTCTGGTATATTATCTGGTTTGTGTGAAAAGGTCTCTTTTTCCGCACAATTATTAATTAAATAAGGTCTGAATCAACCGATCTGTTGTGTGGAGTCCCTCAAGCATCTGTTTTGGGTCCATTATTAATTTTGCTGGACTTGGTACCCCTGGGTAAAATCATTCAGAGATTACCTGACGTTTCTTTGCCACATTTTTGCAGATGACATCCAGCTCTACTGCTCATTTGATCCAAGATAATACAAAGGGCTATGATTGGATTTCACAAAGGTTACGAGACCCCTCCGGAAAAATAAAGACTTTTAATGGAATCAAGGTCAAAGTGTGATACTTCAAAAAATATTGCTTTTATTTTGGCAACAAGGTATAGAAAACAAATCAGCTAAAGTCCACGATAGTGAACCACAGAGTTAGTGCAAAGGTTTTATACATATACTGTATAAATCTCATCAAAAAGCATCAGAATGTTGGTGACTTATTTCTGATACGCTTTAATTTTCCCTGATTCTTTTTTTTTCATCTAAAATACAAATATTCAACAACATGTTTAACACACCCAGGTTTTCCCCCCTTCAAAAAAAACAGCCAAAACATAACTCAGACAAGGTTTATCACTATGGAAACATTATTTAATTCATCATTTTACAGATTTTTTTAAATATAATTTCTGTAATAAAGCACCATTTCGGGGAAAAATTCAAAAGTAGCTGTTTAATATTGGATAAAAACTAAACAATATTCCTCCCTACTTCAAATTTAAGTCAGATTTATTGTCAATTTTCTTGTACCAGACATACAAGAAAAACCGAGAAAAAGTTTCCCATTATATGGATAGATAAGGTACTCAATTAGAACAGATACAGAGAAATTGTTACAAACACCGACTGATCCTGTAATTAAAAAGTAGATTATATATATAAAGATTAGATGTAAAATGAAGGAGTAGTAGGAGCGTAAAGTGCAAAACGACTTGGCATCCCTTTGTATTTTCTGATGTGAAGACAGTTGTATTTGGCCATTTTAAGAAGTAGTGTTGCCTTAAACGTCCCATGACTTTGGAGTCTGGACTGTTTAGTGTAACGAAGTTAAAAGGTAATATTTGTGCCGAGAGATCTATCTGTTAGTCTATCTTTCTCTTGGAAAAAAGCTAAGATTTAAGTTTTCTTCTCATCTGCTGTATCAATTTCTTATTTATTAGATGTATTTATGAGATTATTATTCTAAATAAATATTTTAAGTAAGGTCACATTGAAGTAAATGAATAGAGACAGAACGATGGACATTTTTCTGTTACGCTATATGTGATACGGAACAATTCCAATACATCAACTTGACAGGATAGATCCCCGATAACGGAGGCCAGGATGGTTTCAACGTGTGGCAGTCATCTCTGCGTGAAATGTGCATTTGTTCAAGTCGTCCTAATGTATTCCGAGCATCCACTGGGTTTAACGTGAACACGCCAGAGCCGGTGTTTGGGGAGAAAAATGTTCAGGTTTATACAACAATGAGTACAGCATGGCAAAGTGAAGCAAATTGGAACTGTTGGCCTCTGTTGAGCCATATTACACAAGACCATATATCATTTTTTTTTATAGGTCACAAGTGAACCACATCTGGTTCTACTTGGCGGAGAATCCATCCAACACGTTATAGAAAATCTCAACATGCCAATCTGTTGCTATCATTTGTCCTGAGAGTATTTGAGGGCAATCTAATGAATGTTTTATACACTTTTTTTTAAACTAAATAATCATTTAAAATGTGTGTCTGTGTCATGGGAGACTTTATTGAACTGATTTGTTTATGTTGCACGGTCTTTCGAGAAGTACAACTTTTTTTGACATTTGTGCAAGCCAGAGTCCAACTGGAGCAATGCAAGACCTTGTTTTTTTCTCCACTGTGATCTCTCAGTCCCTCATGTGTTTGACTTCTTTTTAATTGCTTCCTGTCTGCTGGTTCAATTATAAGTCCAGGGTTCTTTTAGCGGGTGCTGGGGGGCCGACAACGGCAGCATTTTTTGAGCAGGGACGCGTGATTAAGTCACCAAAATCTGAGCGGAACCGGTGAAATCATTCATTGATCTGACAGTATTTTACTCTGTGTGTCACCTCGCCACATATATATACAAGTTGATTTCCATTTATAGAAAGTTGAACGTCAAAGCTTTTTTTAAATTCTATTTTGGTTAACGTGATTAGAAAAAGGGACAAAGAACTGTATTGATTTCAAGGGACATTCCCACAGTCATAGAACAAAGTCATTAGATCAGGGGCAATACAATTTCTTTAGGGGCCGCATTAAATACTGGTGTTGTAAGGGGTCGTCAATCCAAAAGAAAGAAAAAAACTTTAAAAACAAGAATAATATGTCATAATGCCATGGCATTTTAGAAAAATAAATAAGCTTCAATTGCTAGTTTATTATATATATTAAATTGAAAAATAAATATAAAAAAATCCACATCTATTGAAATTATTAATAATAAATACTAAAAAAAAAGATAAATAAAAGGGAGGGAAAAAACATGTTCTGTCTTTGTTATACAGTATGTTGAATTATAATAAATATACATTCTAAATAAAATTGTAAGTTAGCTATCAGACAAATTATACTTTGACCTCTTGATGGCCGGATACATAGTGTCAAGGGGCCACATTATCAGTGGTGGATGCATCAGAGGTCATAACACACGAGAAATTGCGGAGCTAAAATTAGCAAAAGCTTTGCAATTTCCTGACCCTTTTTTTATTAACTGTGACCAACCAGGGACTCCTACTACAGGTTAAGATGGACTTTAGATCTTATCGCATTTTCCACACGTCAATATACAGTATCTTTTCCTTTATGATCCTTTTATTAGAATTCTTCTTTTCGGGGGAAAATATGTTTGTCCAAAACTACCTTTCAATTGGAATGATCTTACACAAAACAGAAAACAATGCATGCATATGCGTATGATTTATAAATCACCAGTTAAAGCAACACCACGTAACATCTTGACATTGGTCAGCCATGACTAATAGAGCTCCCTGGCTTTAATTTGATCCTTTTTTACAATGTGACTTCAACTGCATGACCCGCTGCATCCTCCCCCCTCAGACCTCATGACCATAAAACTGCTTTACGTCAGTCGGTCGGAGACGGCGCTTGAATTTATTTCCTTAACGGCTATAGAACTGAGAGGGTTTTTGAGGTTTCAAGGAAGATAAAACAGGAAACAGACGCCAACGAAAAGCATTTGCAAACTAATACAGAACTGTGGTTCAGAGAAGACATCGCAGTGACACTGTTTGTCCACTGGGGTGAACAAGAAAACAATACTATTGCTGTGTCTCAAATCGCATACTAGCGTACTAAAAGTTAGTATTTTTAGTGCGTTAGTGCGTCTCAATTCTTAGTATGCGAAATTTAGTGCGCCATGCACACTAAATTGGCGTACTAACACGCCCACAAAACTGAGTATGGTTCGATGGACACTAAACAGCCGCCATCTTAGTGACGTTTTAAACGGAAGTTACGTCATATATAAATGCATATATATGCATATACTTACAGGTGTATTTCAGCAGCAGTAGAAGGATGACACGTCTACGCTGCTGATACCATCTTAAATATCTCACGATTCTTTAGATTCTCATATTTTTTCTTTATTTCTTTTTCCAAAGTTGCAATACGTGCTGCCAGCAGGTGTCGGCGATAGCGTTCAAACAGCTGCTTGAAACATCGTTAAATAGAAGTAGAAGAAGAAGCTGTCATGTGATCTCCGGTTAGTGTGTAGCAGCAGAGTTTGATTTGAGACATACTATCTGTGGAGAATTTGCGTACTAGTTAGTACGTACACTAAACTGATGCATGATAACTTCTAGCATACTAAGAGTAGTATGCGATTTGAGACACAGCATATGTGTACCTTACTCTCCCTCATGTCCACTAAAGGTTGGGATTATTTTCTGAGCAATCTGTTCCTTTTTAGAGTTATAGACGAAAATGTTTGTTCATTTTAATGTACCGACTGGAGCTCAGTTGTCTTCATCTTCATCTTCGTTGAAAAAGACACTTAAAAACATCCAAATACCTCCATACTGCTCGTCTGTAACGTCCCTCTTGTATTAAATCTTCAACAAGACAAATATTTCCAAAAAAAAGTCTGTATATTTTGAGTTTTAAATAACAGATTACTCTGAAAATAATTCCAACCCTTAGTTGACATGAGGGTGGGTAGAAAATGAGTGAAATCTGAATTTTGATAAACCCTTTAAGCCATATTTGAACTTGTGTCTGTACTATTCTACTCCTGTCCAGTGGTATTATTATTAGTTTTAAATCACTAACTGTAGTTTTCCTTTCCCGAAGAAGAAGATGTACCATCTGCGTCATCAGCATGAAGCTATTACAATAATGCTAATACTGCTAAAACGATCCACTTAAAATAAATAATAAGCTAATATTGCGTCTAGAATTATATATTTTTTTCTCTTAACAAATAAACATCTTACATCAACTTAAAGTGTTTTTTCTATTCTTCCACTGCCAATAGTCTACAAAACCGAACCTGAAGGATATTTTGTTCACCCACATGTTTTTTTTTTTCTAAGAGTCTTCATCAACCCATCCAGATTCTTGAGAGGAAGCAAAAAAAAAGAAAGAAAAAAGAAGTCAAAGCTGCTTGGTTTCCCGTGGCTACATAAATATTACCCCAGTCTCCGCTGTGCAGAGAGGCCTTTTTGATTAGGAGTCTGCAGGGGAGTTTGATATCCAAGGAGACCACCAAAGCCACCCAGACGCAATCGATGAGAGTATAGCAGGGACTCTGTGTCATTGTTGTGTGGGGGGAGCTTTAGGTGATGGTGGGAGAAGATAAAGCTGCTGGATCTCACACTAAAACACCTTCACTTTTGCTGATCACAAACAAGCTCATGCTTCCTTTGAGATGATTTGAGTAGCAATATTTCTAAGGTACACGTAACGATTATGAAGAGAGGGACATATCCTTACAGGTGAGTCTTATAGTGAGAAAATATAAGTTTGATTGAAATAAAGTGTCTAAGAAAATGTATTTAAGTTAACAACAAACCACTTATTGAACCTGTGATGTTTCAAAATAACCCTCACAGTTTTCAGAATTCATGGTTAGGGAATTTAAAACATAAACCTGCTTGAGAATTTACAAGATGTTGGACTTGATTTGGGAATAAATAATTTTGACTTAATTGACGAAAAACTTGTCTATTCTAGGAAATTCCTGTAATTTTAATTCTCTTTTTTAAATTCAACTTTGTATCTGCAACATGGCGTAAATGATTTGATCGTCAACCCTCACAGCCCCAGTTATAACAGTCGATCATTAGTTGCAACCACAAAGTAGTGATGGTCTGATGACGCTTCATGAAACAGTGTCATGTTGTTTAGAGGTCAGTAAGAGGCGCCATCAATTTAATAATGATGTGATGTTTCATTAGAACAGTTGTTCAAAACTAAGGAAAATAGTACAGAGACTGCCATCTAGTGGACTCTGAAAATATTGACACTGCTTCATGAAGCTTCATCAGACCATCACTATCAAACACGTCGAGAAATTAAAACTTCCTTATCCTCATTACATTTATTAGATTGGCAGGAACTGACTAGTGAACCTGAAAACAATTTTGATTCAAACCTAAGCGTTGGTTTTTGGGTAAAGCAGGAACCAGGAGGAGACTCGGCACGAAAATAAAAGTTAACAATGACTTAAACACAGGGTCAAGTTGAAGAAAACAATGATGGTTAAAATTAAAATAACATTGTGGTCAACACAAGTGCACGAAAGTTACGAAGACATTAGAGTACCCACCTAAAAGAGGATGAGAATCACAAAAGAAACACATCTAGAAAACATGAAAAAGCATAATAAAAGACAATTTATTTCATAGAACAATAGATAACGACGACTAAGAGGAAAACAGATGATATGACACCACGGACTGGAACTGGGAAGCTCATGTAGCAACTGGTGTAGATTAGTAATAACTTCCAGATGTGCGTCATTAACCGGTAAAGAGAGAGATAACACAAAAGAGGAAGGAACTACACAAAATCGAATCTCAAAACAAACACTCACATGACGGCTGCGAGGTGTGAGTGTTATTCAAATGTTGCCAGCTCTGACTAACAAAACCTTGATTTATTAGTGCTTTTGTGTTTCATCTCTGATTGATTAAATGAAATGCAAAAAGGTTACCATGGCAACTGTGGAAAGATGGACTCAATTATTTTTTTTAGATGTAAATTAATCACAGGTGCCTGCTCCGTCAAAACACGTGTCATCATAATTTTATATTTATTGTTTTTTAACTACACAAATCATTGTTGATTCTTTTTATAATAATAATGATCATGATGACAATACATTACTTACTGACTTACTTATTTACTTACTACTACTACTACTAATAGCAGTACTCCTACGTCTACTACTACTACTACTACTACTACTACTACTACTACTACTACTACTACTACTAATAATAATAATAATAATTATAATAATAATAATAATATAAAGTACTTACATACTTACTTACTACTAATACTACTACTTCTACTCCTACTCCTATTACCCCTACTACTACTAATACTACTACTATGAATAATAATAACAATAATAATATAAAATACTTACTTACTTACTACTTACTTACTACTACTATTACTACTAATAATAATAATTCAAATAATAAATATAAATTAATAATAAATTACTTACTACTACAACTACTACTCTTACTAATACTGCTACTACTACTATTACTAATAATAATAATATAATAAATGTAAATAAATAATACATTATTTACTTACTTAATTACTACTCCTACTAATACTACTCTCATTACACCTAGTCCTACTCCTACTCCTACTCCTACTACCCCTACTCCAACTACTACTACTAATGTTATAAAGTACTTACTTACTTACTATTAATACTACTACTTCTACTCCTCCTCTACTACTACTACTACTACTAATAATAATAATATAATATAAATAAAAAATAATAATACATGTCTTACTTACTACGACTACTAATACTCCTACTACTAATAATAAAAATAATAATAATAATATAAATTACTTACTTACTTACATGCCACTAATACTACTACTACTACTACTACTACTGCTACTATTACTAACGATAATATAATAAATATAAATAAATAATACATTATTTACTTACTTAATTACTACTACTACTAATACTCCTACTCCCACTCTACTAACCCTACTCCTACGTCTACTACTACTACTACTACAAAATGTAAAATGATAATAATGGTAATAATAATAAAAAAATTCTATTCATGTTGTATCAAAATTGTTTCATTAACTGAAACCTCACGTAGTATTTTTAACTGAGAGCGCCACCTACTAAACTGTGGAAAAAACATTCATCTGCACATAATTCAGTAAAATAATTGTTTAATATTTCAAATATTTTGATAATATCTTTATTCTCCACGGATCAACAGTTTAAGACGGAGCACCATCAGCACATGACCAACCAATAGCCAATTAAAGCCGGAGAAACCTGATCGTGGTCCTGCTGCCCGCCACAGTCGAGGAACAAAAACAAAAAGGGTCAGAATGTTCTTTGTTAATTTTGCTCTAAAGCTTAAAGCCTGCCTCAAATCCCTGTTAGTCATTTATCAGGGCGAGCGAGTGATCCTGTGACTGGTCATGTGTGCCCGAGATGTCAATCATGTGCAAATATTTTAGGGAAAGAACCAATAAGCATTGTTGGGGCGAACAATTGAAGGTTAAGAGCTGGGCTTTGAGAAAACCAGGGGGAGATTGTTGGCGACAAGTGTTTGCTCTTGGTGCGGTCCGTCTCATGCGCTCGCACTCCAATGATCTGAATAGAGCCTTTCAAAAAAAAAATCTCACTTACATCCATGTTGTTGACTTAACCTTGACGGGTCTGAGTAACAAGACATCATCTCTGGTGCAACATTTAGCAGGCGCTCAACATTGAAATGCACTTGAAAGAGACGATTTAATCCGACATTAGACTCATTATCGCGTACCGATGAAGTCACAGCCATGAAGAGCACCGATGAACCGATGATCACGTATATTTTTTATGTTTACCTCTCACACCAGAACTCGAGTGCAACGCCCCCTGTTGACAACACCCGGAAGTGGGTTTAAATGCCATGAGGCCGGCACATGTTTGGCTGCTTATGCATAAACATATTTCCAGATATGGAGGCCTGCCACCAAGCGACCTTTTTTTATTACATCTGGTTTCTCTTTTTTTTTTTTTTTTCGAAGGGCCTGTTAGAAAAATAGCTGTATTATTATGTAAAATTATGCTTATGAAAACATAACTCTCCGCACTCACCTTCACCTGGCAAGCATGACTCAATGTCACATCTCCCCAAAGTGCTGCACACGAAAAAAAAAAAAAGAGAAAAAAAAAGACGGATCTTATTAAAGCCAGGTGCGTTTCGACGTCTGCCACGAAACCAAACAGAATTCGAGCAGATTGAGAATATGACATACCTGTGATCGGTTTATATTTTTAGGTGGCATGACTCACTTCACGTCTGCGGCGAAATGGAGCAATAAAATGAAGAGATTTGGGAAGAACCGTGATGGATGAGGATTATCAACAAAAAAAAAGTACACATTTCTAGCATTGTGCTGTTTAATTATAGTTTTTAAAATGATTAGTTATTTACATTTCAAAGGTTTGCAGATTTATTTAGACTGGTTTTCTTTACATTTTTGGTCATTCAATGAAACCAGTTCCATTTTGCACGTTTCATTTCTTCACATTTAGAACCATCCATTTTAAAAATGTTTACATAATATAAGGTGAATAAAACATGCTTAACAGCTGAAACATAAATGTAATTTATTATTATTATTATTATTATAATTATTTGGGAACTTTCCAGCAAGATAATTGGCTGCTTGTATGTATTTATTTTTTCTGTTGTCAATTTTTTTTTCTATGTGTACCATATGTTCAATCTTTAATAAAGAAATATCAATGAATCGACCAAGCAAAAAATACATACAAATTTAGATTTTAATTAGAACAAAATAAACAAAAAAAAACCCTTAATATTAATGGCATAATTAATTTAAACGTTATTTTACGTGTGACACTTCCTGCACATGAGGAGGTTGTGTGTGTCCTTATTTGACATGACAAAATGTAGATTTATATTCACAATAACACTCAAATATGCATTATGTAGTTCACACTAGTGATGTTCTGATTAAGCTTCATGAAACAGTGTCATTATTTTCAGAGTCCACTAGATGGCGGTCTCTGCACTATTTTCCTTTTTCTTGAACAACTGTTCTAATGAAACATCGTTTTTAAACTGAGGGCGCCACCTACTGACCTCTAAACAACATGACACTGTTTCATGAAGCTTCATCAGAAAATAATTCACACTACTTTAATTCCATTTTTTTATAGCCTTTAAAAAACAATGTTTACATGCAAGTCCTATAGTGACAACAGAATGTTTTATAAATTTAAATGAAATAAACTGGAAGATAATATTTTATTGACATTTTATTTTTTTAAAAGGTTTATAAACTAAACAATAACCTGCATGTAAATCTTGAATTGTTGCAACGTCTTCAGTTTTTTGGTAAAATTGAATAATATAACAATTTATTTCTGATGTTTTATTCCAACATAGGGATCGGGGGCCACATGTGGCCCTTTGACTGTATGTATTTGGCCCTTCTGATGTCGAGATCATGTATAAACTTTTGATTTATTATTATTATTATTATTATTCAATACTAGTTCAACTTTATTTGATTTAGGACTGTTTTTGTCATTTCTGTGAGTATTTTAGAAGATTTAAGCGAATCTAAAAAAAAAATGCTCTTATATCATATAAAAATAAACAGTATAAAATATACATTTAAGCAATAATTTAATCTTAATCTTTCTTTCGCATTATATTTTAAGCTTTTCTCGCCTGTAGTTTTAGCTTGCGTGGCCCCCGCGACTACAGTGGAATTGCCCAAAAAATATATATATAAATATAAAAGATATAAAAACGTGATTTCCACACAGAAGGCGCTGGTGACCAGTCGAACTCGCTCTTCTTTCATGTGGGGCCAAACGGGGCTGGCTGGTGGGGGGAGCCTCTGTTCTCTCAGGAGCCGTTTGATGCTCGCTAGTATTACAGTAGAATAAGACCTCTGTCATTGGGTAGTGAGGGCTGTGACGGGGAGGCATCTCAAAAAAAAAGAAGAAAAAAAAGGGGCCAATTGAGGGGAGAATATTTCAGATCATCTCCATGTATTGATGTGTGTGAAGGAAAAAAAAATTGATGATCACAACTTGCTCTAGTTGTAAAAAAAAAAAAAGAGTCCAGGCTCGGATTTGCCGAGAAAGTCCATGTCGGGTTTTCGCGCTCGCTTCGGCTCGTCGCTGCACCGGCTCCGTTGACTGGAGGTTCTGAGTTCGCTTCCCTCGACCGACGCACTGAGAGCTGGATCTGCTCGAACTTCTCCAACCGCCGGGGCTCTTCCACACCACCGAGAGACACGGCTCTACCACAAGGACACACACGCGGACTTTCCCGAGCCTCACAGCAGACCGTGAACGCACCACACTTTTTTTTTTTAACCGCTTGTTATTGAGGATTTTTTTTATTTTTTATTCTCATTTTATTTGGAAAAAAAAAAAGATGCTGAGAGGAGAGGAGCTGCCATGGAAATGCGTGTCCGGAGAAGAAGTGGAATGTCCGCGCTGAGAGGAGACCCGAGCGCCTGAGAGAGAGAGAGTCCAAGAAGCATGAGTCCCGCTCCGGTCGTCCTTCCACCACCGCCTCACACTTCAGTCCGCCTTTCCAGCAACAATTCCCCGCATTGACTTTTTTTCATTCACCCCCCTCCCCTCCTTTAGTGTGTGTGTGAGTGTGTGTGTGTGTGGATTCACCGCGTTTCACTGGAAGGTAAGATCTTTTGTTATTTTTTTTTCCAACTTTGACGAGCGCAACTTTTTTTTTTTTCTTATTTCTAAAGGGAAATAAAATTGAGAAATCGTTGGTTGGTTTGGAAAGACCCCCACTTTTAGCTTGTAAAAGTTGGGGTGTATATGTGTGTGAGAGGGGGGGTTTAAATCCACTGGTGCTCTTGTTTCTTTTGAATGGGGGGGATTTATGTAGAAGCTGTGACCTAAAGAAAAGATTCTTGGGTGTGATTCCTGAAGCCATTCAAAGTCTAATCCATTATAATTGGGGCTTCGGCTGTTAGAAATAAGATTCTTTGTGATCCTAAAAATAAAAAAAAAACCGTTAAAAATATCGCAAAAAAATACGGGTCTGTTTTTGTCGCAGAGAAGAGAAGAGCGAGAGAGAGAAGGAGAGAGATTAGATCATTTCACCGCACATTTATTATTTAACTTGCTGACGACCATGTGCCGGAGGAGTCGGCGGTGCGTGCGAGGCAGACGCCGCCGACGAACGCGCCGCTCAGCCCGGGCACGCTGCACCGCGGCGAGAGGGTCCGACCCCCGGGAGCCCATTGATCATCAGGAGGAAGAAGGGATCGACTTTTTTTTTTTTTTTAATTTAGCTTTGTAAGCCTTCTCATGCTTTTTATATATACATATATATTTTGAGTGTAAGAATAGAGAGGTGCGAATTCCTTCTCTGCATAAGAAGAGTCCCGTTGGTTCTCAGTTGCACTTCTATTGTGGTGGAAAAAAAGACCAAAGTGTGACATTTTGTTGAGTAGATTTCAGTCAAATCTCAACCCTAGTAGATCTATTCATATTCTTTGGGTGAATACAAGGAGTTGAGTAATGCATTGCATTTTCATTGCAGTGTTTGGTGAAAACTATCTAAAAAAAAGCTCATCTTTTAAGCCTTTATCTTACTCTATATCCGTTAAATTCATGGTATTTATAGTATTCCACTGGTTTGAAAAGCAACATATTAGCATATGAAGTGGTCAGAGGAACTAAACAATACAAGTACTATTTAGTGCCACTGGTTGTGGCTCTGAGTGTTCTCTCGCCTTTTATTTTCTTTCTTCCTTCTTTCTTAAGTACTTCCAGAAGGCAAATATCCCATATGTACTTGTTTGTGTGAACGAGTGTGTCGTCGCTTTTTTTTGTACCCCAAAAAAAAGGAAAGAAGAAGAAAGTATCATAGCTATGAAAGGTGTGGCTTTAAGAAAAGCAAATGGTGGCTCGAGCGAGCGTATGGAATGATTCTAGTGAGGAACTTTTTAAAAAAATAATCCTTTTTTTTGTTGTCAAATAACTGAAAATAAACGACACAAAGAAGAATACAAGTGTATACATTAGTTGACGCCTCCATTCATCGCTACGACCACGAGTGAGAAGGTGTGTTCGTCTCCATCTACCCCCAGATTGTTTTTTTTTTTCTTCTCTTTGTTTATCTTGGATACCTGCGGTACTGATTCTGGTGGATCAATACGGACCCAATGTTCCTCCGCTTCGGGGAGTGTATTCCCCACTCTTTTTCCCATCACACGAGCCTCTCGAGACGTCCAGCGCGAATGAGACAGTCCGTGTGAACTCATCAGAATTTGTGACATTTTCCACTGTTGCTTCATTTTTTAGCAGCGAGACTTGTTGTTTCCTAAAGTACCATTTGCTACTCGAGCTTTTTCTCGACCGGGGACCCGTGGAGATATGTCGCACCTTTTTTTTTTTTTTTTTTTAAAGCAGTCGTGTTGGTGGAAATGACTCCACCACTGTGGCTTTACTATTTTTCATTTGTATAACACAGGGATGAAAAAAAAGGGTGAAACGTTCCCTCTAGATCTTCCTCTGTTCGCACCTTCATCGATATCATCTTGTTGTTTCTGCACTCGGCATATAATTGGCAAATGGCTTACGCTTGATTTCCGTGGTTGCGTTTGTGCCTGAATTGTTTTGTTTTTTTTCGCTAGCTATCCACACCGGTGAAAGAATAATAAAAAAAAAAAACACCACCACCAATTTTCAAGCTCATTCCTTCCCTTTTATTCATGAGCAAATGCCGCTCCAGTCTAAGAAGGAAAGGCTCCATTTCAACTTGCAAATGTCCTGATGTTTGCTAAGGCTGGAGACAAAATCTGGCCAATGACGGAGCTCGTGAATACATCAGAAGTGGAAGGATGGCAGTTAAGCGTTTAAGACTCGCATCCCCGCTTTTTTTTTCTGAAAGTAGTGGGTTTTCCTTTTTGGCTTTTATTTTAGATGCGACTCCACTTTTGTCGCTAAACCACCTACGTGGAACCACGTTGAGGCGGAAAACTACTTGTCGTTAAATGGCATAAACAAGGCTGTAAAAAAAAAAAAAAAAAAAAAGGCTACAGCAAATTTAAAGTAATGTGCAGGCTTGCGGTCGGCCAACAACAACGAAAAAAAAATCCTCCACTTTCATGACTGATTTTATTTTACGATTGGCAATCGGTAAAACATTGTGTGCCAGTGTGTTCCCCTCCCTGTCATTCTGGGGAACATTTGTTTCCACTTGCCAAAAGGCTTCTTAGTGGGGTGGAGGGGGGATTCAACCCCAACACCCCCCACCTACCCCCTCAAATAGCAGGTGAAACTTTCTGCTTGCCTAAATAATTTCCGAGACGAACGCTACATGGGCCGTGGAAAAGTAAAAAAAAAAAAAGGGGTCGATTCAAACGCGTCTGACAAGGAACAACATGGATATTAGCCAGATAGCTGTGTGCGCGCCTGGCTAAGTGGCGGGCTTCCTGAGCTTATCTGGCGTCTCGCTTTTGACGCTGCCCCCTCTCGTTTTGTGTTTCTTTAAAGAAAAGGAAGTGCAAAGTGCAACAAAAAAAAAAGTGGGTCATAAAAAAACCAACCCTTCTCTTTCTTTATCTTCTGGTCATACAACGATTGGGTGTAAATGTATCGACCTTTAATCACAGCTCACCTTTTTTTTTATTGGAGCAGATAGTCCAGAGGAACCGTGAAGCTATTGTTCATATTTTACAGTCTTTTTCGGCTTTTTTTTTTAACCAGGGGATGGCAGAAGGCTCCACGGTCATGTTGGTGGTGAAGGAGAACATTTTCGCACACGAGTCGTGTGATCTCAGTGTTATAGTCTCACGTTACATATCTCGATTTTTCTTTTTTTCTTTCTTTGTCCATGTGTGTTGATACTTCGAGTCGCCGCTTATTGATTCTAAAAAGAAAAGTTTAGTTTGGATAATTTACTCTTTTTATTTCTGGTTCATCCATCTGCTTTTGGTTTTCAGGCCTAATGTTAACCCCAGTTCATGCTTTATGTGTGATATTTAAAAAACAAAAACATTTATTTTTTAAATTAAATATAAAGTAAAAAGTATACAGCATATGACTTTCGCTCTTCTTTTAAATCCTTTTTTAATTGAATATACAATTGATATTCACACATACACACACACACTCTCCACACACACACACACACACACTCTACTCGTACTTATCTGTGCACAGCTGCAACACTATTTGGGCAAAAAATAAGAATTCAATATTCACGGTGACAGAGGAGACCCAGGAAGGCGAGAGGCTCTGAGCAAACAGCAGTTATTGCGACTCTGCCGAGAGCGAGGCCTGGTTTGGGAGGAGAAGAAAAAAAAAAAAAAAGAGGGGGATCTGCCGACGTCTGCCAGGGGAAGGAGCGACGTCTCAGGCCGGATTATAGGAGAACGAAGCACATCCTCACTTTTTAAAACCCCCTTTTCCAACAAGACGGGGCTGTTATTTAGGAATAGGGTGTGTGTGTGTAAACATATCAAGAGCGATATTTATATATTTCCTGCAACACTCGGGCGCCATCTTGGACGGCGGTGACAATTTCGTGTGAAGAAAAGTCTAGTTTTAGAAAATATCTTTCTTTATAAAGTAATCTAAAGGAAGGAAAATCGATAACAATTGGACTATAACCCGAAATAATGAATGTTATTTATAGTTATTCTTATTGTTGATCTTTTTAGACACATTTACTATTTTTTTTGGGGGTGTGGGGGGGGAGACAATAAAGGAGGGCGGGGCTTGATCCAACCTCAAAGGAGTAAGCATTGAAGAACCTATATGAAAACACACTCCGCATTTTCTCCCTGAGAGTTAGATGGCAGATGTGACGAACAGCTTTATATGATCACAGAATCAACCTCTCGATTTACTTGTTAGGCTTTTTTTTTTTTTTGGCGGCTTTGATATATTCCTTTTTTTATTTATTTATTTATTTTTAATTTTAAAGTCCTGTTAGTGCATGTGTGTGTGTGTGTGTGTGGGAGCTTTGTTCCTGTAAAGTCACTGCCAAGTCAGATGGAGTCGAGCGTCTGGTCTGGGAGTTGAGGAGAAATATCACAGGCACAGTAAGTTTGCGGAAACAAACCAACAAACAATTTTTCTGTTTGATGACCATCATTGCCAAAATACGTCAAGTGGATGTGAAAAAAAAAAAAAAAGAATCATAAATTAACTTTTTTAACGACTTCTCGTGCTGACTCTCTGTGTTTGTGGTTCCTCGCTCTGTGTACACAGAAATAAATTCCCTTCATCACTCGTAATGAAAATCAGATTTTCTTCCTTAAGCGAGGTTTGGCATCGATGGCGAACATAAGGTATTAGTCTATTAATTTCCCGCAGTGAATCACGAGTCCTGCTGCTTTTTTTTATTTTTAAAAGAGTGTGTGGTCCACTCAAACTCCTTCCGTGTAAAGTTGGCTTCCATCTCTATTCTCTCTCTCTCTCCCTCTCTCTCTCTCTCTCCTTCTCCTGCATTCGTATATAGATCTGGTCTCTGCTAATGATTTAACCGCCCTCGTTGAGGTTCCTTCCAGTAATTGAACGACCGTGCGTTTACGGGAAAACAATAGTCACGTTATCAGGGATCTCCGGTGGAACTCGGGATTGGAAGAAAGTAGCTGAAAATGTGTGTGTGTGTGTGTGTGTGATCTTCTCGGGGGTTAAGTTGGAGAAAAAGTGTTGCACGTCCTGCAAAAAACAGTCTCCGTGTGTGTGTAGTTTGTGGTTTTGTGTGATGTTTTGGCGACTGCGATGAGGAGTGTGTGTGTGCGTAGGAGGAAGATTATGTATTAAAGTGAGAGTTTTTGTGCAGGATTTGTCGTATAGTTATGGGCTTTTTTTGTTTGTTTAAATATATACAAACATCTTCAATCAATCTTCAGACTCATGAACACACACGTATTGTAACCGCCCCACACTTTTAATTTGTGATCTGCACTCTGTAAATAGTGATGAAGACTGTGTTAAAGAGAGAGTTTGTTTTATAGTAATGGGCTTTTTTTAGTTTTAAAAAATACTGAAATTGCATATATTCATCCATCTTCAGACTTGCAAACACAAACTTTAATTCACAATTTTCACTCTGGAAATAGTAAGTAAGACTATGTGTTAAAGTGAGAGTTTGTGCAGGATTTGTCGTATAGTTATGGGCTTTTTGTTTAAATATATACAAAAATCTTCAATCAATCTTCAGACTCGTGAACACACACGTATTGTAACCGCCTCACGCTTTTCATTTGTGATCTGCACTCTGTAAATAGTCATGCAGACTGTGTTAAAGAGAGAGTTTGTTTTATAGTAATGGGCTTTTTTTTAGGTTAAAAATACTGAAATTCCATATATTCATCCATCTTCAGACTCATGAACACAAACTTTAATTCACAATCTTCACTCTGGAAATAGTAAGTAAGACTATGTGTTAAAGTGAGAGTTCATGCAGGATTTGTTGTATAGTTATGGGCTTTATTTTAGTTTAAAAAATACTGAAATTCCATATATTCATCCATCTTCAGACTCGTAAAAACAACCTTGAACTCACTATCTTCACTCTGTAAATACTAGGTAAGACTATGTGTTAAAGTGAGAGTTCATGCAGGATTTGTTGTATATTTATGGGCTTTATTTTTAGTTTAAAAAATACTGAAATTCCATATATTCATCCATCTTCAGACTCGTAAAAACAACCTTGAACTCACTATCTTCACTCTGTAAATACTAGGTAAGACTATGTGTTAAAGTGAGAGTTCATGCAGGATTTGTTGTATAGTTATGGGCTTTATTTTTAGTTTAAAAAATACTGTAAATTCACATATTCATCCATCTTCAGAGTCGTAAACACACACGTATTGTAACCGCCCACACGTTCAATTCACAAGCTTCACTCTGTCAATAGTAAAAACTTATATTTTTATAAATGCTTTTCACGAAGCGAAAGCTAATAATGGGCGATAATAATAATTTTTGATTCTTGTTGATGTTTCTGCTTTTATACCTTCAACTATTCTTTAAGAATGAATCCGCTGATGTGTGAAGCCTAAAATAAGTTGTACTAAAACGTGATTGCTCCAGGTTGATCTAGTTTTTGGCAGCGTAGTTGAGAGGACGGGGTGGTGGAGGGTGTAGGGGTGTAAGGGGGGTTCGATTGTGTTGCTGTAGAGCAAACCTGACCTTGCGTGTCAGGACGAGCTTTCCTTTTTTTTTTTCTTCTTCTTCTTCTTCTTTGTTTCGTACGGAGCGCACTCTTCCACCGAAAAAAAAATGGCCTTAGGAGGAAGCGTTCTTGACAGAGATGCATTGTTTCGGGCGGCCAATAAAGCGGCGCCGTGAGTGGCTACATCTGTGAACCTCATCTCGACTACAGTGTTTCGGGGGGCGAGCGACAACACGGCGACTGTCACAGCTGCACCTGCTGCTGTCTCAGCCTTCGCCCTCTCTCTCTCTCTCTCTCTCTCTCTCTCTCTCTCTCTCTCTCTCTCTCTCTCTCTCTCTCTCCGTCGCATCACTCTTTCTCTTTGTGACAAGCCGGAGGCAAACGGGTCTCGGTTCGGGTCAACCGGCGCCGGGGAACATCTGAAAACGCAGGACCCAAAAAAAAGTCACTTTGTGGGGCAAAAAAAAAAAAAGAGATGTTAAAACAATTGATTTGCCCTCAGAACTGGATTGTACTTGTTTAAGCTGTGGTGTAAAATAACTAATATATATATATTTATACCCGTCATCGTCACAGGAACATGTACTTGTCATGTACTTATACCCTGAATACATCTTTTCTGCCATTATTTCTCATATTCTACTCGTATACATTTCTTATTCTCAAATCAAACTACTCTTTTGAATTGCAAATGTCCAAATATTTGCAAAAATGAACCGATATTTCCGGTTTAAACTACCGAAAAAGAAGATTAACCAATGATTCGTTAAACGTGAGAGCTGGTCCCGCCCACTTCGTTCCGATTGGTTGGAGGGAGGGGGGGTCAAGCGTCAATCAACCCCTTTGAATATGATCATGTTTCCAATGCTGAGGAAATAGTGAGACGTAGCCAGTAGCTCGATTAAAGCCCCTCAGTCTGACTCCGGTCTTTGTCTCGGCGTGGATGCAGCGTAGCCAATCGGGACCGTGGAAGAGAAGGTCTCCTCCATTGACGAAGTCGTGAAGAAGTAAGAGAAGATGGTTATAATGAAATGAAAAAAACAATGGATTTATTCACACATTTAACTGAGATATTGTTGACATTAATGTTCTTTTTGCAATTTTTAAGATTCATGTAAGTAGTTTTCCCCACTTTTCTATGTCTTCTTTTATGGTTATTGATATTGTTTTTCTTTTTAAATATTTGTTTGTAGTGCTTTTATATTATTAAACAAATAAATAAATGTACAGTATATAGAATAAAATATTACACCAATTATTCATAACATAAAAAAAACCCTTTTTTTGTATTGATATTTAATACAAATTTAGAATATATACAACTAAAATTAATTCAAAAATGAAATATTATTAAATAAAATCAACCCTAAATGTCATTCTTCATTTGTTCCTTCCTTTTTTTTTTCGGCCCCTAATAACAGTCCCAGGATGTAATGTGGCCCCCTGAACAAACGTTATTGCCGACCCCTCATCCAGGGGAGTCGTTACTATGTTTTTTATTATAAAAGTCGCACAAATGTACTGAAAGACATTCCTAGTTGGTGGAATCCGTCACCGAACAATGGCTATAAAAACTATTCTGATCGAAGTAATGGTTAATATGATTATTCATGGTTTCTTGCGTAAGAAAAAACGTCTTAAAAAGGTGGATATTGAGTCAAAAAACTTACACTCGAGACAGCAAAGTGATCGGGGTTATTGCAGGGTTGTTGCTGAGCAGAATGTCTTGTTGCGACACATTTAACTTCATGCAATTCTGATGTGAGACGAGTCTTTGATGCAGGTTTTTCTTCTTGACTTGACTTAAATCCACATTTCAGACTAAAAACCTCCCACTAATAATGAAACATGATGGAGTTTTTTCCTTTTTTCACCTTTGAATTTGAATCTAAATGTTTAAAAATCATCATTTTTTTCAGTGTAACTGATATTTAATCCATTTATCGTATCTTTTCTACTTTTCTTTTCAGCTTGAATCATTTGCTTGTCGACAAATAGTTTTAACCAAGACCTTCTTCTACTATTGTAGTATAAACTGAGTAAAAGAGTTTAAATATGCGTTTTCATGTGCCACGCAAGTCTCTCGGCAGATAAAGGAGTCGTGATCAATTTAACACACATGGTTCAGTGTCACGTCGGCTCCGGACAAGAACAAAAAAAACAACATTTGAAAGGGACTGTCATCGCAGCTTGAGTCCGTCTCAGAGATGCTTTATAACGTGTCCGTCTTGCATAAACATCTTTACATGAACCGAGCTCTCGGACAAGAGGCTGATGTGCACAAGATCGACGACGGGGGTTTTTTTTGCAGCTTTTTGCTTGTACAGCTGAGCCCGGGGTCTGGCTGCGGATCCTCCTCCGCTGTTGGCTAATAAACAACTTGAATCTCTGATAAGTTGAGCTAGCGTTTGTGTTGATGGATCCGTCACATTTTCTCATGCATCTGTAATGCAAGTTGGAACGCTTCACGTTGACACCTTCAGCGTTTGATTCGATCTGTTTGGCGTTTGCACCGGAAAAAAAAAAAAAAAATGTAATAATAATTCACAATATTCATCATTCCTCCTCCTTGATGAGGTGTGAGAAGGCTCTGCTTGTGTGAATCCCGCTGTGAATCACACATTTACTCCCTGCTTTCATTTATGTGACAAATATAATAATAATGCAGGAGTTTTCACGTTTATTTCTTAGATAAATCAATCATAAAAAAAAAACGAGTTTCAGTCACCAGGATGCTTCTATTACAGCTTGTTTCAGTTGATTTTTCACCTTTAAAAACAAGTCAATTGTAACCAGATTTAGATTTTATTACAAACAAATTGGTTACATGATTGCTTACCCGGGCACCCCTTTAGAATTTCACGAGTTCACAGTGGCATGATCTACTTTTATAGACCTTTAGGTGGTTAACCAACCTATAAAAGCAGCCAATAAAAACCTCTTGGAAATCCGAAGCATTCAATAGATCTTTAAAGGTTTCCCAAGTGTTTTCGGCATGATCGTCATAGTCGGAATTACACCGGAGTTCCCGACTTAATGTTGGCTACAACTATAGATATCTTTAATATTATGACGTTTACTTTCAAATGATGCATTTTATTATTGAATAAAAACATGGTCCAATCTAGGTTTTCCTTTATTCTGCAACTCACAACTGGAAACTCTACATTTAGTGCATATTTATGTCTTTTTTTTAATAAGAAAAATAATGAATATATATGCTTTAGATCGTATAAACCACCTAAATTCAGTAATACTATTTAAAGCCTTGCACATTAACTGGAGATTTACAGATTTACAGAGATTTGGTATCTTAAAAGCAAATGATCCCTCGTGGATGAAGTATTTCTGATTCAATGTTTTCTAAGAAGGAAAACAAATGTTTTGGGAAGGAAAAAAATCACATGTTGTACAAAATATTTTGATAAATATGTATTATATTGTACTATTTGACAACTGAGATGCAATAATGTAATTATTTGGGCCACATTTATGTTACAATTGTCATAGATTTACTTCAATGTTTCTCATTTTTGAATGACTACTTATGATATATTATATCTTAATATTATATCTTATATATACTTATGCATATGCTCCTCAAAAAGTTGCATCTAGTTAATAAACAATTTAAAGTAATTTAAAGCAAGATTCATGTTTTTTCCACATGTATTAATGTGATTACTATGATTTTTCAAAAGTATATTCCAAGAAGAAGTCAGTTCAGTTTCATTTACTTTAATAACTGTTTCATTGTTAAATGTACCAGCTGTTAATTTGAAAAAAAATCTTGAATTGTTAAAGAACTCCAACACACATTCAATGTAGGGTCAGTGCACAGCAACACTCTTTGGCGTCAGTTTCAGCAGCTGTACCAGTGTGATGAGTGGCGTTGAATGGAAGTTGATGGAAGCGTTTGGATAAAAAAAGAGGACAATCAAAACGAGGGGTTGGAAACTGGAGCATTCCAATTGTCGCTCTAAAAAAAAAAAAAGTCAAGCCACTGGCATTTCCGGCATTTGAAAAATCCAGAGCTGATTACGAGTGGGTCTGGAGTGAACCGACAGGACGCGGTTCCTGCAGCCATTTTCATCAGAAATTGGGTCCAGTGGGCTCCGGGGGCCGGCGAAAGAGCTCGCTGCGATGACAATCTCAGAACCTTTACACGAGGCTGGGAAAAGTCTTGCCGAAGCCCCCCCGATAGCATCTCCAAGCACAGAGGTTAGCGGACACATATTAGATATTTAACATGGAAAATTCCGCCTGCGATGAAGAGCGCGCACCTTTGATCCGTGGATGGATTTTCCTGAAACGCTGCAGCCCAGACACTGAATGCGACGCCCACTCTTGCACCAGATAGATCTGTTTCTTTCACCTGAAGAAGATTCAGTTGGTCAGAGAGCTCGACGTGAAGCCGACACAAAAAACCTCTCTTAATAGATGGTATTTTAACTTTGGGAAGAAGTTTCTTTTCTGGCCAGGACAGAAAGGGTAATGAGGCTTTCTTAACTCGATTCATACAACTGGAGCATGCAGTAATAGCCCCGAACAAAAGTGCTAATTGATGCACTGAATGTTTTTTTGGAGAATAAATCACGGAGGGTTGACAACATAACCACAGAAGAAAGCTGGAAATCTGAAATAACTGTACTTAATTGTCAACGTTTCTGCATGATAAGGCTTTAAACGAGCCCTAGGTTTTCATTTGTTCTGCAATTTACAGCTGCAAACTTTATATTTGGTGCATATTTAGGTGTTTTTTTTAAACATGAAACATAATGAATATATATGTTTTAGATTATATAAACATCCTAAATTTAGTATTATAAATTATAGCCTTTTAAACTAACTGGAGATTTACAGAAATAGGTATCTTATCTTCATAAATATAAATTTTGCTATTTCTATGGTTAGTTTTCTGGATAATATAAGTTTTTTTTGCCCAAATTCCAAATAAAAATTTTGTACATAAGCTCACTTTATAATAACATGATTGTCCCATTTTTATTTCTTTAATATAAAAACCCATTTCATCCATATTTATAAAATTATTGTATTGATTCTGAATATAAAAATGCAATTTCTCAATCTGGTTACACAAATTGACATGTTGAACTTGAATACAAATGAGCAAATCAATGATATCAACTTGACAGCTTGAGACCTCGACTCCTGCGAGGGTTAGCGTGATGTCATTTGATGATGTCACGGACAGGAAGATGTTTAATCGCCAGAACACATACGCGTTACAGGGTGATATGTAAAACTGATTTTTAAGTGAGAAAAATATAGATTTATTTTAAAAAGAAAGGAACATATTGACTTTTTTTTACAGCTTATTAACCCTTGTGTTCTCTCTGGGTCAAGGTGACCCGGTGTACCGAAAACAAACGTGTTTGTGGTGGGTCACCGGGTCACCTTGACCCAGAGACCACACAATGGTTTTAAATGGACAGACACCAACAACAGAAAAAACAAAAGTCAATAAAGCCAATTGTTTTTCTTTTAATAGTGACAAGAGTTTGTTCATTTAATTAAATAAACTTCTATCAGAATATTGTCTTTTGCCAGTAGTAGCAGTAAAACAAAAAAAAAGAATACTGTTATTTTTTGTGTTAACGTAGAAAAAACGGAGCCATCTGCCGCACCATTATTTAAAGTGTTACCTCGTAACAGTCATTCTCAGGACGCTTAACAGTCGAAGTAACACTATATAAAGAACGTGAAATGTGTCTTTAAAAAAAACATTCTCTTGTCACAGGGGAAGAAAAAAAAAAACAACAGCTGGTCTATAAACGTGCAGCTACAAAGAAGCTAGCTCGCGACGGTGCTTCGGCGAGTATCACATTCCTCACCAGCGGGGTTTTGTTATCGCGCTCGCTTCATATTCACGGCCCGTCTTCCTCGTGCTTATTTTGTATAACTTACAACTGTAGCAATTACACTTCAATGGATTACCTTCTCGGCGAGAGAGACAGAGACACAGAGATCGGAATCTCGCCCGAGCGTCGGTTCAGAAGGTGTGACCCGCGTCGCGCGACGTTATCGTCTGACAGTGCAAGAAATTGGTCTTTTTTTTCTTTCTTTTCGTTGGGTTTGTTTTGGAATTCGAATCCCTTTGGTATTCAAAATAGAAGGGGAAGATAATTTCACGTGTTTTATCTCGGCCTTCTCTATTTTTTTTTTTTTTTTTGTGTGTCCGCCGCCTTCTCCCCTTGTGTCATTAGAACATTTAGAAGGAGTGATTGGTTTTTGTCGTTTTTCGTTATCACAGACGACCAAATGCGGGGTTTTTTATCGACACACAAAGAACGTGAGGTGCGAAGGAAACGACACGGATCCTTTTAGTCTAGAGGTAAATTGAGTTTACATTTCAGTCCGTGTGACCTCAAATAGCTTGAGCCCCAATTTTTATTTTTGCAAAATACTTCTATAAAACGAGTGAAAGGATAAAACTTTATCGGCAAATACGATACGTCGTCGTGGACCAGGGGGGGGGGGAAGAAAAAGCTAAATCGGAACCAGATGGACTTTTACTATTGACAGGATATTTAACATTATCGTTTCAATCATTTTCCCCCGGTTTTATGTTACAGAATGTGTTGTATGTTTTCACTTCAGACACATCTGTTGACGCCAGCTTAAAAAATGAAAATCTCACTCTGTCCTAAATTGGTTGAATCCACTGTACGCTGAGCCGACTAGACTGCTGTAGTTATTGGAGTGGGGGGATGGAATAAGCTCATCTCGCCTTGTTTGCATCACAATCCCCCTCATGCTCCTGATGTTATGCTAATGAAGTAGAGATTGCCCCCCCCCTCCAAAAAAAAGTCTCTTCTCCTTCAGGAAAGAAAGGGTTGGAGGGGAAGCAACAGGGAGGGGTACTCGGACCACTATGAGAGCCAGGAAAAAAAAAAGAAAAGAAATCAATGAAACGAAAAGTGAGCTGTGTATTTCTGTATTTTTGGAAAGTACTTTAACATGGAATTTTACCTTTCAAAAGTGGAACTTCTGAGAGAATTTTAGATGACAAGTGATAGCATTGAAAAGATACAACAGCCTGTATTATCTTCCTGATGAGATCTGCTAAAGGTTTTTTTTGGACCTTTTGAAAAACTAGCTACGGCAGCAATGGTGGAAAATTCTCCTCCATGAACAGGGTGTTGCTGCTGCTACTTTAACTTGATTTTTTTGTTCTGTATTACAATGTATATCCTTCCATGACATCATGGGTAACTAATAAACATGTTGAATATAGTATTTAATTGCAAATCTTTACATCTAATAATCCACTTCATCTAGTACTAAACAAAGTAGTAAAAACACTTTCAACCCTTGATTTAACTCTGGGTCAAGGTGACCCAGTCGGGGAGGTAGTTAACCTTGACCCAGAGACAACACAAGGGATACCACAAACACATTTGTGTTCGGGACTTAGGGTGACCTTGACCCAGAGATACCATTAGTGTTAAATATATAGTCGGTCTGTTAGCATGTGTTCGTCTGTTTGCGTTTTCTAGCCTAGCTAATAGCCTCACAATATTTTGTATTTTAATGTCATTTTATTTCTCCCCCCCACCCCCTTAAACAATGGAATACAATGAATATTTATATGTTGTGCCATCAGCGGGTCTCAAAGGGCTACATATTTAAAACATCTGTTGTAATTGAAGGGAAAATAACAACACGTTTTCAAGATATTCTAAGAGGGTTAAACAAAGGTTTTGCTTAAAATATATATGTCTATATTCTTTGTCAGCAGCTACACATTGTTGTTTATAATCTTTCTACTTTTAATTTTAACAGTAGGACGATATGTCTGAATGTACAAGGGGGAGGAAAATACTCACAATAAGGTACTTGGCTTGGTCTAGAAATGCATATTAAAAGCTATTTGATACAAACATTTAAATGTACTCTTCACAATTATTAAAAATTTACATTGATAGTTGCATTTAGGTTTGTGTCAATATATTTAAGTGTATCTGGCATGACTTTTGTGATATTTCGCTCTCAGTTAGAAGGACATAATCAATTATCCGGCTTTCTTGTCTGCTATTTAAAATCTGTTCGTGATTTGTTTTGCTGCCCACTGCCTTAAAAATTAAACATCTTGCTTCATATGGCCTCACGATCTCGGTGCATTATTGATGGTAAGTTCCTTAATAGAAGGACGGAGTGGGCTTTATAACCGTTCAGCTGCTTCAGTTCGAAAAAAGGGGGGTGGGAGGAGGGTCGCAAAGGCTGCTTACTGGTGCATATCCGAGTAAATACAGCACGGTATTATCACCGACTGAAACCTGGCTTTCTGCTTCTCAATGGTCTGCTGTCACTGAAGTTAATGAGGACAAAAATAATAAGGGAATGAAGAATATTAGGGGGAAATAAGACCCCACATTTCTGTGTTAACTTCTTTAAAAAGATTCTGCTTCTGATGTGTTGGTCCACTCCGTTTGATCCGAAGCCTCATTGTGTAACTTTCCCATGGACGCCGCGAGGACCGCACTCGTGCTGAAATGGAGAAGAACGAGTTTTCTCGAGTGTCTGGGCCAAATGCCGAGGCTCAGTTTGTATAATCCGCAATTTGTTTTGACTAATTTAGCCACAGCGAACTGGATCACACAGCAAATGTGTCTTTTATGGTCTACTAATGTACTCTGTGAGCAGCAGCCGTGCGAAGTATACATTTTTTTTTCTGCACACATTCTAATTGAATGAGGCGCCGCCACAACCCTTCACTGCGATGGCGTTTATTTCAAGGTGAATCACGCCCCGTCAAGGACTTATTGGACTTGATTGGCAGCTGCTATCATCGCGATATGGCCGTATAATGGCAGAGCTTCCATTTTCTGACCTTCTTATTTATCTGGCTATATTAATGTCAACCGATTAATGCCTAAAGCGGAAGAGAACATTTGGCCAAAGACGCCGCTTAACTGCCGGGACTGAGTCGCCCCTTATCTCGACGCACCTGAAAGGAATAGTTTTTTGCCGTATCGGCGAGTGGAAATGACATTTTTAAATTTAATTCGAGATAATCCACTTCACTTCTCAGGGAAATATCAAAATTACAAGAGGAATGTATGGGGTCCCCGCGTTCAAACTTTGTTACCGTGGTAAATGATCGGCCTATAATCCGTGTGGATGGACAGGTGTAGGTTCCTTTCAGCACTAACAGGATTTCTGATGCGTTGCCAAAGTGATTACGATGGATTTTATTTATATTCAGGCATCGGGACAAGGACAGACAACGCAGTACTCGGAGGAGAACGTATTGACGTTTGCGAATGTCACTTCTTATATGTATGTACATTTGTTCTTTGATAAAAGTCTAACGACTTTTCTGACACTCCCGCCCGGTCCGTCCGCATTAAAGTATGCATGAGCTGACTGTTTCATGGTTTGGCTTATGATCGCTTAATTTATGTCCTGATCAGTGGGGAGTACTCTAATCGATTAATTGAGTGGCTCATAAAAATGATTAATGGATGCAAACACTAAGAGCAATGAGCATGCCGAGAACCCGGGGCTGATGTCATGCACTCTTGCTCTTAAATTCATCTGGTCTACTCTTGCTTGCACCAGAACGGTCCAAGATACTTCTCAAATTTACGATACAAAACTTGTCCGTGCTTGGATATGTGGCCAAGGTATGATTAAAGTATGGACTGTATTCACTTTCCAGGTTACGTTATAGTATTAGAGTTGCTTGATGGGACACATAAAACACATATTTGTTTAATAAATTGGATATTAAATCAATATCATCAGGGTTCACAAACTTGCAACCCAAGCTATGAAATTACGATGAAGTCTTTATTTGTTTAGTGACTATGTACAGTGGCTGAATCATCATTGATATAACTTTGATAATATCGTTAAAATGAAACACATTTCTTAAATAATCCCACCAAATGCTCGGATCTAAGTGCAATTCACAAAAACTTCTGAATGTTTGGTGCAATAAAAGAAAAGTTAATTCCAAACGGCGCAATGACTTTGAAAGTTGCATCATGAAGGTTGCAACAAGAGTTGTTTATTTGGTCGGAAGATAAAACTATTTTGTTATTTTACCACGCATGTTTCACTTAAAAACCTTAGGGCGAAATTAAAAGAATAACTGAGACTGCTACTTAAATCCACATTGGACATTGCACTAATAATTACTCATGAAAAACTGATAAATAAAGGGCAGAGGTCAGCGTTTTATCGTCTTTTTATCTTGAATAAGAGGTCAAAACGTTGTTGCACGAATCAATAGCAACACAATCGACTTGAACCCAAGTAACCTGTATTTATTTGTAGTACTAAAGACATGAAATAATTAAAAGTATTTATAAGCCTTGAATCCCTAAATGTATGTTTAATTCCTGTTTAATTAATGGAGGAAGTTTGTCAAACTTTCTCTCCTTAATAAAGTATCATTGAAAACGGCAGATTTGGAAGGATTTAGTATGAACTCCACAAACGGGGTCACTCGTTACTGAAGTACACGGAAGGTCTAACTGACCATCCTTGACCGTATTTTGCTGAGCTCAGCTCCCACAAAAGGGGGGACCCCAAACAGAAAAACACGTCAACTAGAAAACCCCCCCGTGCTTTTGTTTTCTGCGTCGCCCTTGATTATCTAGTCTTCCGTCTTGCCAGTTCTTTCATCATCCCTCGGACCATTAGACCCCCGCCCCGAAATAGCTGAGCCGCCCCGCTGCGAGCGTCTGACCTGGTATTCGGGCTTCTGTCGGAGCAAAGGTTGGTCGTTTGGGTTACCAACAGTCACGCAGCATCTGCGGGGTTGTCTTTCAACTGCACCCAAACATTGGGGTCAGGTCCTGATCCGTGTTCTCGTCGGTGTCTTGCTGCGTGTCTCGGATCATTCCAGGCGTAGAAGAGTGCGGTGCTACATATTTTTCGCTTGCTAATTGTACATCTCCAGCCGCGTCTAAGCGGCAACAGATTCCCGGAAAAATGGCTTTTCAAACATACTTTTTCAATCTCAACATCCCTATGTTTTTTTCTTTAAAGAGCGTTTGAGGCGCTGGGATAAAAAAAGGGTTTTACTGTATACATGAATGCGTCCGTGAGGGGCCTGTCGGAGAGGCAGAAACCGAGTGCACCCCCGCGCACATTCAACATGTGGTGGTTTGTTGGCTCTGATTTACATTTGATTGAATCTCCAGCCCTGTATTTCCCCTCTTTTGCATCCCTGTGATGTCCCGTGACAATTAACATCCCAACTCTTCCGTGGGGTTTGTCTAAACCTCGGGGGCTAATTCAAGGGTCAAGCAAGACTTGCAACCCGTCAATCTTTTTTATTGTAACCCCGAATACACCCCCCACCCTTCCCCCCCCCGGGTTTCAATTCTTTATTCGGGGGTCCCCAACGTCATTCTCCCAGAAAAGAAAAGCCGGGCTCTTCTTCTTTTCTCCCGTGGCCCTCTAACAGCCAGAGAGGGACAACTAGGAGCTTTGTCTCGGGGAAGCCAGGCATTCTTTCACATCTGCCTCTTGTTTTCAGACCCCCCCAAACCCCCCAAACCCACCCCTCCAACGCTCCATTCAAAAACGCTAACTGTCCCCTTCAATCAGACCTCCTGTCATCCTCCCTAATAACCCCCTTCCTCTGCGTTGCTCTCAAGACTTCTGCCATTGACTATTCTCTCTTTGACTATAAAAGCAACATGTTGGCAGATAACCACACGGCGTTCCTTACGTTCCTCACAATACTTCATCAAATCTACGCAATTATCTTATAGTATCTGACTGAACGCTCGCCGCGCCTCGTCTGCCGATCTTCGACGACGCCGACGATCGCTATCGTCTGATGATCCCCCACTTTGTTCAAGGCTGGCATGCTGCTTAAGAAGCGAAGGTCTGATGTTTTCTCCTGCGAGGTGGAGAGAGAACAGACACCCCCAGCTGTGAAAGGGGGGGAAACCTCGGCACATCTAATAAGGAGATCGGCAGTCGGGCCCGTCTTTCCTTCGCCGTGCGCCTCTGGTATCTCGGCCCCTGCTAAACACTCACAGCAGGATACAAAATGCATTAAAGTGCATCGCTGCTATCATTGATTTACAGAGCACCCATACCCGTGTACTACATAGTGCACGGCTTCATGTCGGAGCACTCAGTCCTGCAGGCGGAACTATTTAAAGGCACCTTTTCTTTTGGTCTTCACACACACAGACGTTTAGCCTCCGTTCACACATCAGGTTAGAATGTCAGAAGTGAGCAGTTATTTTATATCAAGGTGTATTGAATTTCTCTGCAGATATCCAACCTGTTCTATATTAAAATAAGTTATTGTACTTTTTTTTGCGTATTTCAGACTCCAGCCCTCCAGGATTTGACTTTTGCCACCAATATTTTTGTGTTTATATTTATTATTAGCTAAGGGGCGCTGCTCTCTCCTGGTAGTTTTTTTTTTGTTTGAAGAAAGGGGAAATGAGAATGATTAAATTAAAAGTTGTTTAATGGCTCTCACAAAGAACCTACTTTCAGAAGTCTCTTAAGACTCTTTCGTCCATACATTTTCATTCAGCATCTTAGTTATTAGGGTTTTCGTGTCCGCAAGAATGCACTTATGAGACACATAATGAATACAGAAATTGAGAATTTATTTATTACCTTTAACACATTTTATAATAGGCATATAATTATAATTGCTGGTGTGATGTTAGTGTTGTTTAGAACCAACTCAGGGATCAAAGTACAATTTCAGGTTTTCTTAAAAGGTTTAGAAGTTAATTTCTCATTCCTTTAATTACACCTGTAATAAAAAGGAAACCGTCTTTCAACGCCAGCGTATGTTAACACCATGCACAGGTGATTTAACTTCTATTGAGGCCGCGAGCCCAGGAGCTCGGTCTTGGAAATGACTTCTGGCACATGTGTTTGCAACCCTGCTGCCCGGGCTTGGATTCTGCTCACGTATTCCAGAGGTCACAGACTGAGCCGGATGCAAAGTGGAACCGTATTTGATAAAATAGTGACAAGACCTGGGATGAAAGAAAGGGGGGAAAAAAAAGAAAAAAAACTTTCTCATCTGAGTGGCAGTGGAACAAATACGGGTCTACAGCTGGTGTCACGAGGGGAACAGCCTTCCAGAATCACCTTTGTTAAAAAAAAAGTCCAGCCTGGAGATCATTGCAAAGTAAATAAATGCACTCTCCTTCCATTCCCAGTTTTTGCTCCTTCAAGCCAACTTTGCAATATATTTAGGAGAATGTGATTTTGGTCTCGCAAGGTCTGTCTCATTACTGTGGCAGAAGAATCTCATTTGGAGGAATAATGAACACTTAATTGAAGTAAAATGAACACTGACAATGGAAATACATTAATTTCAGGGTAGATTGTTAGAGATTGTTTAGAAGAGAATATTTATATTAGATTAAATATACATAGATGTCTCTATAGGGATGGGCATCGACATTCAGTTACATAATTGACATCTACATTGCTTTTTTAGACTTTATGTCAGAATTATTTCCATGTCTTAATTAGGTTTTAGGGTCATTTTTCTTCAAGTATTTTTTCTTTTGTCCAAAACACAAACACTCAACATGTGAGGTTTATTCTTTAAACAGCATTTACAGGCATTATTAAACCAACGGTTCTGTTTCCAAAGTAGATTTTCGTCAGTATTGGATAAAACCTGTATGAAACCCATCTCGAATACTCTAGCGTCTTGTTTCTTCGATGTGAGTATAAAAGGGATTCTTGGTTTACATTACGAAGTGAATAATGTGTCGTAATTTTTCAGCGTGAGTAAAGGTATTTCAGTTCGGGCAGTGTTTTTACATGCGGATATTTGCTGAGTGTCATTTAAAGATCGTGCTGTCCCCCAACATTAACATGAAAATGAATAAATCCACACGGTATATACATTGTAAAAAAGGCTCATATTTCTAAAGATACATTTTCTGATTCAGATGCAAGTGAATCAAACGTCGCGTTGAAGCGATTTGACTAAACAGGAACGGGCTTTTGGTACAATTCCCAGACATGCCTGCCATACATCCACGGAGATAATCCGCTTCAATTTTTTATTACGTTGCATTGAGCTGAGCCTGATTTTTTTTTTTACATCGACCCCGATGCATCGAAGCTGCTGCGTCATGCACGCATCACGCTCTTTAAGTTACACTAGAATAAAATACAGTTGAGATTAGTACGCATGTGTACTCGGCTCCCGTTTGACCTCTTTTTAAACGCCTCTAAAAAACGAGAGGTCTCAGGTGAGGCGTAATGTCCCGCTAGATGAGCTCATTAACCCGTGTTTTAATTATTACATCGTCGGCGTATGCGTTTTCTGACTTATTAGACGCCGCACATGAAAAGACCGGGGACTCTCGGCGAGTCAAGGTTCAGATCGCGACTTTTTATTTATCGATCCAAAAAAAAAAAAAAGTCTCCTAAAGGGGCTTTTAATGGCCGACGTCGTACCTTCGGTTCTAACGTCTCGGAGGGGAAAGCGTGCTAATGGTTCTCGGGTGTGAGAGGACTAAGCTTAGAAGCGCAGTGTAAACACACAGACAAAGGGGAGCCGTTAGCCGGGCTGAAACACATGCCCGGGCGCGCAGGTAGGCATTAGGTTTCACTCCGCACAACCCCAGGACTGTATCGCTGACAGGGAGGCGGCCATTTGTTTTTTTTTTCTTGTTGTAGCGAAAGAGGTCCAAACACAAACAGCACTTGTACTTGTGTGACAGGTATGGATGAGGTAGCGTCAGAGGAATTCTGGCTCCGAAAAGATGTGAGGGGGGGGGGGTTTAAGGTCTCTTTGTGAACAGGGGGTGGAGGAGGTTGCAGGGGGTGGGCTCCGGAGATAAGTTTGTGGTCAGTCATAACATTGAAGACTGACCATTTGCTCGCTGGTGTTTATTTGTTTGTTTTGCTGCCCGGGAGGTTGCGGTGTCACTACTTGTGAGATATCAGTCAGGATGATGAGCTGTCACGTCTGCTTGGAGGGGGGTCGTGGCAGGGGTGGGGGGGGGCGGAACTTTCTCAAGCAGTAAATCACAGATGAGACCAAATATTTGTCTTACTTAAGGGGGGGCTTCATCAATCATGCTTCCAGAGAGCGATTTTTAAAGACAAAAATATTCCAACCTTCCAACGATTTGCGACGGATGTCGGGAGACGTTTTCCTGACAATAGTCGGATTGATCTGAGACGGTTCCTAAAGACGGCGTCGGCAGCCGGAGTGTAGCCGGACCTACTACAAACCACCTTTATGATTTAATAATGTTTTTTTATTGACTTCTCAGATGAGGCTAATGCATACCGATAATACTAAAACGGCATGGAAAGCTTTTTGGATAATATTCAACAAGCCATTATCGTGGATAATTTTAGCATTTAATGTGACGCTCGGTCAACCTGATGTTTCCACAGTGGAGGGAATTTCACGTCAGCTTACAGTCAGTAGTTTGCTGATCCCCCCCCCCCACTATTAGGATCTTATTTTCATCAGCCATGTTGCTTAAAACTGGAAAAATGTGTGAGAATTTGGGTCATAAACTACTTTAAGCTTAGGGTTGATTAAATAAAGCAGTAGGTTTTGTTTTAAACTTCCTCACAAAAGCAGAAAGAATCTGTATTCATTGGAGAAAGAAGCTGCCAACCCCCAATAGGTCAAAGTGAAATTGGGAGGGTGGGCTTTATCTGTTTGATATCCCCCTCCTCGGTACTGTAGTGGTCTCTAGTCTGTCACCATTAAAGGATTTCTCCTCTCTGGATTATTTACTTGATAGGCTTATTTGTGGGATTTAAAGGGTGTTTGCAGCATTTCAGAGATTATCACTTTTTCTTTTTTGCACTGGAATTAACAAACCACACACTCAAGTGGCTTTTTTTTTTTGTTCTGAAGTGTGTTTGCATCTCCTGAACTCTCGGTCTCTTCCACAGGTGAGCGGAATGATGATGAACAGAGCTGCGAGCGTTTGGCTTGGATTTTTTTAATAAGAAAATCATTTTCGGCGCGAGAAGAAAAAAAAAAACTCCGGGAGCAGAGCATCAGCAGGAAGACGCCATGGCATGCTACCTTTGGAAACTACACACCTTATGCTGGTTTCTCATCACGCTGGCTCAAGTTCAATCCACAGAGGGTGAGTACAAGTTTGTTTTAATCCCGGCAGCAAGAGGCCATTGTCGTCATGTTATTTTTTTTTTTTTAAATAGGAGAATCACTTTAACGTGCTTTGTTGAAAATCCTACATAAAAAAGAAAAAAAAAGTGACAATGAAAATGTGACTTAAGCCAAATCCGTCCCTCGGTGTCCTCGAGAGTGCTCGTGTAAGTGAGGCAGATCTGAAGGCGGTGGGCTCAGGCGGATGGGGGATAATCTTGAGTGGTTTCATTAGTTGGTAAATTGTGATTTGTCTCAGATTTTCCGCTTGAAAGCGTCAGCTGTTCCCAGTGGCATCAGAGATGGGATCCATTTGTAAATTCCTGACTAAAATGTCACGTCTCTCGGCCATCCCGACGCGAAAAGACACGGTATTGCTGAGAAAATAACTGGATACAGTTTTGTTTGATGGTTTGATCAGTTCAGGCAGTTAAATATAAATGAACCCAATTCCACCATTTTAGAGAAGAATCGTAAACTAGGGTTGCTGCTCTAAGGTGGATTTTAAGTGTTTAATAACAAACTTCACAGGATATTTTGAAAAATAAAAGTCAAGATATACCTATATATACTTCTATTATAGTATAAAAATACTCATGATAGAAGGACTACGAGGAATTGTGCCATGCAATGAAATCCAGGGCACATTAATTTGTTTATTTCTCGCTTGCCGAGACAATGAGGTTGGAGGTCTACACGAAGACGGCTTGAAACTTTCCCCAAACAATCGATTAATGTCCCATCAAAAGCTCATTTGCCTAAGATGTACACCTTTTCCTCTCATTGGTTTTTCGCCTCCCTGTTTCCATGTTTCAACTCTGCCGCGAGAGATCAGGCCAGAAACACTCCATTACAAACAATATCCTCAAGTAAACATGCTTCATTAAACTGTGCCCCGGACTTAATATCTTTTTAATGCATTTTTATAATTAAATTAAATGGGTTAGTGTGCATGCTGTAAGTAGTCCAAACTTTCTCTTTATTTCACACTCGTGACAGATACTGCTCCTCGGGACATGCCCCGGGGTTGTTGGTTCTACTCGCTAAACTTGCTGGTTAGTCTTTTGCCAACAGAGACGACTGTTGTTGTTGTTGTAACACATTTTTCATGATCAAGGACATCATGCCGAACGGTCGACTATATCAGAGGCTTTATCAATAACCTTTATATCTCCTGCCTTACTTCCTTATGATATAGAAACTCAAAAATCCATGTGCAGTAAATCACCTTTGTATTAACGTGCATATACATATTAAAATAGATAAATTAATTAGCTTAATGCACATGGAGTGATAAACGTTTATTGGTATTGAGCTTTTCCGACTCTTCATTTGCTCATTAATTTAAGTTTATCTTAAGTATGTTGACGATAAACTCCACCTTACATGTGGTAAATTATCTTCCTGATGATAATTCTTGAAATTTGGTTTACTTTTCAAAATCAAAACTCATATTAAAGATATCTTAGCCTAAATATTTTATTCAAAATCACCCTCATGATAAAGTAACACTTCTTAGTCGTAGTTTCTTCCACATAAGTGCAGCGATACTGAATAGTTTCAGGGATTCTCTAAGAGGCTTTTCTAACTGAATAGGCCTGATTTTGTCAGCAACTCTTATCTTTATTTGCTTCGGAGACTAATTGTTCTCTTAAGACCGCTTTGGTTTCAAGGAGGGAGTCGGTATAAACGACCGAAGTTCTGGCTTAACAGACTCTATTGTTGGAGAGTTAAATACCTTTAAAAATCAAATAGCCTGAAACTTGAAGCACTATTTCGTTTAATTCTGTAGTGTTTTCAAATGAACATAGTTGATTTTTAAAAAGGTCAACAGGCACTTGCCTTTTTAGCCAAGAGGTAAAGAATAGAAGTAATCATAATCGGCCAAAAAGCCAAAAAGTACCGTGACTGTAGATTTAGGAAGCAAAAATAGCCGTTTTAGCATTAAATTACATTCAGACCTTGGTAACACTTAACAATAAAATGTTTTCTAAGAGCTTTAAATATAGTTTGGGGCGAATCAGATGCAGATTAGAAAGTCTTTTTTATTGATTAGAATAATATATTTTTGTAGAATTTTTCATACGCTTTAAATTGAGACCACCAAAACCACAAGTGGTGTTTTTGCGCAAATCTTTATACATTTTTCATTGTACATTTCTAGACTCAATGAAAATGGCAAGATGCACAATCACACTTTCTATCATTTTATCATTGATCAATATTTGTTGAACGCACTTCTTATGATTTAAAAGAAAAAAAGAGATTAAACAGTCATTTCAGATTTTCTTATTTATTAAATACCCTTGCATTTACAACTGATACACACAGGATTTAAAGGGTTGCCGTGTTTCACCCCCATATGTCTAATAGGATATGACCGTGTGTCAAGAAAGTACCTCCCCTCTCAACTGAACAAACCTCTGAAAAAGACATGTCCGTGCCAGAAACCCGACATACCAAAAGCCGGCGTTCTGCCTCGTTTGGATGATGCCATGTGTAATACAGCTTAAACATATAATGGTGTGGAACAAAACAAACTCTTACATGTAGCCACATTCTTTTTTCTTTTTTTTCCCCCTTTAAGAGCTACACCGTTGAATCCCTCCGGACAATCTTTCCAAGCTACAATCCCCCGTTTGCCTTCTGGGAGAAACACTCGGAATAGATTTCTACATGTGGAAATTATATCGGCTTCTCTCCCGGGTTGATCCCGGGGAAAGCTTTTTAGAGCAACTTTATTCAATGTGTAGATTCCCATTGTTTAGGCTGGACTAGTTTTCTCTTGCTCCCCCACCATAACTTGGTATCACTTAAGATGTTTGCAGAAGATTTAAGAAACTATCTTCCCATTGAGCTCGGTGGGCGTGGGGTCTATTACCACTCTGTCAAGGCTCTTTCATCACTGTCCGGGGTTGGGCCAGTGAGGAGATAAGGAGACAATGACTGGGAAAGCAAGCAGTAGCAAGGTGTATCCACAGCTCCCCGGGTCTCCTCCCTGCCGAGCACTTCAGATCCTCATTAGGATTTTCAGCAAAGGAAGAAGGGATTTTCGGGATTAGGGCTTTGTCACAGCAGGCTCCAGGTTGGTGTTTGTCATGCAAGAGCATCGCGGAGCCCCGACATCAAGCCTCCGTCCTCCCTCCCTTGTAAACACATGGCAGATTGTTAACAGAGATGTTCCAGACACACACACACACAAAAAAAAAGATGCAGGCGTGTACTTTTTTTTTTTTTTATCTGCTGCCCTTGCTCTGGGATCGTTGAAAGCCATTTAGTGTTCGCTGGTTTTGGTCGCCACGTCAGCATTTTCTTAATGTCTGTTTATGCAGAAGTAACCTTGGCTAATTCGTTATTTGCGGTCCACTTTGATAAACCTTTTTTTTGTGGTCTTATCCGTGACTTGTGTGACGGTTTAAAAACAAACGGAGCACTTTACTTTGTGAATTAGAGACAAATTTGACACCAACAATATAGAATAATTTAGACTTAAGACTTTAGACTTTCTTTTGTTGTCATTGCACAGAAAACACAGCCTTTAAACTGGAAGCGAAATTTCGTTGCTTGGCAACTGTTAAAAAACACAGCAGATAGATGTATATATAAATAATATAAATATAAATAAGTTAAAAGTAGTGCAATATAGTATAAATGGAATAAATAAATAATGTTATAAATATTGCATAAAATAATTAATGTATATAAAGTATAAATATAAATAAGTTAACAATAGTTCTAATATGTTATAAATAGAAAAAATACATAATATTTAAAATAGTGCATAGTTCAAGGCATATTTTCATTCAGCAGTCTGATGGCCAGAGGAAATAAGCTGTTTCTAAAGTGGATGCTGCAGGACATAAAGTAATCTAATAGTAATAGAGTAATTATAATAATATTAATAATAGTAATAAAGAAAGTATTAGTAATCTAGTGTCACCAACTGACCAGCTCGGAATTCTGGAGACATCTTCTCTTGACTGTATCCAAATGGTTTCTAAACTCTCCAAACGCTATGTTTTCCAAATGTAGATCCAGAGACACACGGAACGTCAGACCCAATGCATACCATAGTTCAATCATTCCCAGAACTGATCCGCCTGGATAATGGGAATTCACCCAAGTCCTACGAGGTGGGATCTGTGGCACCACAGATTAGTCATCCACCCGCATGTCCCTATCCGCCTTGTCGTCATGCTTTGTCTCACTTTGCTCTTGTCGAGATGGAATCACGTTGGCCTCCAGAAGAATAAATCCCGGGCTGATTGGAGAACAGAAAACAAGATCTGTGGTTCTCATGAATCAAAAATGACAAAAGCAAAAAAAAAAGTGATTTATCAATCCCCAGTGTAGTCGTGTATCATAGATGACTGGTTATTCGTGGAGCATGTATTCTGATGGTCTACTGACTTAAAACAAACCTGACTTTTATGGTATGACGGGAATTTTCATTTGGTTGCGAACTATGGTCGAGTCGTAGCTTCTTAAAAGTATTTTTTTATAACCTTAAACGATATTTTTTCATATTTTTCAGTCCATGCTTGTACAATGAAATTAAGAGTCATGTTATTGGAGTTCGAAACACAGTAAAACTAGTGTAATATTTTAAAGAAACTACTATTTTCAGTTCATGAGTGAAATTTACAGGCGATGGATCTATCTGACTTATTCCATTGTTAACTCTGATTGAGTCTCAAGTGCTACTATTATCGTCTTTTCTACGACTTTTACAAACTATGGTTGATATGTTTTTTAAGTATCTACAGCTGCTTTGAAGTACGAATCCAAATCAGAAATACTTAATCACCAACGGGAAATATCTTTTTAGTTCTACCTATTTGGTTCACAAGTTGGAAGACAAAAGGTAAAGTCTAAGATTACCAAAAGTATGCATAAGTACGCAAAGTATATAAATATATGTGTAGGTATAAATAGAAATGTTCACATTCCAGTATAATTAAACAGGTTTTTGGTCAAAATCTCTAGTGGTTACCAATATAAATATACAATACTCGATACCATACCATGAGGATTACAAAAAAAAAGTCCCAAATTTAAAATAAATATTGTTATAAACTCTGATTCTTTACTTTGATTTTGTAAATATAAGCTTTATTAAGAGTTACACTTAAGATATATAGATTTCTAAATGTTCATTCTGGCTGTGTAGCTTTAGGTTTTCGAGTGTTTTTTGTTCCGAACATATGGGAAGGAAAGTAGCCGGCATATGCGACATCAATGACTGCAGACGTGCCTCATGCTGGACGGCTGATAAAAGGATGTCTGGACGAGGAGGAGAATGTTTTTGATTAATCAGTTGATGACATTTCAAACAGGAACCAGCATGTGGACCCCGGGCCAGACGCATAAACTTACTTTGCTTGTCAAAGGGCAAACGTTGGTGGGTTTCCTGTCTGCTACTGTATCACTGTGGAATTTGAAGGTGATTAGACCGCCGTCGTCGGGTCACAGAGAGTGCGGCTCTGCCGTATTGACCTACTCTGAGTTCTTATATTAGTACCGAACTTGATGTTGTTTTTCCTGCCTACAGTGGATTCAACGATTGTAATCGCAAGCATTTTTTTGCTCCTGCTGAACATTATGATTTTAAGCCACTGCTGAAAAAAGGTTCTTCGTTTAGTCGTGCCTTAGAGACTCACACTGCTCATCAGCAAAAACACAACGTTAACAGGTATTTAAGATGTCTGTTATCTCATCACATTAAAAAAAATCACTGCTGAAAAAGGTGTTTCTTCTCAGAACCGTGGATGTGTGGTTACACTTGGGGTCTTGCAATTCAATACCGACTGTGAAGTGTGAAACGGAAAATGTCCAAAAGTGTAGAGTTCCGTAGATACTACTGTTTAAAGAGTAGATTCCTTCTATAGCGAGCTTCTTTCTTCATGAAGTTTAGTTTTAAAGCAGTTGAAAGAGCTCCTGTGGATCAAGCAGAGAAGGAATGAGTTAAGACTAATGGTATTCAGTTATGAAATTCTTTATCCCAAGTCTCTGTTGGTCTCTAAAAGCTTCCTTAGATTGCCTGTTTAATCACTTAGGAAAGCCACAGCGAGCACGTGAACCTGCCGTCATAAATAACATTGACACGTCATTGATTTCTCTCCGACCCATCACGGTGTGAAGTCATGTGTGTCAGCGTTTGACCTTGTGAGTCATTACAGAGTCCATATGTCAAGGGCTCAGCTCCTGTCTCTTTAAGCACATAAAGCTAATGATGGTCCAAAGGAAAAAAAAAAGGGAAGACGCTTCCGTCATGTAGAATGATTGAAAATCAACGAGTTCAAGCGAGTAACTTTGGTTTGAAACAAACTCTTTTAAGAAACAACTTTTGGATAAGACGAGGCATTTTCATTTCCAACTCCCAGCTCATACATTTTCAAATGGTGGACATGTGATAATTGGAGCTGATCAGCATGAAAGACGTGTAAAAACCCTTAAACGAAAACTTCAAAGTGTCCCTGCTGTGACAGTGGGAAGCTGAAACAGATGGAGGAGTGAGAATGTTAGAAAGCAAAGGATTTCAACCCAAATTTCCTGTTTACTGAATTGATTTGGAGTCTGCCAATCTAAAGTCTGACGAAAAGGCAGTTAAATTGTGTAACAGTATATTCGTTTATGTAACTGTGTATATGTCTGCATTGCTGGAGGACACCAGACTCAAGTTATTGTGAAAAGGAAATATACTTTGCTGACTTGGTTTACTTGTGATTTGGATTAATAATCTTTCATTTACAACTCATGACGGGTAGAGCTCGGTATCAAACTGGTTCGTTGAAGACACCGACCAAAATATCTTGGTAGTACCGAGGATCAAAACATGCTTTGTCTTCCAAGTTTGTGTGGCTTGTAAAATTTGTGGATTTTTCTTAAGGAAAAAACTGTGAGTGACAAAGGCTTTGTCACTTGATATAAAATGTTCTTTTGTACTTGAGATTCTTATTTGTTGTTTTTGTAAGAAACTGCTCGGAGCTTAATTCTACCAAAATCCAAAACATTTGTATCTGTAATGTCGATCATCCTTTACGTAGAATGCACGAAAATCAATTTAAACAAGTAACTTGTTTTGAAATAAACTATTTTTTAGGCAGTTTTAATTTCCGATACTGAAGTGAAGGAATCGGTATTAGTACGGTTATCGAAAATGTTTGATCGATACCCAGGACTAACGACAGGTATTTCAGGTTAGACCAGTCTCGCATAGTGAAAGTTGGAGGCTATATTTAAATATATATTAATCAACTCGATACCTATAATCAGGAAAATACTAGATACAACAAGGATTTTAAAAAATACCCTCGAATTATGAAGAAATGTTTTTATTAACAAGACAAATGCAAAAATAACCTGATTTACCTTGAAAGAGAAACATTACCAAGAACTGGTACAAGGAGGAAAGAATGGACGAATATCATTTCTGAAATTTATAAACTAGAATTGCTCACCCACAAAATAAATACAGAGGAAGAAAAATGCTATAAGAAATGGAGAAAATGGAAAAGGATTTACATTTATATGACAAAAGAAGACTTTTTGAACTCACTCTGACTGTGTTAAATATGGTTTTGTAGAAAAAATCCTCAGTTTTTTGCATTGTTTTGTTGTTATTTGTTCCAGATTTAAGCATACAATCATTTGTAATGATTTTCTAACTAAATCCCAAAGATATAAGATATAATTACAAGTCTTCAAGATGATTATAATTAAATGCAACGATCACTAGACTCGACTGTTCTCTGAGGAAAACAGTCCGGTCCAGTCTGGTAGAAACTCAAAGGGAGCGACAATCTTGTCAGCCCGGGCATGCCTGCCATGTTGGTCAGGAGATTTAAACGCCAGGTGGGGTCAGCAGAAGCACAAGCTGTATAATGTGGCACAAATGCATACACATGAAAGCGGGGTCTCATTCTGCCATGGTCCGCTTGAGGAAGTGCACTTTGGGAATGCAAACCAAGCAGATGGACCCTTCTCATTTATGTGTACTGCCACTGGTGACCCACTGGGAAATGCTTCCTTATTGAATCGTGGCGTATCAAACGCTTCACTGGAGCAGAGAAGGAAGTCTGGACTACCCCTTGTATCCAAGTGCATCTTTCTCATCATTTAAATTGGAAGCCGGGGTGAGTGATGCGGCAGGAGCGAGCTAACAAACCAGCCAGCAAATAAACATTGCAATAATAAACTAAACGGTCAAGAGGGATAATACAAAAAAGAGCTGTGATTGTAAATGGTAAAAAAAAAAAGGGGGTGTAGCTCTTCTTCAAAGTGTAATCTTTCGACAAGAAAATGTCCTTGCTTATGTTGTTTGACCTAAAAAGTGTCCCTCTCAAATATTGCTCGCACATAAACACTACCCCGCCTCGCCCCAGGGCGCTCCAATATCAGACAGAGGGCTGACATTGCTGCAGCCAGCAACATGTGCAGATGATGTGAAGTCAATATAACATTATTAAAAAGGGGGTATTTATGACCTTGATGAACCCTGCAGTGCTTAATTCTCCACATGGAGTATCTATCCGCCTCTGGTAGCTTCACTCTGTATGTGCACAGCAGCTTGTTTTTTCCCCCTACATTCTTCCCAGCAGCATAACATAAATATAAATTATTGTTTTGGTTCCCCAGTGTCCATGTTTTGTCAGACAACTGCAAAGTATAAAAATCACAGTGGATTAGATCTCCCTCCTGTGCTCTGATGGCACTCTCTTTGTTGGCTCATGTCTACAAGTGCTAGTCAGAGATGAGGGATGGCGTCTTAAGTATAAGTCTGGCAGGGTTCTGTATATATAAACCCAACTTACCGGCTCTGTCTGAGCCTTTTTTCCTTCCCCTCGTGTTGTCTGTTTGAGACAGAAATGACAAGATCTGTTTCAGAGTCATGTACCTATATCAGCGATGCTCCTGATAGCCCTCCTGCTGTTGCTATGGAAGTAGCAGAGATGTAAATGAAGTGAATTGAATGGTGAAGAATACAAATGAGGTTGAAACGCTCTTTCCCCTGCTTTCGGTTTCTCTTTTTTTTTTTTTTGTCCGTGACTTCCGCTCGCTGTCTCAGTGTTATTTAAAAAGACATCAAGCACGTAGTCTGGGTATTAAAGTAGCATTTAAAATGACATTTGTGTTATCGATTGTCCACAAAAACATGATGGATGATATTCAAACTACTCAGTTGGCTCAATGGTGACGTGCAAAAATAAGATTTTTATTTTAAATCACAGAATAAATATATCTATTTAGCGTTAACCAGTGCCCTCTTTCTGTGTGTGTGTGTGTGTGTGTATACTTATAAATTATATTTATAATGAGCTTATCATGGTGGTTGTTATAATGTGCACCCCATGTGGCCAAAGACCTGTCTGGGTCCCTACGGCATTTGTTAACCAGGCCGCATAGAAAGAAAAATATATATTTATATAATTTCTGATCTATTGATTATTAGATAGCCTTTGAAGATTAATCACTTTGAAGATCTCCTTTGTGAAATTGGGTTCCAAGTACATGGCAAACGATGGTTTCATAAGAACAAGAACAAAGTGCAAATAAAAATAACAAAGTGCAATGAATGACAAAAGTGCAAATATAAAGGACATATATCAAAGAAATAACGCAAATAAAAGGATACACAGATTAACATAGAATAGAATAAAATCATCCTTTGTTTCCGCTCAAGCCCCCAAATTCAGAATTATACAGTTTAATTACTGTCTTAAAGTTTTATTTTTTTTCGAAAAAAGATGGTATTTTCTCTAAAGTAATATAAGCCTGTTGCACTTGTCACGTCAAGACGCTCGTTTCAGTCAAGTTTACTCAAGAAAACCCCTAGGAAAATGTCTGTGAATATAATGCCCACAATAAACCCCTGGTCTATGTTTAGGATTACGTTGGAAACATGTTCACTGCCTTAAACGTACAACAGCCCCCCAGCATGTCTTTGATATTTTCTTAAGTCAAGTCATAACGGCTTGAGTCTTGTTTTTTTTTCTTCAGTCCCGCTCCTCTCCCGCTGTGTGCATATAGGCAATATTCTATCTGGTCTCCACCCCTGTGTCGACCTCATTCTTTGAGAATACATGCACTTGCAAAGTTTGTCTCGGGATTATAGCGTCAGCACTGTGGGAAGAGTCTGAAGGAAAAGTCTTCCCTTTCCTTCACAGACTTCCTTTTCTTGTTACGTTGAAAGCCAACTGAATGGTTTGGGTGGAGGATCCTGGGAGGGATTCCAGCTGTGTCTCCTGCAGGCTCACAGCTAATGCCATAGGCCACACTTTTCTTTCACCCCGCAAAATCCCCCCAATGAGTGACCTTGTCAGCCGCGGAGCACGGGATAATAGACGCCCTCATAGAGATGCTAGCTCATTTACACCCGACTGTTTAGCTCCCATCAGGACCGTGCGGGGAATCAAAGAGTCGTGTTAACGGTGGACGACAGGCATCGGGAGCGTCGCTGTCAAGCCGTCCTATAGACCCTTGACAGATGAATTATCTGGTTTCACATCAAAATAATCTGGAGAGCTTTTTTTTTTTTTTTCTTGCGCCGCACATAATAATGGCAGCACGAGTGACTGAATAGGCCTTTTGATCGCTCGCCGCTTCAGCCCTGGATCCGTCCAGGAGAAGTGGCCGTCGATCGATGGTGGAATGAATAACTTTGAAGGTGTGAGCACCTCAGATGGAACCTACAAATGGGAACAATATGTTGAAGATGTGTCTGCAATCGTTGTTTGAAGCACGGTAATGCTAACTAGCAAGATATTCCCAATACAAAAGGGAATGTCTTTTTTTGGATTGTGGTTAAATTTTTATTTGGCACAACTACTTAAGATTTAATTAGCAGATCATTTCTACGTTTATTTTAGTTGCCTTTAAAGAGATAGTTCACACAAAATTCACTCATTTTCTACTCACCGTCGTGTCGACTAAGAATCTGTATTATTTTCAGAGTAATATGTTCCTTTTTAGAGTTATAGACAAAAATGTTTGTTCATTTTAATGTAGCCACTGGAGCTCAGTTCTCTTTGTCTTCTTCTTCGTTCAAAAAGACACTTAAAAACATCAAAAACAAAAATTAAACAAATATATACTATATTTTAAGATTGTTGCAAATCTTTGAATAATAATAAGCGATATAAACCGGAAGTACTCCAGAGCGTACACAGTCTTTTCCCGAGTACTTCCAGTTTATATCGCTTATTATTATTTAATCGTCTGCTACAAACTATCCTAAAATATAGATTTTCTCTCCGGAACAATTCTTCATGTCGAGGCTTCAAGACAAAATGGTTGTTGCAGACGAGCAGTATGGAGGTATTTGAAGGTTTTTCTGTGTCTTTTTGGATGAAGGCGAAGACAACTGAGCTCCAGTCGCTACATTAAAATGAACAAACATTTTTTGTCTATAACTCTAAAAAGGAACAGATTACTCTTAAAATAATCCCAACCCTTAGTCGACATGAGGGTGAGTAGAAGATGCTTCAAGAATATTTATCACTGATGCCAAAAACAGATCTTAAATACACAATTTCATCACTGAAGTCATGAACCTCAGGACAAAGTTGTTTAAAGTTCGTTCATAGCAGATGAAAAAGCCTAATGACTCCCTTTCCCTGTGTAATAGAAAGACATTTTGTTCATTACCTCTGCTTCACTGACACTAATATCTGAGCAGATGGTCACTTTCCAATTGATTTGGCTCATTACTGGGGAGAAAAAGAATTATTATACTGTTGCACCAAAGAGAGTGTGCATAATGGCTGTCTCTATGTATGCATTTAAATCAGTTCTTTAGCAGCTGATTCCTTTTGGTCAAATGCCATTGTAAAGGTTAGAGATAGTCGCAAGTAAATGCCAGACCCAGCCAGCTTTAAAATATAGCTTTCCTATCAGGGAAGAAAGATAGATGTATAAGTTGCCTTTGCACATATTGAAACCACTTTCCAAAAAAAAGGTATTTTTAAGTGATACAAGTCTTCTCTGTTTAGTTTAAACATCCTCACTGACAATTGTTTCTTCCTTAATATTCTTAAGGCAAACTATCGAATTCACATTTGTTTCTCTTAGACTGTAGAAACTGTATATTGATCGCTACGTTCCCTGGTAAGACGGGCTTTGTAGTTGGAGGTGACTGGAATACTTGATCAGGGAGGGGGTGTCAACAAGAGCATGACAATGAGGCTTCCATTCACCGAATGCCATGGTCACATAATTCAGCCTCCGCATCATGTTTTATATTCCGTCCAAATACTTTTGTCTCATTCCAGGAACAGTGTTGCACAGAGACACACAAGTTAGGTGTCAGACTTCGGCATTTTCAGTCACTGAAGTCCAAGAGGGAACAACTTTCTTTATGTTTAATTCAATGATTTCGTGTGGGTCCAAAAACAACTTTCTGAGATTGGATGGGGAAAATATGCGTTTTTATACAAGGCGTTTGGTTGTTGTTCTGGCTGTTGGTAGTCGAACCTCACAGTCTATAACATACATGGACGTACATGCATGTGGAACTCTACTTGTATGTATGCGGCCCTCATGACACAATGTTTCTGGCAGCTAACAATTTTATCTCACATTTATTATTGTATTAACTCTTGATAAAACTTCATACCTTTCTACCCTTTTTTTTCTTTGTCTTTTTATGACTTTTTCTTGCCCTTCAAAATATTTTGCGTACATTTTTAAGGTATTTAAAAATAAACATATTTAGAAGAAAAATGTATTTTTCTCTCAGCTTATTTAATACAAAAGGTTTATATTAAGGATATATTTAATGTTGATATTTTTTCTTTTATTTTCTTACTTGCCTTTCCTCCTCTTTTTTTTAGCTTGCTGGCCCCTCACAACAGTCACAGTATATCGCGTGGCCCCTGAGGAATTGTAATTGCCCACCACTCGCCTATAAATCTCTTTGCTAGCAGTGAGTCTGTGATATAAACAAGTAATATATTTTAGAGTTTTGACAATATATATGAGAAGACAGAAGACAGAAGTCTGAAACCCAGAAAAGAATAATTTCCTCTTTCAAAATAAATGTACCAGTAATTTCAATTCATCATTATTGATACAATTACCAGTTTGTACTGAACACATTACGATAGTCCGTGTGATCAGTTAGAAGACAGAGAAATAAAATATGTTAAGATCTAAAGTTACATCACGAAACGACGAGCAAATAATATCTATATCATATCCTTCATGAATAATTATGCAAATAACACCATAAAAAAATAATGTTGTTTCTTTCATAGCACATTTGAATAATTTTTTATGGCGAGACAAACGCACGCAGGATTTTGTTTATGTTTGATTCTCTTTGGCCGCATTATTTTTTATGTAATTGAAATGTATGAAGGCGCGAGAGTGTGATTTGATGCTGTTTTTTTTTGCATCTTCTTATCCTCTGTATGTTACAGTCATTTGAATAATGGACACATAAAGCTTTACTCTGTTATGCAATCTAAAATATATTTGTCAAAAACAAATCATTCTGCATGTTTGTTTTTTTTCAGTGATAAAGTACGACTGATTTCTTGATGGCTTTTTCTCTGTGTGTGAAGAACATTGTGGGTTAAATTACACTGTGGTAAACATTATAATGAAATGTTTAAAATGCTTTATTGTTAAAGCATTTTGTTGGGAGAGAATAGAAACTCACAACAAGTCCATAAGGACCCTTAGCCGTATATGGGTCTTTGCTTTGTTGAATTTGAATCAGCATCTATTGCACTGCAATTTTCTGTAGATTGTATTGGCTGTATCGAGCTGCCTTTGTCACACATTGACTCTGGACCAAAAATACCATCCAACACCAGAGTAGCTCTGCCTCTGGCTGAATCAATGACCTTGCTCCATTGCACAACACTAAGAAGGGTATTTTGTGCTTAAAGGATGAACAAATCTGTTAAATACGGAGGGATTTTTAAACATAAAAAACCAAGTCGTTACTTCACTTCACGACCACTATTGCGTAAATTCGTCTGAACACGCACGTAAAAGTCATGTCGAATCACCGGGCTCGCATCCACTCCTTCTGTTTTCCCACTTACAGCCAAGGACTTGGACTTTTTTAAATCACAAAACCAGAAGCAAGAGATTTTTAAAGTCCCTTGCTGTGTGATTTAAGTGTTTCAACAGGGTTCCTAGGAAACACATCAGTGGGTTTGGCTGCAGCCTGAGCGATCAACCTCTGAGGTCCTGCACATCAACAGATCCCTTCCAGCCACAATGTAGGCCATGCGGTGCTGGCTGATGTTTCCCACCCAGCTGCACACAGCTGCCCAATTGATCTATGGCCAAGAGAACTTGAAATGCTGCCTGCTTTCAACAGTATAGATATTGTTTTCTACTTCTTTGGCTGCAAATCTCACACTGTCACCTACATTTTATTTTTTAACAGTGACCACTGGCGTATCTTAATTTATCCTTCACCCTGTCTCGCCTCGATTCATGTACCGTAAAAGTCCTAAAAAGCGCTCAGTTCTGTCGGAAAATTCTTAGCATACTTCTTCTGAAAAACATTCTCCATATGTTCAAGCGTCGTCCAAATGACCGGTTGAGGTAGAAACGACCTTCCAAGATGGCAAATTAAAGACAACCCCCTACTTGTAAAAATCCAAGATTTGGAAATGTTGACCGTGAGCTTCACTAGGTATATAGAAGTTTAAAATGATTATAACTGGTCGATGTTCTTCAAACTAGCAGAGACAACATTACATACTTATTGACAAAGGTAAAAACTTTTGTATAAAAAAGTTCTTTTTTTGGAAATATGCCACTCAGTCTTTTTTTTTTAAGCATCTCCTGCCAAGCGTTCGCCCTTAATCTGACTTTGCACTCTTTTGGTTGGATGCCACCAGCCCTTTCCAGACTATTCACTATCCTTAAGCATCAAAAATGGAATTCTTTATGGAGTACTATGAAGGAATCCAAATAAAAAAATGAACTCTCAGGAGTTCTGCCTTTCATTTAAACATGTGGGGTCATTTATTTTGTTTTAACTGTTTTTCACTTTGTTTTTTATCATAGAAAAGAGACTCAAACCCCAATCATAGAGATTTATTTAGCTACTGCAGGAAACACGGAATCTGGATTAGATGGTCATCAACATATGTTTCAACCCAGGCTTTATATCCTCGATATACCTTGATCTTGTTACGGAGCAGATTCAAATTAAGACTTTCACCTGCCAAGCAGATTAACAGGATGAGATTATGGGATGTTACTAACTAGTGTTCCCTTAAAACTGCCGTTTCTACGAACGTAGCGATTAATCAAGAGCTAATACAGCTAATTTAATTTATTAGCTAATACAATAACGAATAACAATTGAGTGCTTTTTTAAGCCAATTGAAATCAGCTGAAGTCGTAGATTGTTGAAATTACTGAAAGCTAGTTGTTTTATAAACAACAGCATATGGTTGAATTAAAGTAATGAAAAGAAAAGAAGAATTGCCACATTTTTAAACCATCATGTCGTGTCGTACTCTTGGCTCCGACTCTAACATGAATTAATAAAGATTTCCATCTGGAATAATGGAAGACTTTAAATGATGATAGTGACAGTTTGGTGATTGTTCATTATGTTTTGTTCTAAAGTTGCTATTTATGATTTGATATAGATTTAGCTTAATGGACGGCAGAGATAATTTCAATGCTTTTTTTGTCCTGATCCAACGCAAGTTTTTAATCAAAAAAAGCTGTTTGATCAATTTGAATGGAATATTTTCAGATAACGGTTTGTTGATTGTGGTTCCAGTGAATGTATATTTATAGTTTGCAATATTTATTTATTTACATGAATATTAAGTCAAAATGTAATATGTAGAACCAGATTTGCAGCTCTACTGGCCTTCAAATATAACAATGATATCCTAAATGATTATTTTTTAAAAATTATTATACCTTATTATATTGCTTATATTGTATTATTATATTGTATAATAATAACGCGTCACCATAGCAATCGAGCCTAACAAGCTGCACCGCACAGCTAACAGACAGACGGAGACGTAAACGACAATGAGACATAGAAGTACAAATTGACAACTTTACAGAACGTGACACTGATTGGTCAAAGTGCACATTTAAGAAATGCTTGATTTCTACAATAAAAAAACTATAAATGATCGCACATGTTTTCTATATGCATATCGCACGTGCCAATATTGCGATATCGATATGTTTTCGATATACTGTGCAGCCTTATAATCTATATCATTTGGGTTCTTATCTGTATGAATGAATGTGAAAGAAAGTACAACTACTACTAAAAATATAGGTTTAAATAAAGTATAATAGGACACGTATTTCTTGCTTCAATGTACACAGAATTCAAACCATCCCAGTCTTTTCTGAAATTCAACATACAAATAACGACCCATCACTTTACGGCCAACGGTTGTTGCATTAAACTTGGATCTGAGCTCTTTTACCTTTTCGTTTTTTTACCCCCCGAAGCATTTTACAATCAATATCCAATCAATAACGTCACGCCTCGTCATTGTCAATAGACACAATTGAACAAGGATTGATGCTCGTTTGACGCTGACACATATCTACTGCTATTGACCATTTGTTCATCAGTTGAATTTTTTAAAAAGGCTGAGTATTGTGTCTAAAAATAAAGCTCAAGAGATTTGCAGTGACGGGTCAACGAAACGACTGTATTGGATGTTCTGACAGCAAGAGTCGTTTCAGAAAGAAGTTGACGGAAAATAGATTTTTTAAATCTAAGAGCGCACATTTCATCAAGTGTCGACACAAAGACACTTTGTCTGGCGTGTCGAGAGTTTCGCGGTTGTGTAAAAATGAATATATAGTATAAAATAGAATCTCAAATGGTACCAAATCTTTTTCACAATCCTTTGAATTAATATTTTCTCTCTCTCTCTCTGCCCCCCAGGGTTCAGTCGGGCTGCCCTTCCATTTGGTCTAGTAAGGCGAGAACTGTCCTGCGAGGGTTACCCCATCGATCTGCGCTGTCCAGGAAGTGATGTCATCATGATTGAAAGCGCAAACTACGGACGAACAGATGACAAAATCTGCGACGCCGATCCATTCCAGATGGAGAACATCAACTGCTATCTTCCAGATGCCTATAAGATAATGTCACAAAGGTAAAAACTGCTGCGAAATTGTTATCTTTAAGAAAAGAATTCTGCCACGTTACCCTGGCAACCGCCTCTGAGCATCGTCCAATTACCTGTTCTCTATTTACAACCTCTGTCATCTTTTAGTTTTTCCTAAAGTTTGAGAAACTATCTGCACTCTGGGCCTCTGGAGCGAAACCTTTTGTCAAGCACGACTCCGAGGCTGCTGTCAGACAGAAATTACGCCTTTAAAAACAGCAAAACTGAACATGATTGCAGACGTAATAACAAAAGAAACAGTAGCCTGCCAACATGAAACACACTGCAGTTATTAATGCTCACAGCAGTAAAGCAGACTGGAGTCGAAAATCGAAAGTTTTTGGGGGGTGAAATTTAATCAGAACTTGGGAAAAGTGTGAGACTTTAGTTGTCGGAAACACACAGTACGAGGGAGGACTCGGGGCTGATGTGCAAGCGAGTGCAAAACACATTAATAAAACTCGGGTGAAAGTTCAATATGAATCAAAAAGGGATCGTGCAATTACACTGCAACCGATCGCATAATTGTTTTAAGAATTTCAACTATAAGGTATTCTAGAAAAGCACTGAGGAAGCACATATGTCCGCCATCAGGCTCTTTTTACATGACTTAAAAAAGAAATTAAAGCATACTTTTATGTGGAAAACGTATCAATAATTCCTTTGGTTCACAGTCAAAGAATTAGGTAGTTTACACCACGAGGGGCAAAAAACCTTGACGTTCTTCTCTGTGTAAATGACACCCCAGTCAAACGTCTTCAATCATCAAGATTTACTGCAAATTTCATTTCAATATGTTCGTGTTTCTTCTGGCTCGCCTGCATTATTTATCAGCGGGTCCATATGGACTATATGAAGATCAAGTGATGCACGCATGTTGCGTAACTGTCATCGCAACACCTCGTTGACGATCAAAGGATCTGAACGTGATCACGAACTCGGCAACCAAAACCATGAAAAATACATATATTCTTTAAGAGGAATACGTATTAACTCCACTGGGGTCTCCTACCGTTGGGACCTGAACCCCCCACTATCATCTTTCCGTCACTACCTACCTCTGGTGAACGTTGGTGAGGGTAGAGTTGACGATATATATATCGGCTTAACGCTGTTTTTACAACCATATGTCCGCATAACTGCTGCCACAATCTTCCATCCATTCTTCCCTCACTCATGAACAAGACGTACTCCTAACTCCTCATTCCTAACACTGAGATATATTTTGCTCCCAAACCTCGGTTATTTATTTCAATGGCCCAGTTTATAAGCTTTATTAAAGGACAACTAATGTGAAACTCTCACTCTCCTGACTCCCATGTTTCAAATATAATGATAATAATTGTATTTATATAGCACTTTTTAAACCATAGTTACAAAGTGCTTTAGAGAAAAGTAAGCAACTTCAGTTTGTAATGACACAATCCATTAAAATAGCGCAGTAGTAAAACAAGAAAAAACAACACACGCTCCATTCAACGAAAATATTATTAAATAAAATGATAAAACACATCATGACCATGTTTTGAACTGATTACTTTATAAAGTTCTCCCCCGTCTGAAATCTGGGCGAACGAGAGGTTACGAGAGCGGAGTCCATTATGACGTAATAATGGCTTCACTCCTCCTCCAGCCAGCTGTAATCACACCCTGCTTTATTTATACAACAAGTCCCTTAGAGGTGTAGACTTAAGGGATTGATGATGCGCAGTGACAAACCAAGGACATAGCCGTGTGGGTGTGGTTATAGTTAACGTTATTTCATCTGCAAAAAACAGTGTTTTCAGTTGGCATTTTCTAATGTCAATATTGTATTTAAAGGAGAGTTTTGTACAAACAGACACTGATGATACAATAGAGTCCAACATCTATTCAAGACTCACTTAAATCAACACATTAGTCACCCTTTATAGATACTCCCTGATACATTTGTAAAGTTAACACACTCTGTCGAATTGAATTCCAACCATGGATTATTCTATTCACCTCAATGATGTCTGTACTGATATCCCTTCAACGCAAGCTTACTTTTGGCCTATTGCTAAATCCACTAAGTCAGATTAAGGGCAGGCGCTTGGCAGGAGATACTTTAAAGATGCTTCATCTTCCCTAAACTCCCACTGATTGATCTCTAACCACAGAGACGCCCGACATTTCATTGCGAGCGCTAGGCATCAATCACTCACGCGGGCTCGGCTGGGGGTCCGCTGGCAACCGTGTATATACGCGAGACCGTATACATGAGAGCAGTTGTCACATTAGGATGCCGTCTGAGGCCGAGCGGGGAGGGGATGGAATGACATACGAATGCAAGAGGGGGGACGAGATGGTGGACGGCGCGAGATGGTCAGCGACTTTGGCAAGACGCCTCGGGAAATAAAGAGGAAATAAAACAGTGGCGCTCTCGCATTCAGGGGTTTTTATTGTCAAGTCCTGTTTGATGAAGTAGGATCGCTGACTCAGGGTTGTTCGTCTTGAGAGGCAGTCGGGAATCGCGCCGACCTGAACTGGGACTGAAACAGAAACGGACCCAGCAGGCAACGACAAAAACCCTCAGCATTCTGGCCAACAGTGATCTGTATTAAAGTGAGACCTCGCCCCAAATTCAAACTAAGAGTAATTTTTTCCTTTTTGGAGTTATGGACAAAAATGTTTGTTCATTTTAATGTAGCGACTGGAGCTCAGTTGTCTTCATCTTCGTCTTTGTCCAAAAAGACACTTAAAAACACCCAAATATATCTGTACTGCTCGTCTGTTATAACATACATATGGAGGTCATAACCTAGTTATAGTTATAAAACAGAAATAAACAATACAAACAACCTCAACGAACAATAAGAAATGGTGTTTGCTAAAAGGTAATACTATGATTACAACTATTCTTATCTATATTACTTCTCATTTTTGATGCTAAACATAAACTGGGTCATTTCCGAACGATTAGAGAGAATATTCAGACTATTTATTTGGTAGGAGCTGTAGGGGTCTTTTGCTGACATTGTGTTGTGCTTTTAGGTGTCACTGGTGGTAACAGTTAAATGAAAATAATATTGGTGTTAATGGAAAAAGAAATTAAGGCAAATTTTATCAGTTTTCTAGCCGGATAGTCCTTCAAATAAACCAGAAAAAAAAAATGTCTTTAACATCATACTTATGGAGATATTTGGATGTTTTTAAGTGTCTTTTTGGATGAAGATGAAGACGAAGACAACTGAGCTCCAGTCGCTACAATAAAATGAACAAACGTTTTTTTTCTTTATCTCTAAAAAGTAACAGATTAATCAGAAAATAATCCCAACTCTTAGTTGTCATCAGAGTGAGTAGAAAATGCGTTTGAATTATCGCTTTAGGAATAAATGTTGTTCTAAACCTGAACATTCTTTAACATAGACAAAGCTACAAATAATTATATAAACAATTTATTTTACAAGTTCCATCTTCTTACACTGACTATAGTGACATAAATAAATTCACATTCCTTCTCTCTCGCCTCACAATGGCTATTAAAGAAACCCAATAAAAAAACAATCCTCCTAAAAGTAGAATCTTGACAGGTGCAGAAAACATCCCCAAAAAACTAATTAGTGTTTGTATTTTCTCTCGGTTTTTATTTAAAGAAAAGTTGTTTACTAAAGTCATCGTTGCGATACGATGGATCCGCCGTCAGAATTAATGATCTTCACGTTATCTGTTTAAGTTGCGTCAGGAGTTAAGCTATTTATATGTACGGCGAACACGTCACGCGAAAACACTCTGATCACTTCTTCACGACTCAGAAAGAAAAGCAGGAGAGTCGAGAATCGGACTGAAGCTCCGTTGAGTTTGATGGATCCGCGTTGGCACTCTGAGCTGTTTTTTATGTGTCATGTCTGGCTAGCGTTTCTACATTCACGAGGCTGAGCACAATGGTTTTTATGAAAATAGCCGTAGGACTGTTGTGACTAAATTAGAACATTCAGCTGCGAGCAATTAGCCGACTCAAGTGGGTGATAATCTGTACGGGAACGTTTCATGTGGATTCCTCCCCTGCTAGTCTGCGGATTACAATTTGAAAATTTCGACGATTATAAAAATGGTTGCATGTCCTTGAAGTAATTACTGGTCACGAGATAAAAATAAGAATATAATGTCGTTGTCGCGTGAAGCTTCAGCTACATGTATGTTAGCATTGATGCACATCCACAGTTGTATCTGAACAAAATATTCCTTGGATTGCTAATCGGGTCTCAGAGTAGATATTCTTATACAGACGTCTACAGCTTCAAAAAGTTACCCCAAAAACGTTTTTATTTTAAACTACGATGACATTTTTTTGATGGGAATGTAATGACTTCAAGAACATAGAAACCAGTTTATAGGCTTGTGCCACGCCTTCTTCTTCGCTTGTTTCAAGGACATTAAAAAGCCACATTGAAGCCTGGAATGTGAACTTCATCCTGTTGGAGTTTTTTTTTTAGAAGACAGAGAAAAACAATTATAAAAGGACAAGGCGTCAGAGTAGAAAAGCGATACTATTAAAAATAGACAGCATTAAAATATTACCCTTTTATTACGGATACAGTAACTTGTATAACTTATAACCAATTCTATACTTACCATCACTAAAACAATACTACTGTGATTAATCTAAAATTTAATTCACCTTCATGTTTTTAATCATGCTATTATTTTGTTCGTGTTATATGTCTTCAGATGTATTATTTTAAAATTTGATCCTGAAAGAAACTGGCAGCCAATGCAGACTTTTAAGGATCAAGGAAATGTGAGTTCTCCTACTAGAGCAGGTCAGAATTCAAGTACATGATCTGGGAAATCCCCGATCCTTTTTGTGCATGTGCGTTACTTTCCTAATTTTCTGGGAATCCTGTGTTTGTTTTATGTTGTCTTGGCCTTTTAGAGTTTTTAAATTTGTAGGTATTTTTAACTGTATTGTTTTTGCGATTGTTCAAGTGCTTTGTGACCCTGGTCTAGAAAGACCCTTTACATATAACTATTACTTACTTACTTACTAATACAAAGTATACATAATAATATCCACAATATAAAATGTTTTTTTTTTAAGAACTATAATTAATACAAGTACGTATTGAGTTCCAAATTGAAAACGTTTATGATAAATCATTTGCTTAAATTAAGGAATACTTATTGGATTTATTTATTTTCTATCTCAGGTACGACATGGTGTTCCAATCGAACAGATGGCACGAGTATAGACAATCTAAAATAAGTGGCTGACATGTATTGATCAGTTTGAGACTAATGAGCTCCGTTGTAAGTATTCAATAACGAGGCCATCGATTTGTGTAACACAACATGGCCCGGGTCATGCGGCGCTTGTGGATTATGTTTTTAGCATGTCACCGGCGACGTGATCAATGCCGAGAGCTCTCGGATGGAGTGAAAATCATCATCGTGGGTTGAGAGATCGAGACGGACGATAATTAATCAAGACATTGATCCTCCGTGACCGATCAATGGGGGGCTTTTTTGAATATGGCGGTGTTATGGGAAGCAGCATATGGTTGGAGTGACTCGTATCATTTCATCAGGATGATTAGTGGACAAAAAAAAAAAAGATGATGTGGTCCGTTTGGCCCCGAAAAATGGAAGAGAGCGCTGCAGACTAAATGATAGCACTCACACTATTTATATCAGTGACTGGTGCAGCTCTCCATGGAGGATCATTGTTGCCGCCTGACAGCACGCTACCTTGTTCTTTTTTCTGCTGCATATACCCAGTTTTATTTAAAGCACAGCGGATTAAGATTTCATAAAGATCCATATTCTGCTCGGCTGTTTCAGAGGGGTTTACACAAGTTCATGAGCCATGAAACTGCTCTGTATTCTAGACGACTCTGCCGATGGTGGGCTGAATAAAAACAAAACATTCCGTGTCTGCTCATCAGAGATGCCCTGCAGCATATAGAAACATATACAATATCAAACATATACGTCTTTATTTATTCTAGAACCTCTTGTTTGATAATCCTGAGTAGGGTTGTCCAGAAATGTACCAACACCGGTAGATTTTTTGCATTCTTTTTGATATAAAAAAAGAAGCATTATTTTGAAGTACACAACTTTATTAAACAAAGAAAACCAACAATCGATATATATATATATATATATATATATATATATATATATATATATATATATAGATGAAAGAATAAACCTAAAAATATTATAAAGTAAAACAATGTTAAGCAGCCTTCAAGTATACTAAGCAACAACAATATGTGTCTTGTAAATGAAAATAATTTACAAAACCTTAAAATATTATTATATTAACCTGTGAGTTATCTCAGGGTGAAGGTGACCCAAAGGCCCAAAAACAAATGTGTTTGTGGTATCCTTTGTGTTGTTTTCAGGCCACCGGGTCACCTTGACCCAGAGATCGCACAAGGTTTAATGACAAACAGAGACATTTGTCTTATAAATGTGTAGATAAAACTCACAAATCAACTTATATTATAGATTGAAACAGTGATGTAAGCAGAGAAAATATATGTGAATTAAAAAAAAAAAAAACAATAACTATTATTATCCAAACAGTTCTGATGATAATTAATGTGTAAAAAGTTTAAAAGGAAATTTTATTTGCCTTTTAAAATAAACCTTGTGAGTCTTGGCTGTTGTCTTTCTTAGCCATACCTTTAATAAAATGTGTTTATAAGTATAATTTTGTTCTATATAAACTTTAAAAAAGTAGCCTGTTGATTGAATGTTCTAGTAACTCAGCGCTTTAATTCCAACACGTTCACTTCTCCCAGATAACACTGTTGTCAATGCGAGCTCGATGAGTTTGTTTGCGTCTTTTCACGACAGCTTGTTTTAAGAAATGATTGGATTTTTTTTTTCTTCCCGTGGCCTGAACGCCACTGCTATAGACTCGCCTCTTGAGAGAGATATCTTCCTTGATAATTGTGCCATGAACCTCATCAGCATTTCAGATGAAATGGAGCTCGACGGGTCACTTTGAGTTTAAGAGATGCTAATTTGATTGAAATTCAAACCGAGAGCACCAGGAAGTAGATTGTGCTTTTCTTTCCTGCAATGTCCCCCCCCCCTGTTTTTCATCGCCCTCTGCTCTACTTTGGTTACACAGTTGTTGTTTATTTGCTGATGTTTGTGTCGCAATATCTTTAATGAGGAACAAATGGTGGATTCCAACATGAACAATGGAACTTTTATTTGACTCAGGCAAGTAAAATACTGTGAATATAATCTATTACATGATAGGAAATTGTTTATAATGCAGTTTGAAATGTATATTATCTACCGTCTTCAAGAGCCACATTTTAATAAAATAAATCCAGTTTTACTTGCCATCTCTGCTTCTAAAGTTACTTGTGTTAAAAAATAATAAGTGTCGTATTAATAGAAACATTTTCTTCAGTCATTTACTTCATATGCTTTAAGCCCCTGTTCCAAATTTGAATTTTATTCAGTTTATTCTTATTAGAATGAGAATAAAAAGAAAAATCCAGGTCTTTATATTTCATTTTAGCGTTTATATTTAATCTGTTGGATCCGTTTGTTTCTAAATTCCACTGTGAAATATTCACAATATAAAGTATTTCATGTGTTTTTATGAAATCTCTGTTTGAGATTATATATTTTATGATTGACAGCTGACTAAATTGTGTTTATATTTTAAATATTTTGGCCAACATTGAATGTCTTATAGTAAACCTATTTAAAGTCATAGTACTCCGAAGCTGAAACAAAACTAAATAATGACCTCAAATTCAGCTTTTCACTTTTGACTTGTAATCACTGTGGAAATGGTTTTCAATTTGACTCCATATATATGTCATTAAATGGAAATATTACAATGAATTTTTGGACGTGATTTGTTTCAACTCTCTCCCGTTCTTCTTAACTACTATTGTTGGCCGGCGTTCACTGCAACGTTTCCTTCACTGTAGCCAATTTGTTATTTGTCGTTGTCTCAATCCAATTATTTTCTCTGTCTTGCTTTATGATGGAAATGGGTTCTTGGTACCAGGAGTGCTATCAGTCACACCTTGTTGGCATCTTATTGTGCCCCGTTCCTGTCGTCAGCAGGGAGTGCTTATTTTTTTAAAGAGAGATCTGCATTGAATCCTGGCAGAATTCGCCGTGACACTTTAATTGTACGGATGTCTGCTTCTCCCAAAAGGTCAGGTTTGTGATGAGATTACATTTGCAATGCCCCGGTGTGATAAGCAGGAGCGTGTGTGGGGGGGGAAATGAATAAAAGTTTTATCTTCAAACTCCTTTAAACATTTCTAAAACATACCAACAACTTGATGACTCACTCTAATACTAATACTAGTATTACACTATTATTATACTAATTCTAAACAACATTGTTTCACAATAGCAAAAAGCAGGACTAGAATTGAATGTAAAATACACCTTTGTAAAAACTGCAATTAAATAAGATTTAAATTGTTAGTAGTAGCTCAATAATATAAAAGGCTCAAACCAATCCGGTACTGAATAATGGCTTTGAAGCAAATCCGTGGTTGCCGCCATCTTGGAAATACTTCTTAAAAGAGGCGGAATTTGGGCGGGCTGAATTGTGATTGGTCCATATGGTACAAGGCAACGGAGACCAATACAGTCATTCTCTTTATTAGGCAAATAAACGTAAACTAATAAAATCATTATATAATCAAAAGAAAATAGTGATAGTGAAACGAGGGTTAAAGGGTTTAATGACTTCAATGAAAATGTGTTTTAAGTGTTTCAAGGCTGGTGCCAGCCTCTAGTGGACACCTAATGAACTACGTTTTTTTTTTTTTTGCTGCCATTCACCGACATCAGTTCAATACATGAAACCATTAAAGCTAAAGTGAATGAAATAAAAGGTATTACCGAGGTTCATCTCCATTTTGTAAATAGCTAATTGCGATACAGCTTCAGACAATCAACACGCATTAAGAAACATGTCCCCGAGTATTTAATTAGTGTGCATTTTAAAACCACTATGCCGGTGAGACGGAACGTAAGAGCAACTTTTTCTTTTTTTTCCAAGAGAGAAAATTTCACTTACATGCGGTTTGACTTCAAGGCCAAGACGGAAGGGCTCTTCTGCAATTGGTCTCACGAGATGCCGGAGATGAAAGGCCGTCACACGGGCTCGTAGATCACGGGCGGCGCGGCGGCGTGCCTCTAAAATTAGTCCATACATCAGGAAGAGCCATCAACACTTACGTCAACATTGTTTTAAAAGAAATATGAAGTATTTCCCAGTGCTCGTGTCCCGCTATTTAATACTGGCTATGGATGACAGAACTGTGTCTCATTAGTGTTTTTATTTCTTCCCATAATTCTGTTTCATGAGAGTATAATGTGGACCAGGCGTTACGTTCACCAGCTCTCTTAAGGTTGGATTAAGCTTTGTAAATTACATTCCCACTGCATGATATGCATAAGCTGAGGGCACTGGATAACCAAAGTGACCATATTGGATGATGTATTCGAGAGGAGGCGAGGAGGCGTATTGAAGTGGGTGGTGTGCATTAATAATTCAGAAATCATTGAAATATCTACACATATTTAACATTCCTATCACAAGTCTTCCTGCAGTGAGGCGTAAATACAAATAACGGTCTGAATTGTCCCCATAGATATAGATAATCTGTTGCATATTCTAGTGGTTAAACTTTAAACCAAGTCAAAAGAGATCATCTTTTATTTAAAGCAAACATCCCTATACAACTATAACCTACTTAAGGCTTGAGTAAAATATTATTTTAGTACTTTTAGTACTGTCTCAAAATCAAACACTGTCGCTACACACTTACAGGAAATGACTCGACAGCTTCTTCTTCTACTACTTTTTATCGCTGATTGCAACCAGATGTTGGAACACTATCGTTGACACTTGACAGCACTTTTCGACAATTGAAAAACAAGTTTTTAAGGTGTGTTTTATCGTGTTATTATTGTTGCGAAATTAGTGTTTTCTGAAGACATTTACGTCGGTATCTGCTCCGAAGACACAACACACAACGTACGATATACAACATAGAACAGTAGCCTCATGTTGCTCCGTTAACAAGTCAACAACTTCCATCAAGACACCTCATCCCTCCATCCATCCATCCGTCCATATGACCATCCATCTATCCACGTCTCTTCGGTTTAGTGACGTAGCTTCGGACACAGCGCCATCTACATCACTAAGATGGCGGCCGTCGAAGGTAAAAAGTGTCCATCGATCTGGCCGTTTGAGTGTTCATAGCGCACTACATTTTCACACACTCAGCGTGAAGGCATTCATGTACTCAGAGAATTAAGTGTAAGTGCGGAAGTGCACGATTTGGGACACACCATTAAAGTCAAGATGGCCTAAGATCAAGACAATCCGATTCAAGACCAACATATTTCCAGATTAATACCAAAACAAAAAGAAAATAGTGCACAAATTACAGACACAATACGTTTCTCTTAAGCCACACTACACTCACTAACACAAAGTTAGTTAGACCTTATATTGTATAATTGTTTCATTGCATTATTAAGAGACAGTTAAATATACTGTAGTTATATAAGATACTGTATGACTATATAAACTATTACTATACTATGGTTAGATGGATGGATGGAAGGATGGAAGGATGGATGGATGGATAGATAGATGGTTAGTTGGATGGAAGGATGGATGGATAGATAGATGGTTAGATGGATGGAAGGATTGAAGGATGGATGGATGGATAGATGGATGGTTAGATGGATGGAAGGCTGGATAGATGGATGGATGGATAGATAGATGGTTAGATGGATGGATGGATAGATAGATGGTTAGATGGAAGGATGGATAGATGGATGGATGGATAGATGGATGGAAGGATGGAAGGATGGAAGGATGGAAGGATGGAAGGATGGATGGATGGATGGATGGATGGATGGATGGATGGATAGATAGATGGTTAGATGGATGGAAGGATGGATAGATGGATGGATGGATAGATACCATTTTTATTACTAAGCTATAATTTGTGTCACAGCACAGCAAACTTGTTAAAGAACTCCACAAATACACTGTGATTTGGATGTTGATATTCCACCAAACAAGCGTCTTATTTTACAAAAATACTATTTTTTTCTTTTCTCGCTGACACCAAAAGGAGTGTGTGATTCAAATCTGTGTCTTGCTGCCGCTGCGGAGGAAATTGCATTCAACTAGATAATTTTATGGTATTGAATATTTTTGCTGAATGACAAAGAACGTCTCATATGTATTTCCTGTTGACTATTTCCAATCCGAAAGCAAAATGGTATCAATTCTCCCGCCTTTGTCCAACGCCGCACACCTCAATAGAGAAATCTTCCGCTGCATCTCCGTACATAAATAACATTTGGACACACAACAATGATTACCTCTGCATCTCTAAACAAAAGTAGCCCCCAAAGCAGCGTGGAATGGAAACGAGGAATAGGATTTTTTCAATGATTCGACAAAAATTGGTCCGAGGATAAGAATTGCGGCATAATATCTTCAGTCGGTGCTAAATCAGCAGAACTGGGTTATTGATCTGGATGACGGCCAACGGCATTTTCATGTCACCGTCATTGCAGAGAAGACTTTTTTTGTATTGATGCCATTTACATACGTTTTAGTCCTATAACGATTTGCTCCATCCAGACCTAAGACTTACTCTTGAAGTATATTCAAAGTATACGGTTTTATTACAGCCTATGTTACCACAGTTTTATGGTTTGATTTTTTTTTCATGAATTCCTCAGTGAACGTTATTAAAAGAGACCTTTGATGACATTTTGAGTGCAAATTAAAATCTCACCATGAAAAGTCACTCGGAGGAAGCTGGATCAAATACGAAGACGTTTATAAACTCAAACATAGAGTGGTCTTGTAAAGCTGTGGGTTTTTGTCTCATCGATGATATAAACGGTGATTGATCTCTTATCTTATATTTGGTATTTGTGTCATGATGAGACTTACTTAATACCTTTAATGCAGAATTACCTTCAAGTGGAGAGTATTATGTTTGTTTATTGAGAAATAAATGTTTTTTTAAATATAAAAAACCTCAAATAACCAAATAATACAACTTTTTTTCTTTCAAAACGATTTGTAAATTAGAGAAACCATTGCCTGTAAATTATGTTGTTATTTTAACACAGAAGTAGATAAATCAGAATCAAGTATCTCAGAGGGACTTAAGTTTTGGAGACATGTTTTGGACACGTGTTGAGGAATGACTTGTCTTATTCGTGGAGACACTCACAGTAGAAGAAGACATCCATAGGTTTACCATTAGATGCAAATATTCACCACGTAGGTTCATTTTGGCATTAAAACTTCACTTGGCAGCATTCGTTGCGTTCGCCGCAGCTAAAGGAAAAATGAAATCCCGCGAGATGACTGAGGACGAGAGGATACAGTCAACTCCAGCAGCTTTTCAAGTCGATGTTCTGACATATTTTGCCTCTTGGTTCTATTATTCAACCTAAAGATAATGGAACAATGAAAGATGTCATATTGATATATTGAATCATATCAGGAGCCAAATATATCGTATCAAATCGTATCTTGAGCTGAATATATCGTATTAAATTGCATCGAATGCTGAACATAATGTATCGAATTGTATCGTGAGCTTGAATATATCGTATTGAATGCTCAATATTTTATATTGAATCGTATCCTGAGCTCAATATGTGGTAGTCGAATTGCATCGAATATGAATATTTCATATCAACATGTATTGTGAGCTGAATATTTTGTATTTTATTGTATTGTGAGCCGAATGTATCGTAATTGAACTGTATCAAATGCTGAATATATAGAATCGAATATTGCTAGACGAGTGTATCGCGATATATACCTACTGGCAACCATTGATGGGAAATACCAGAAGACTCATAAGAAGAGTTTATAGTAACTTGGAACATACTATTTATATGATACTGTCGAATGGGTTGACCAGAATCTAAACCTAATTCTAATTCAGTCCAAACACTGCAGGGTTTGAAGTTATACATGAGGGTCTTGCTGCACCAGAATGCTTATTTAATGCTATTTCTTCTTCCATTTTATCCGGTTGTTTAATTGTCTTTCTTCTGATTGTTTTGCAGATGCAACAATCGGACCCAGTGCATTGTGATCACGGGTTCAGATGTCTTCCCAGACCCCTGCCCTGGGACCTACAAATATTTGGAGGTCCAGTATGAGTGTGTCCCCTACAGTAAGTAGGACCTTTTGTGTCATGATTTGTAATCGTTCCCCTGGTCATTTTACCCTACATATTTTTTTTTTTCTTGTTTGTTTTGTTTTCCTTTTCCTCTCGCTCTCTCTCTCTCTCTCTCTTCTGTCATAACAAATTCTTGTGTCGGCCTTGTCTTGATAGTCTGACCTCTTTGTCTGCAACGCCTCTCAGCACCCTTTTTCCTCTGTCTTTTCTTCCATCTGTGTTCCACCATGAACTTTTCATGAAATATGACCTGTGAAACCTTTTGGTCGTCTTGTGCACTGTCTCTATTATTGATGTGCTCTCTGTGTTTTCAGCCGACAGACCAGCTTGCTCGTAATGTAGCAGAATAGATGAAGGTTAAGCGAAGTCATGCTGACTCTCCGTAATAGAAAGGGGGATGTTTTATTACTCTTGCATGGAGGAGTCTTTTAGGAATAAGGAAAAAAAAAAAAAATCACAGCTTACCGTGATGGCTTAATCCACATCAACACAACAGGTGTTGTTAACAGATGTTTCATTATGAAACGGAGCGCAGTAGCGCATACGTCACCCGGGCCATTTATATCACCCTAAGATCCGCCAAACGTTTCTGTTGCCTACTTTATATTTGAATCTTTAATATTCCTAGCTTTTCACCTTCTAAACAAAAATTAAGATCGTCCTTTTTTTGCGTTAAAATCTCCCTTGTCCTTTAAACTGCCATCTGCAGTGAGTGAAGGAAATTCCTCAAAGTGACCTTTTCCAGATCTGATTAATGGCAGAGATTCGGGAGAATCGTAGAAGCCGCTAATCAGATGGATTCATAAAGCGTTCTTGCTGGAGTGAGACCTTATCGTATAAGGATAAATGAATGCCTACAACCGAGGCTCTATGTGCATTAAAACCCTTGGCGAGAGCGGTTGTGTTAGAGAACCTCATTAGATGGTGAATCTCATTACAACATAAAGGTGAACCTCTTGGAGGGCTTGTAATTAAACACGGGTGAAAAGCATGCTCATATCTGTCGGCTTTGTTTGTTGGTTAATTTTTTTTTTCCTACTCATAGTTCAGCGACACATCGATTCCAGAGCTACCTTGAGCTCTAATAGCGGGTTCGGAAGTGTTATCACCGGTGTCGTTGTTTTAAGCCGGTAAAAGCGGCTGACACCGCAGAAGAGTTAGGAATAAACTTTGTGCCCGAAGGATCCGCAATCCTACCAAGGATTATCGAGCCAAAAAAAAATTGATCGTTGACTCAGTTCATGCATGTCTGCAGCCCCACCTTATGCTTCTCAAGGTCCATGCCCAACCAGACTAGGAGCGAGAACACAGAATGTTTCCTATCGCCACTGCCCTGGTAAGTGCTTAGTGTATTCCCAGTGTGACCCAGTCCACGCGAGCCCCCCCGGTCCGAACTCTCCCCACTCTCAGCCCGACTGTTGTAAATCGTGATAGCTCCGTGATTTGTAGACTCGTCGTGTTGCTTTCCTCAGATCCACCCCTTTGTACCTTTTTCCTTTTGATAAATCAAATATATGTGTCCCGGGGTGGGTTTCGAGCTCATGCAGGGAAAAGTCAACTTAATTGGAAAAAAAAAAAGAAGAAAAAAAGTTTATGAACAGGATAGTTACAATCTTTTTTCAATTTAAGAGCGGAAAAAGCCGTACGCCAGAAACGGAGATTGACATCATTACAGGAGTTCAGAGGCTTAGGAACCTTTGGATTTACTGGGCAGCGAGATTTAAGGTTTACAAGACATCATATATAATTCCCATTAAGCTGATCAAAGATGGGATCCAGACAGTGTCCTCATTTCCTACACAGACGTCACGGTCCCTCCTTATAAGCTTCCATTTGAAAACAACCTTTTTTTGTTTTGAGGTTAAAAACAAATTGCGTTTTTAATTGACTTAATTCCGGATATTTAAATTTACTCTCCTAGATATTTGCATTGATATGGGTTGCCTAAAAAAACCCAATGCAATTTATAAACAATTTGTTGGAGTTAATGATATTTTCTTGTGATTAAATCATACTGATTAAGATTAAACTTTGAAAGAAATAAGTTAAACATATTTAAATACTATTTAATTTCTTGATACGTGTTGTATGTGAACAGCAAATTGACTATATTATCAATCAGAAACAGAAAACTTTATTACACAGCACAGGAATTACACAATATAAAATGAAATGAAAAAACAACAACAAATAAAACACGATATACGACCATAATATGACATAAATGAATGATTATTAATTCAATAAAATACATTAAATGTAATGAAACTAAATTGAACTCTATCTGGAGAACAGGCACTTTTACTTTTAAATGTTAACTCCTAGTTTCTAACCATTTCATCAAGGCCCTGCAAATATGAACAGATAGTAAACAAAACAAACAATGACATTCAAACAGTGGTCCAGAAGAACCCTTTAGTTCTGCGATGCGTCACCCCTTTGAGCTAATAGATTTTATAACACCAGACAATGACATTATCACAATACAAAAGGACACTAAAAATAGATTTTCCACTTGTGTTGGTGATACAAAACCAACCTGTTATAGTACTTATCCACATTAATAAACTGTTTGACGTAACATAAAATGAATGTAGTTTATCCACAGACACCATTTATTAATGGCGTTCCCTGCCAAGCATGTATACTAATTCAACTTCTACTCAAATGTCTGTGATTTGACGCAAATTGGTTAATATTCCCTTCGCTAACATGAACTCTTTATGTCAAGCTGAATGTCTCAGCATACCTAATTGGAACATTTATCCAGGTTTAATTTTTGCACAGTCACACAAGCTATTTAGGATTCGTTTTTTTTTTCCATCACTGTGAAAGTGGCCTTTGTGCGGATTTGCCTGCTTTAACACCATTTCATCCATTTGGCTTGGTAATTTGTTTCTCGTCGCGAACTGCCCTCATTAGCAACATAATCTCCGTGTTCCAGCCAAGGATGTAAATTTTTTGCCTTCACCTGGCTCTGGATTTCTCTGGAATGGCTCAAGTAATTGCCTGCATCAGGCGTTTTTTTCTTTTTCTTATTGAGGCTGCTTTATTTCAAGCTAATTTGGAACGCTCCAAGAAGTTTATCAGACAGGAAGAAGCGACTTGTTGTAACCAGTGAGTTATTATGAGCTCAGAAAATGTCCTGTATTTACACAAGTTTAAAAGTAGACTCTTATTTCAATTCTAGATGTAGCGAGTGTCTTTGTGGGGTTCTTTGGGACGGGGGTGTGTTCTATTTCTCTTATGTTGCATTATTGAAACTGACTGACTCTCTTTCCTTCCCCTGTGAAATCTGCAGGAAATCGACACAACTTTCACTCTTCACTCACTAGTTTCTCATCTCCTTTTTCTTTTACCTTCTATTAATGCAAGTAACCAGGTGTTGACCTTCCAGATTTCCTCGTCGTCGTACCTTTTGCTCTTCTTCATGTTCTTCTTGTTGTGTTATCAAGGCGTCCTTTGAAGTGTTGAATGTTGTGTTTTCCTCTTTCTGTTCGTTTGGTGCGAAGAAGTTGGATTTACCCTTAACGTTTTAACATAATTCTGCTTGTGAGATTAATCATCCCTGAAGTTTTGGTCAGACCTAAGTTACCGATGCATTCAAAAAATATGATGAACGCTGTCATACTTCAAAGAAAAACCAACAGTTGTTTTTCGCAATTCTCTCCATTTTGCTGACATAAAAAGTGATTGCGTTTATTCCATTTCGGGTTTTGTTTACAACTCTGAAAATCTTTTGACAGCAGCAATTTTCATCACTGACGTCGGCGCCGCATTAGACGGCTCACTCTTCTTCTTTTCTTATTTTATTCACCCACCGTAAATAAATATCAATACAATTTTTCCAATCGTTGATTCTAACACTCTTTGGAAAAGTGTCACGGTCTGACCAAAACTTTAGACAACTGTGACTAGTCTATATTTAACATTTACAGTCAGTTAGAAAGTGATAACGAAATAATTAAATTCTTTCTCACACTTTTAGTTAAACTTAATGGTTGTGTTGTTTTAAAAGAGATAATTGCTGATGACTTTTTCCTCCTTAGGTGCTGCAGATTGCCATATGAGATTATTAGTATTTATTTGTATATTTGTGTTCAAGTGTAACAGCTAAAATATTATGTTTAAATTCTATAAATGCAAGGAATGTTAATGCAACTTGATGCTACATTTTATGCTACATTGCGACATCTCACTTATAAAGTACTATAGAATTGTTTATTAATAGTAGGATTGTTTTGATAAATCATATTGTTTTGATAAATCACATTTGTGTTTCCTCTTAGTTGTGTTTTAAGAGTGGTGAGTGGATATGAAAAAGTGAAAAAGATAAGTGGGGGAAATCCACAAATAAACAACGATGAATAAACTGTGAAAATTTCAATCGGGTGGTAGATATTTGAAAGAGATACATGATGAGAAGGAGGATTGCCACTTAAAAATAATGGCAACCCTACTAATGATTTACCCTATTTTCAAGTGCGACATAGAGACATGGTTGAATCATAGGAACTGTGTTGGTTTTCCACTATAAAAGCAGACAGTAACAACACAACAGAGATTCAAAAAGCGACAACTTCCAGCTAACAGTTGTAGCTCCTGTACAACCCAGGAACGGTTTAATACACACATTTTAGTACATTTTTGTTTGGAGAAATCTAGAAAATATATAAGAATAAAATACATTTTCCCAAGTTGTTTAATTCCATTACATAATCGTTTGTCTATTCATTATTTCGACAACTCTTAAAAAGTAAAATTTAAAAAAGTTCCCAAAAGTTGAAGTAAGTGCAACACTATCTTTAAGCAGAGTTTTTCTTTGTTTATTTAAGCTTCTCTTGTTCTCTCAACTTGTTGTTACTTCCCCCATCTTCCTAACACCACCTTTCAGCCATTTTGTTTCATCGAAGTAACAAAAAAAATATTGGTGTTTTTTGATACTTTTCGCTACAGGATCACTTGGTGAACTGACCCCAATTGGGTCACAATTCCAAAGAATACTTTTAAATTACAAAAGACTACATAGACTTAAAGGTATTTTTTAATTAACGTGTTCAATTTAAATCATGCTTTGGCTTAATGGTAGTTACCCTGTAGCTCTGCATGTTGGTGTTTAAATATTGGTAAGTAATGAGTAATTTAAGCTACTTATTTGCTTCGTATTCACCCACAGATTAAAGGGTCTTAAAACCATTCTAGTTTTCATTTTCAATATAGTTGGATGAACTTGTCAAACCCTTTTTAAAACATTGAAAAAAACGTTATACTACTAATAATTATTGCCTTCTCTTTTCTCGAAGGCTACGAAAACACTCTTCAGTTATCGGGTCTGAAAAACGGTCTTGCACTTCCTAAAACCTTCGGGAACTTTAAACCTTCAAATCCTCCAGTCGAACATCCACCCACCACTCTTCCCCAGAGCCGGAAACTTTTAAACACCCCTAAACCTTTCTCTCGCCCACTTCTCCAACAGGTCGGTCCGGGGATGTTCCTTCTCAAATCCTTTGCTTCTCTCTCTCTGAATAGGTGTACCAGACTGTGTCCATGTCTCATGCGCTGTCTCTGCATGTGTATTCGTAGCTAATTCATATGAATCTTTTTTTCCCCCCCCTTGCACCCTTTCATTCTCTCTTCCAACGCTTAAAATAGAAGTGGAGCAAAAAGGTAAATAACAGACACCATCCAAACCCTAGCTCCTTGTTTTGTGGCATCTGGTTGTAAACTCTTTTTTTTTTTTTTCCTGTGGTGGCCTATGAAAAAGCAAACATCCAGTTATTCCGCAGACTTCTGAATGTAATGCTAACAGCCCGTGTTGTTTAGCGAGGGAAGTGGGATTTTTTAATGCTGAAGAATAAAACAGAAAAAAAACAGCCAAGAGATGTAAATTGGGAGAAAAAAAGAAAAAAAAGAAAAAAAATTGGCTGCCGTCTACAGGCGCTCTCTCCTCACTCGCCCTGGGTGCTTCGTAGAATGTCATCGGCCCCGGCTTCCAAAAACCCCCTTTTTCCATAGCATGCCGTGGTAACAGTGTTTCTAAGCCCCCTTGGCAAGCTTCTTACTGCCCCCCCCCGCCCAGCCCCGTCTCCCCCTTCCCTCCTTATCTCACACTCCCCCCATTATTGTCACCTGACCACTTGCTGCTCTTTTCCTCTGTTGATTCGTTTGCCTCAGAGCGAGAACCCCCGACACCTCAGGAGACCTTTACTGAGAGTTCTTTAAATTTTAATGGTTGTGACATTTACACCACATCGTAATGACCAGAAAAAAATGTGCAACAGTGTGTAACCGACACACACATGCAAGCACACACACACCAACACACACATATTTTGCAGACTCTTCTGACTCCTGTTCTCTCATAACCTCTCACGTCTGTTGCCAAGTGACTTTAGTTGGCTGCTCATTTTCTGTTTTGTTTACAGGACAGTTTTGTTTACTTTATTCCTTTTTTTTATTCCTTTATTTTACTGCTTCTCTAATTTCCCTTTCATTTCTGTTCTACTCCCAACAGTCAATGAGGCCAATCTTCTTATGTTTTCAGGCAAATTTATATACTTATTAATATTATGCTTAACGTTTCCTTTTTTTTCGTTTTGTTTTTCCTTTCTATGCACAAAAAAAAAAAGAAAAATCTGTTATTCTGCTTGTGACTATTGGCTTTAGCTGTCAGTCGTCTTATGGCCACTTTTAAATGTTTGTCTTTCTACACTTCTCATGACAAAAAAAAAAAAGTAGTAAAAATTGATCGTAGATCTTTTTTCATTGTCATCTTTTTGACGCTGTAAGTCAAACGCTAACCTGTCTGTGTTTTTATTCTATTCTTCTATTGCTAGTTTTTCTTTGTCCTGGGACGCTGAAAGCAGTGGGCGATCCCTCCTTTCTGTTCGAAGCGGAGCAGCAAGCCGGCGCCTGGTGCAAAGACCCCCTTCAGGCCGGCGACAAAATATACTTTATGCCCTGGACCCCGTACAGGACAGACACTCTCATCGAGTACTCTTCCCTCGACGACTTCCAGAACGCCCGACAGACCATCACCTACAAGCTGCCGCACCGCGTGGACGGCACCGGCTTCGTGGTCTACGACGGCGCCGTCTTTTTCAACAAGGAGCGGACCCGTAACATCGTCAAGTTCGACCTGCGGACTCGGATCAAAAGCGGGGAGGCCATCATCAACAACGCCAACTACCACGACACGTCGCCGTACAAGTGGGGCGGCAAAACGGACATCGATCTGGCCGTGGACGAGAACGGGCTGTGGGTGATTTACGCCACCGAGCAGAACAACGGCATGATGGTGATCAGTCAGCTGAACCCCTACACCCTGCGCTTCGAGGCCACCTGGGACACCACCTACGACAAGCGCTCGGCGTCCAACGCCTTCATGGTTTGCGGCGTCCTCTACGTGGTCCGGTCCACGTACGAAGACAACGAGAGCGAGGTCAGCAAGAGCGTGATCGACTACGTCTACAACACCAAACAGAACCGTGGGGAATATGTCGACATTCACTTTCCCAACCAGTACCAGTACATCGCGGCTGTGGATTACAACCCCAGAGACAACCAGCTTTATGTGTGGAATAATTTTTACATCCTGAGATACAACCTGGAGTTTGGTCCGCCGGACCCGGCACACGGTAAGAACCCCTCATCTTTCTTCATCTCTTTTTTTCGAGACTAATACGATCCCTGAAAATCCTGCTGGTTCCACACAGTCCACTGACTTCCAATTTACAAAGACAAATGTGCGAGATTGCTGAAACAACACCTGGAAGACCTTGTGTTTTTGTAACACAAGTGTTCGCTCAAAAAAAAAGGGGGATTTGTGAAGGGTTTACCAGGCCCAGCGTCCTCCCCCGAGTCCATCAGGTTTAGGAATCGAGGGACCCCGGCTAGGAGTGTAAAATTCTCACCTCCAAAAAAAAAAAAAATCATACATACTGGAACAGGTGTCGAGTCTGGCCTTGGGCGAGGTGAGGGTTTCTCCTCACTGATACATTGAATGTGATGAGAAGCACTGTAGGTAAAAGATTCAATAGACGGTTTCAAGGTAAAAGCAAAGTAAAAATCCATTAAACATTCAGGTGAGCTGTTCGTAAAATTAGGAGTTCACCCTCGGACGAATGCAGCGAGACTGAGGGCCATTATTTTGAAACGGCTATAGAGAAACAGCCTCAATGTTAAAAATGTAAAACTCAAATAGAATTTTTAATTTGTTGTTCAAGTTTAACTCTGAACTGAACATATAAACATATTTTGTCTCGCAATTGTATTAATCAAATACTTTTGATTTTTGCTTTGAATATAATGCAACTGAAAACAAGATTTTAATTGCGTAGAAGTTATATTTATCCACACGCTGTTTGTAGATGTTGGAAAAAAAAACAATAAACTTCTAGTTGGGCAAAAAAATACACTTTTTAGATTTCCGAAAACGTGACTGTGAGCGTGTCGCAACAACTTTTCTTCTGAAAGTATAAGTGTAATGCTAGCATAGCTGACGTGTGAGGGTTTCAGTTTGTTACTAGATCCTCATATAAAAGAAGTTTTTCAGACTTAAAATCATTACAATTTTCTCAAAATTCGACCATTGCCTTATTATCTGGTGCACCTTATCTATTTATTCTGCTAGCACTAACCTGCCTCGAACCTATTTTTGTGTGGTATATGCCACTCATACATGTGTAACTACTGTGGAAATCTACAAAGCCGCAATACAGACCTCCTTATATAACTACACTGGGCTCTGTCGTATTACGAAAGAAAGGTATTGCTTAATAAACTTAAAAAAAATAAGCTTTAAAACGACGGGGGAAAGACATCAAACTTCAAATGTTCACTTTCAAAGTAAGTATATCGACAAATGAAATTAAGCTACACAATAACTGTACTTTATTTAATTAAATATACACTTTAATTAAGTAAAATAATACAAGAACTGTGGATAAACCATTAAAATCTTATATGAAAATATATTAAATGGTCAGTGAACTCACTATAAATTATATTTGGATTTAAATCCATAATAAAACATCAGAGAACACGATCAGTTTTCGTTATTTACTTCGCCTAAATACAGTCAAAAGTTCGCACCAGGCGAGAGTTGGATTGCTGACATTGTGACCATTCATTTTAAATAAGAATCTCTCTTTTTTTTTGACTGAAAATGTACCTTGAATAAGGGACTGAAGCTGTACCTATAGAGCTGTTAAATCATTCAATTCTCTCGTTATCAAAACCCCACCATGGAGTCGCGCCTGTTTAATCATCCTCCGACCAGAACAACTCAACTTCCTGTGTTATTTATTCTCCACACTACACTCCCTCCTGAGGGCGTCTGCAAACATATTTTTCCTCAACATTGTTTCTCTCCTTGACATATAAGGCGTTTGTCTGGCCTTGTCGCTGACTAATGCATGTGCGGCTGCGGTGGACGAGCGTGCGGGGAAATGGCCCGGCGTGATCATCAGGGTGTCAATAAGCTTGTCCACCCACATGGCTCACGTTGACATGTGAATGATGACACTTTTTCTTTCGGCCTGTCATCAATCACCCTTTCCGTGGTATCATGATGCTCGTTCAGACTTGACGGCGAAAAAGTCTCGCTTTTTTTCTACTTCTTTAAAAGTTTCCGTCAGCTTTGAAAAAAGTTTAATTTTATCTTAAAATGATTTAAAATAACAGGATTTAAGATATGTTCTAGTTGACAACAGTGATAAGAGTTATCTGAACACCAGCGCTAGTGTTATGCTAAATATTTAATTAATGTTTTTTTCATTAAAATGAGAAAATGAATTTGTTTTTGTAGGAAAAGGACGATGAAATGTTGGTGGTTTTCAGAATCTGAATCCACAATTTAAGCCATAAAGTGTCTTGAGGCTTGAATTCCCAACAACTCTTCCTCGCTTATTACTGTGTATGTTAAGCACATTCTGGAATATGATTTACACACTAGGAATACAAATACAACAAAGATTATAACAGGTTATTGGCTATTTAAACATTGATGCCATAGAAACTAGTGATGGTCTGATGAAGCTTCATGAAACAGTGTCATTATGTTCCGAGTCCACTAGATGGCGGTCTCTGCACTATTTTCCTTTGTTTTGAACAACTGTTCTAAAGAAACATCATTTTTTAACTGATGGCGCCACCTACTGACCTCTAAACAACATGACACTGTTTCACGAAGCTTCATCAGACCATCACTAATAGAAACCCATTCCAAATAAGTATTATTTCACAAAAATAAATGTTTTGATATTCATATAAGAAATGAGAAACACGTACTTAAGATCTTGAGAATTTGCAGGACATTAGCCAAAATTATATCTTAATTATAGCTTATATATATATATATATATAAATATCTGGCTGGTATATTAAGATAAAGTTATGATATAGATTATTAAATAATATAAATCAACGTTAGATATACATCTGTACGCTAACATTAACCTTATTAACATTATCAGTTATTTTTTTATATTTATCAATCAAAATAACAACAAATCAATGCGTTATTTGACCAAAAATAAAGTCTTTATATAGCTTTTTCCAGTTTATAATCACTTATTAATCCAACAATTCCTTCTCACTTCCATTCATGATCTTCTGATGGTATCTCGTATATATATTTAGTTTCCCCTCATAATGCAAAACAAACAATAATAGTAAAAAATAAAGATGTGTCTGGAGCACATATTGAGGTCATACTGTGGTGAAACCGTGTCAAGGTGAATTTAATGCTCAAGTCATATTGGATTTTTTTTCCTCAATGTTGAACGCGATGCACTGCAAGGGGAAATAGTGCTGCAGGAAGTGACAGCGATAGCGTGACAGCTCATCACTTGACACTTCTTCTCCTCACTCTCCATATTTCTCAAGAGCACCCAAACAAGTATGTCCTCTCAACACAGGAAGCTGCAATCACAGGAAATGGACGTCGAGACGCCGCGCGTCGGAGGGTCTCTCTCCGTCCATTCCAATAAACGCCGCTCGCGCTGAGCCAAGATCATCTCGCGTCGGATTATAGAGGCTGAGGATAAGGTCAAGTCCAACAGGAAGTGGACATTAAATGGGACGCGTCCTAATCCACTCTTTTTTTTGCTCGTCTTTCTTGTACATATATGACCCGAAAAAAGAGATTCCTTTGTGATTTCTCGACTCCTGACGCGTGGTCTCAACCCGCCGATAAGCAGCTTTTTAACAACAAGTCTACTTAAAAGAGTCTGTCTGCTCCCCCGACGCCACGCAAATGAGCCCGGGAGACATTCCATTCATCCCATGTTCGAGAAATAAAAAAAAAATCAGTGGTACATTGAAGCCCCCTAGTGCCGCCGCCGCCGCCGCCGCCCTCCCACACGAATCAAGAAAGACGTTCGACGTTGGATGCATTTCCAACGCTCTCCACACTTCCACGGCGATGGACTGCGTTTGTTGTATCTCGGGGAAAAAAAATCCCTTTTTTTTTTTTTTCCCTCTCTCCGAAACAATGTCCTTTGATTGCGCGTTTGTTTGCGAGAGTGTGCGCTCGCCCAGACCTTGTATGCATCAGCGCTCGCCACGGGGAAGCGGGCTCTTATATGCTCCGATAAATATACAGGATTTGTAATAAGCTGTGATTTATTCCTGCTTTTCTGTAGTGCCTGCGTGGAGGTCAACTGTGCGTGGAGAGCGCGGCGGCGGCGAGAACGGGAATCAAGTTTGCACTCTTCAAGGTGCTTCGATTAAATGGCAGACTTGTCTCGGGCAGACTAAACCGTACAGAAGCAGACATTAGGTTGTGATAAAAACACTTTTTTTTTTTCTGTGTTTGCCTTGACAACAACTCCCCCCCCCAACCGCCAGCCTCCCCTCCTTTTCTACTCCAGCCCACTGTCAGCTGCCCAAGTGGACACAGCGGTGTGAAAGGAGAGGGCTATTGATGTGGAAAATCATCCTTTATGGTCTTTTTTTTTCTTTTTTTTTTGTTCTCTGCTCCTGTCATATTTCTCGGCTTGTTTTGTATCTTTCCGTGTCAGTTTCCACACCACCGCTTTATTAGTTTTCGACCCTCTCGAATGATTAGGATCTCGCGCTTTTTTTTTTCCGCAAACCTCAACATGGATACACACATTTCAATATTGTGCATGTGTGTGTGAGACGACACTTGTGTGTGTGTGTTTGAAGTCAGACCAAATCCCAGGTCAGACCCTTCAAATCTTCTCCAATCGAGAGCAGGGCAGAATAGATGACCGGATTTAAGTAAATCCTTGGCTTTGGTCTTTAGGAAATGGGTTGTCAGGACTAAAAAAAAGAGTCAATATTTATAAACTAATGGAGATGTTTAACGTCATACATTAGATTTCTTTAAGAGGCTTTTAAATGAATTGCATGAATCCACTGAGATACAAATGTTACATTTTTTGCTTTAGACACAGACTTTAAAATGGATTAATAATATAATTAGATTATTAAATACAGCTTAGGACGTTGTTAATATCCATTTTCATACATAAGGGGTAGGATTATCAGGCACATAAGGTTTCATAGTATTATGGAGTAAGACTACAGAGCACCACTAAGTAGTACTACAGAGCCCAGCAGTGTTACTTCGTAGCTTACCATAGTCTTTCCAAAAAATTTCGGACGGATCTTTGTACCACACAAAATCGTTTTTGTAAGTATGTCTCATAGTCAGATAATAAAATTATGAGTATAAAGAGGATCTCGTACAAAAATGTAACCCTCATATATCAGCTATGCTAGAATTACATCAATACTTTTTGGATAGATTTCAGGACAATACAAATTAGAAATCTTAATGGTCACATGACCAATTGTTAATGTTACTACCATCTACTTGAAATCCATACTATGTGGCATTGGCTTGACTCTCCATTCGTACTATCATCCAAGCGTTACAATCCTAACGTTAGTTGCCCTGAAGAATAAAAACGTATTTAAATGTCCCAGGAACACACTTGAGCAACTATCGCTCCAATGAACACTTAAGAATCAACAAATGAAAATATCCTGCAGAGACTGAACGTGTCTCGATTTTGTATTTGGAAACTTAATATTTGAGCTCCAGGCTACAAAAACAAATGTCAAGCTTCAAAAAGTGTAAATAAAGGTTAGATACCTTTTTACTGAATACCTATTATATATTATAACATAAATACATCAGTTAAAAACCATGTTTGATGTGTTAACTATCGATTTATGACCACTTTTATATTTTCCCATTGCTCGCCGACTTAGAGAATATCTCGGGGAATCATTGTCTGTTTTCAATTATTATCAGGGAAAATCTACACGAATTTCGGCGATTAAAAAACTCCCCGTTATAATTTAGATTGTCACAAAGTGTTGTTCGTCGTAAATGAGAAAAGCGGGGGGCGGGGGGGGTGGGGATGAAAGTTGGCCTGAGGTTTTAAAAGCGAAGGGCACCCGCCGCCTCTTGTTTGATTACAACTCGACTCTGATGTGAAGCGCATTAAAGAATTATTGCCGCGGCCCCAACAATGGTGGCCGTCACTCGCCGACACCCGCCTTTTGAAGAGATTTGCTCCACGAGGGTCTGATTATTGTGTCTAATCTTGTTTATAAGGGGAGAGTATTCTCCACGTCTGTCTTTTTTCTAGCATGTACGCTTACGTACGGAAGTGTGCGCTTCAACCCGCTCTTGAAACAGACACCCTTTTGTGGGCGAGCGGCGAAACATCGGCACGCCGAGAGTTAATACTTGAAATTTGAGGCACGTACTGTACAGAGAAAGCTGCTCGGGAGGAAAAAAGGCACGCTGTAGTCTGGCAGCTGCTATGTCTGTTCTTTATGCTTTGGTGTCATTTTTTTTTTTTTTGAGCGTGAGCGAGGGTGTGTGTATGTGTGTGGGTGTGAACTCGGTTCGCCTGCATCTATATGAATCTCTGTTCCAAATGTGAGAGATTGGAGGCAACGGAAAAAGAAAATGATATAATCCAACTATTAGTTTTCGTACCCTTTTTTTTTCCGAACATGGATGTGCCACACATCAGCCCCGCCGACATGACTCATGGGAAATTATGCGCATTTTTGCTCAGCTGGCTTCGTATTTACTGCTGATGCACAAGCAATCAAACACATGTTCCCGTCCACGGCGGGAGAAATACGCGTGTAATCTCGTCTCCGTCGCGTGTTATTATCAGTTGATGTAAATCACCGTGTTTTAAACGTATGCATCCTGAGAGAGTGAGACATCAAACACTACTTTCTGCAACTTATTTCAATTAACCTGCACTAGACCTGAAGGATATTCAGTCGTTCATCTTTCACTTCATGGACTCTTTCTTTCTTGTGCTTGAGTTCATTTTATCAACAGTAGGAGACGTCGTCGATTCCACTTCTGTTGAGTTGCCGGATTTTGTTCCATTAGCAGATAATTGTCAACCAAATCATTTGTTCACATTTCGTGGAACATTTTTTTTCAGCCAGACAAACATTCATCTTGATCAGAATAACTATTCATTTTGAATTCATAAATGTTTTTGCTTCCGAAGCAAAACAACTTTAAAAAAATGTTTCAAAAGTCTTAATAAATGGGCGACTACCTTAGCGATTATGCACTGTTCTGACAAAAATAAAGGCCTCTATAACTCTGTCTGTACACATATAGAGATTAAAATAAGTATTTAGGAGTTTAGGTAAGAGTCTTGTGTGAAAACTCGCCTTTTTTCAACTCATCAAGTAAAGATATTAGTAAATTACAAGATGGAACACAATCCTGACTTAAGGTATCGCCAAGAAAAACGTGTAAACAATTGTGACCTTGTAAAAAGTTCACATTTATACATTTAAAAAACAAAAAAACAATAAAATGCTGGGAATTACATTCCATGAAACAAGAGTTGTGTTGGCTTATTCCTAAAAATGTTACCTTGGTAGTGATTACGTCTCTTGTTGAAGCCTCGTACAAAAACTAGGTTCAATGAAGCTTCATGAAGCAGCGTCATTATTTTCGGAGTCCACTAGATGGCGGTCTCTGCACTATTTTCCTTTGTTCTAATGCAGTATCACATCATTTTTAAACTGATGACACCACCTACTGACCTGTAAACAACATGACACTGTTTCATGAAGCTTCATAAGCCCATCGCTAACAAAAACCCTAAAACCATGAAAAATATCCCTTACAAAATGAGTCACAATCACCTTAAGGTTTATTTGTGTTTCCTCCAATTCTTCAAACACTATCATTTTCTGAAAAATGCAATTTCTATGAAAATTCAATTAAAATAGTTTGATAACATAAAGCGATAACATTATTTGGCAGAAGAATTAAAAAATACATCCACATTTTCTTCTCAGAATTCAACCAGTACATCTAACATTACCAAAAGCAATTCTAGCTTCAAAATAGTTAAAATGTTATATAATAATTGTACCAGAGGATATAAACCATCTGCTCACACACAAGGGATTCTTTTTTAGCAAAGTTAAGCCACTTTTATCAGTCCATCTTTTCCCGATGGAGAAAAGAAAAACTCCCCAAAAGCTCCGATCTTCAGAGGTCCAACAGCTTGCTCCTTTTATTACACTAAATTACGGGGACTCTGTTGTTCGGCTTCTAAGGAACTGGAACTCCTCCCGGGCCAAGATCAATTACTATAAATCACGTTTTGCCGCGTATTTATCTGGCAATAAGTCGTGCATTATAAAGCATTTTGTTTGGAATGAAGTAACACAACCTCGACCCGCGGTACACAAATTCGTTTTAAATCGGCCTTTAATTGTTTAAACCGCACTTAATAGGTAACATATGTGCCGTTACCCGTCTCCCCTCCAAAGATAAACAGCACCTGATAATGTGTATGAAACATTACCCTGATGAACAGCCATGTGGTGCTCGGTGCGGGCGAAGCCGTTAGGTGTAATATAAAAGACACACAGACTGTCAGTTTTCATTTGTCACCCTGCCATGCCTATGGAGTCCTCGCGTCATCCTCGTGTCTCGCTCCCCCCTTGTAATACATATGCTTCCCCTGCAAAAAACACTCGACAAGACGAGTTCCTCCACTGGATTCACGTCTCATCGTCTGTCATCAATCACGGACCTTATAACCCCCCAGTGGTAATAACACAACCGCTGAGATATACCTTCAACAACGTGAGGGTGTCGATTCACACCAAAAGGGAGGAGGGATGAATAAGTGTGTCCTGGATATATATCGGTGGTACTACAGAGGGATAGGGCTCCGCCCCGCTTTACACTCGGTGACAGCTAATTGAAGGTTCCCCCTGGGCCGACTGGAGCAGAGACATAGTAATCAAGGATCCTGTCCCGGTGCCGCCGCCGTGCAGCCCGAACGTGGGATTTGTGTCTTTTGTCATCATCAAAGTGATATTGTGGAGGGGAATGCGTTCAGTCGTGTCAGCCAGACTTGAGTAGATTTTCTTTCTTTTTTTTTTTTTTTTTTTTGCTACCCCATGTCATTGAGACGCCAAAACTAAAATCCGAATATGATGGAAAAACTTTTCGAAAAAACAATAAAAAGTGACAATACTGTGACGAACAACGTGGATTAGAATAGTAGTGATGGGCTGGTGAAGCTTCATGAAACGGTGTCATGTTGTTTAGAGGTCAGTAGGTGGCGCCGTCAGTTTAAAAATAATGTTTCATTAGAACAGTTGTTCAAAACAAGGTAAAATAAGTGGACTCTGAGAATAATGATACTGTTTCATGAAGCTTCATCAAACCATCACTATAGAATAGTAATCCAAGTCATGTAATTGAGAAGAAAAGTGTATTCTTGATACTTTGACTATTTGGTCAGTGTTTACTAGTGAAGGGTTGATGAGGCCTCATGAAACTAGTGAAGACAATTTATCATGATACCTTTATTTTGAAAGGCCACTTTGGTTTGAAAATGATGCCATCTTTCATTGAATTAGTTGACTAGATCCACAGATTATGTGAGGCCTTACTGTAGGTGTATCATGATACATTGTGTTAATTTAAAAGGCCACTAGATGGCACTCTTAAATTTGAAAATGATGCTAGATCTGATTTAAATTAGAGCCAAAGATATAGTTGTCTTTCAAACACTGTATCATGATACAGTATCTTGTAGATAGCTGTTTAATGAGGCCACTAGCCGGTATCATGATACCCTATTTTTTTAAAGGCCACTACATGGTGCTCTACGCTTATAAAAGGATTCCAGGTTGCCAAAGATTATAGAGCAGAGAGTGACATCTAGTGGCATTTCAAAATGAAGACACTGTATCATGATACAGTGACGGACAAAAACAAGAATGAACGTTTACGAAATAAAAACTATGTTGACATAATTGACTAAAATTGAAGAGGACATTCATTTAGTTGAATAAAAAATCCCACGGAAATGCTTTCACTGCGTCAGATTGACAGAAAAACATAAATAAACAAAAAATTACAAAATGAAATTCAACCAAAAAAGCTACTTAACGATGACATTGTGTGTTTTTTTTGTCTCTATAGAAACAATAATAGAAAAATAAGAAGAACTTTTGTGCAGTTTCTTTTTCTTAGTGAAAACGTTATTACTATTAACCAAGACCGACTAACACCAACCATCCAACATAATCCCTTCCAAAGTGACGTCACGTTTGATTGGACAAAGTCTAGTAGAGGGCGGAGCTCTAACCATAAATACATTATACTTATGAAAGATGCAGCGCAGCAATGTTTATAAAAAGGTTGTTTTAATACTCATTGGATTACATGAAACCAAGCATTGGAATAAAGGTAATGGGATTACCGAGCTGCAGGATTATGGGATGGACATGCACGTTGGAACATCAGCGGTCATTGTTAATGCAGTGTAGCCTACATCCATATTAGCCTCGTCTTTTAAAGAGAAAAGAGGATTAGTTGCTTCGGGTTTTTAACTTCCACCACTTTACGTTGTCTTCCCAGCTAATGACCCTCCATCATCAATGTTTTTTTCAAAATATTTTATTTAAGCCTGGACAGCTTTTCTGTCTCGCGCGACGCCGACTCTGGCAGCGACCGCTTCGCACGCCGCTTCGCAGGCGTTCCAGTTCGCCATCCCTCATTGGTCGAAGCCAAAAACCTGTTTGTTGTTGCCTGGAATTTACCAGTTGTTAATTTTTTAAAGGCAGGAAAAAAAAAAGCAGGACGTCCAAAAAAAAAGACGGCTCACCCAAACGAAAAAAGTGGATGTAATTGTCGAGAATTTTTTCGGCGCCGTAACTCAGCGAGACGTGAGGCCTGTTGCGAGAGCGTTGTAGACAAGATGTAGCTGTTAGCGGACATGCTCGAGGAATGTGCTTGGATTACATCTGATGCCTCCGCTTGATTTATCGGCTGTAGTAGCACACACCCTTTTTTTCCCCCCTCTCGACTCATGCTGTCCACAAGCGATTTATTTTCATTTTTATTTCTGTGCGCGGATCCTAAACTCCCCACCCATGGAGGCCGGAGTCTTATCCTTATCATCTTTCATACTTTTGGAAATGAGAAACCTATAAACGGGCCCCCATGTTTCCCGGGAATCTCCTGGAGGTTCGCCAAGTTTAAAACCGGCAATAACACAGACATGGACACTCGTCCCCCCCCCCCCACTCTCGGTGTAACTTAGCCAGATATGAGTTATGATTTTTTTTTTTGGGGGGGGGGTTTTGGAATTGCTTTTCAACTCACCGAAATTCTCCGTTGTGAGTCATGCAGGTTGTAGCAATGACAGTGTATTGGCGCATAATGGAGACAGGCTGTTCTCCCGCCCGCCTAAATGCTAGTGCTGAAAGGACACTAAGCACAGGTTGTCTTCTGGTCACCGTGACAGGGCAGGCGGCTGAACATTTCACCAGCGGCGAGTAAAAAGGATAGAGAGGTTTGAGGGGGGGGGGGGGTGGGAATGTGGACGCCGGAGGTTTGATTGACGGGTCCGCCACCAGGCAATCCTGATGTCGCCCACCTGTGCGGCGGTCGTCTCGTTTTTATCGAGCGCCGACGACAGAAAACATCTTGGAATCGTGAGTCAGATGACATTTAAGAACACTGGTTGAGTTTCTTAAAAGTAGCAGAAGTGACTCTTGAGTTTAGCCTGATGAAAGTAAGTAACCGTTATTTGTAAAGTAGCTTTCTAGACCAGGGTCACAAAGCACTTGAACAATAAAAGGCAATACACGGTTAAAAATACCTACAAATTTAAAAACTCTTGAGACGAACACAAGAGTCCCAGAAGATAAGGAGAAAGCCTGCACAAATAAAAATGTCTTAAGATGTTTCTTGAAGGAGTCAGTAGATCATCAAACACAGTAGATTCTGATCCACAGACCTCAGAGCCCGAGCTGGGGTGTAAGGCTGGATCAGATCACTGATGTAAGGAAGAGTCTGACCATGAATAGATCTGAAAGTAAGAAACAGAATTTAAAAAATTGATCCTGAAATAAACTGGCAGCCAGTGAAAAGTTTTAAGGATCGGGTAAATGTGAGTTCTTCTACTAGAACAGCTCAGAATTCTGCTGTAGTTTTGTTAAGTTTTTGTAACTGCAGGCGAGACAGTTCCTTCTTGTTTAGACACGAAAATGAATTGTAACAATAGTCTAAACGAGAACAAATGCATGCAAATGACAAAAATTTATACTCCAGAAAACACCATTTCCTAAAATGTATTTAAAGGGACAGTGCGTTCCACCAACACTTTATTGAACATATTAACATTACAGTAATACATTCATATATAACATTATATTATATACTTGATATTATTATTTCCACTATTACTATTATTATTGTGGTCACTATTTTATTATCGTCATTACTGTTATTATTACTATTGTTTTTATTATTGTTATTGTTATATACTGCATTTGATAGTAATGGCACAGGGTTCGGCAAATCAATTTAGTAAAATAAATACCATACTGTGAGTTTCAATAAATACAGAAAGATCAAGGAAAATGTATTGACAAAAAGAAAAAAAAAAAGATTATTTAACAACATAACATTTCACTTAATCAATTCAACTATTATAATAATGTAAGAAATGGGAGATCATTTGTCAGTAACTGCATGATTCATCATTGACTTTCTCTGACCTCACAAGGGCCACATAAATACAGGCAAAGAAGCATTTATCAGAAGTACTTCTGCCTCGATGTTTTTCAAAAGTTTCCTTAAGGAAGCTATTTTTCTTTGCCTTTTAATGACGCTCAAATTAAAAACTATACTTTCCACCCAGAGGCAGAGCGTCAAGGGTCGAGACACCCGCGAGGAACTTTGAATTATACATTTACTTTTCTCATTTTAATCCCTTTTTTTTTGTTGCGGGATCGCTAATGGATTTTTTTTTTTTGTAGTCTCTCTCAATGTACAAGTAATGGTAGCCTTCAGACGGAGCAGCGTAACAACACCTCTTCACATTCCCTGCATGCTCCGCAGACAGCCTAATGGAGGAAATCAAAGTACTCAAACACGATTAAACACACTGTGCACGTTGCATTCCAATCACGGCTCCAATGAATGATAATCCTTTTTTATTTATTTACCTTCAATCCTGTTATTTTAACCTACAAAAAATACTCTCTCCGGCCCGGCGACGCGGAACTCGTTTATCGAATCTAGTTAGCGCTCATCAACGTTTAATCAATAGACGTCAGTGTATCGTCGTGGCTTATGAAACGTTCTTATTGCTCAGCTGTTTTTTTTTTTTTGTCCCAAATGGCTGAAGAAAGAAGGATTTTTCTTCCCGTCTGGGATGTGAAACGAGTCGCTGCCCACCTGCTTCATCTGAGTTTGTGCAGTCGAAGGAAAAAAAAAAGCGAAGGAACCGTTCGGAAGGCGCCACGGCGACGCGCGCAAGGTTCACTGTTGCTCGGTGAAATTTAATCAGCCGTGCCACAAAAAATCTCCGAGGCAAGAATGATTGCCAGCTCGGAGGATGTTACTGTAATTATTGTCTTGTTGGCTGCAGACTGAGTGCCTCGGATCAGCCGTAGACAACGGGCGTTCGTTCGCCTGTTGCACAAAAGCACTTAGCGGGGCAATTTACTCGACAAAATCCATGGACGTATGTATATGTTACAGTTTCTAGGAGGAATTAAGTTTTCGGTTCTTATTAAGTGCAAGTGTGCGACGGGGATAAGACGATGAGAAAAGTTGCGTTTAACGCGACTAATGTTTCACGTCATAAGAACGACATTTTTGTTTATTTTTATATATATAAGGTGAAAACTGATCTTGTTCTCTGAAAAAACAAAATGGAAAAGCACTTATCTTGCACATACCTCTGCTAAGGAGCTTATTTCCCTTCATAAAAAACACAACAATTAATAAAGCTTATAACTACCAGTTCAGTTCAGTTTCATACCGTTGTATATCGTGAATAGCGTAACTTGACTACGACGCTAACGGCTAGTACGGACAGAAAGATGACGAGGACCCTTCAAAACCTCCCTCGATCCAGATGGTACAGAAAACCGCTAATGTTTTTAACATTTTTGCGGAATGCAAAAAGTACGTATCATAAGGTGGTTTGAGAAAATATCGACGCAGTGATAAATCGTGATGTTTTTTCCCCCCCAATACTGTATCGATATTCAATTGTTCTGTATCGATTCATTAAAAAACAGCTTTTAAAAGCGACGTATCTTCATCAAAAGTTATGTGGTCCAGGGTCGAGGCTTGATGGTCTGATGAAGCTTCATGAAGCAGTGTCATTATGTTCAGAGTCCACTAGATGGCGGTCTCTGCAATATTTTCCTTTGTTTTGGATGTTCTAATGAAACATCACATTTTTAAACTGATGGCGCCACCTACTGACCTCTAAACAACATGACACTGTTTCATGAAGCTTCATCAGACCATCAGGCTAGAGTCAAGTACTCAAAAAATACGACAAAAATATTGTTCCTACAGTATCGTATTGTGATACCTCTGGTAGTTTCACCGTCGAAAACGAACAAACAAGGTCCTTAAAACAAACGGTAATACTTGTTTAACTCGTGTATATATACGTTTAATAGCCATCGTTAAACGAACCAAACACTGGTCTAGGTCACGTCATATCGCAGTAAACTTCCCTGGCAGTACAATACATTTCAGGCCAATTAGTGTTGGTCAACAGGTCGCCCGACCATCCCCGAGAAATATGACGATGCGGTTGCGAAAGAAAACGTCGGCGTTCATTACACGAAGCCGAGGGCATCTTGGCGAGCCGGAGGTCAAGCGTTGACTACCTGCCAGGCGGCATCACTCGCCCATACAGCGCTACACATTAAGTACCCCAGGGGGGGGGGGGGGGTCGGCGCGCTAATGAACTGACCTCAGACTCAAACCACAGGTCAAACTACAATTTCTGCTTGATTTATCTGTTCACCGCTCAGATAAAAACCCGAGGTCCGACGAGACCGCGGAGCCGTTTCTCTTTTTTTTTCCTCACGTATTTATTCTTTATTTTCTTTTATCTAGCAGGTCCTCAACTGTCGGACGCGTCCGTGTCGGCGCTGCCCCAGAAGACCACCACCAGCTCCACCACCACCACGGCGCGCTGGGGCGGAGTCAACACCACCGCCACCATCGCGCTGAAGGAGGGCAGCAAGGGCGCCCCCAAGCCGGCGCAACCGCCGCAACCGGCGACCCCGCGGACCACCACGCCGCCGCCGCCCCTGGAGTCCTTCCCGTTGCCCCAGCGCTTCTGCGAGGCCGCCGAGAGACGAGACATAACATGGCCCCAGACCCAGAGGGGCATGCTGGTGGAGCGACCTTGTCCCAAGGGGACGCGAGGTAAACAAGGGAGTCACCTGACCCCCCACCCCCACCGCCGGTGAGCTCGTGAAGAGAACATCACGAAGTCGGGTTCCAAAAATATTCGCCGTGGGTTTTAATTGGCGTACTGGGACCCCGGAGCGACACGCTTTATTCTAGCGTTGTTGGCCGTGTCACTTCAGGACTAAACATGATTAGGCCATTTGTAACGGCTCTCCGGGTCGGCTCAGCTGCTCGTCCCCGAAGCTGGCAACAAACAGCTGTGGTCGGATTGTCGCGTGAAATTGTGTCGGACTTGTTTGCTAATTAGGACGGAACTCTTTTATTTAAGCGCGGTTACAGCATCCAAGTGGAGAAGAGAAAGAAGGACATGATTATTAAAAAAAAAGCTCTGTTTTGTTCATTAAAAAGTGACTAAAACATCTTTGTTTTTTTTTTACCGACAGGCACGGCTTCTTATTTATGTGTCCTCTCCACCGGGGCCTGGCACCCGAAGGGCCCTGATCTCAGCAACTGTACCTCCCACTGGGTCAACCAAGTCGCCCAGAAGGTTGGTGTGAGCTCTGCTTCTTCTTTTTTTAGACCTACAATTGTTATCGCTAACATCGACCGGCAGAAGTCAAACAGTAATTTGTGGTAGTTTATCTTGAAATCTGGTGTTAAACAAATCATTCAGCTGCATTATAAGTTGTTTATATTTGCAAAAAAAACAACAAACTAATGTTTGTGAAATGTACAACTTTTCTAAAGGTTTTCCACCTATCCTTAAACAGCATTAAACTAAAAATAAGCCATTAAGATGTCCTAAATTTAGTTTTACTAAATATTTGAACCCATGATAAGTAATATTTTATGTGTATTTCAAATTATTTGGTAACATTTTTATCATTCTAATTTTTAATAATTTACTTATTGAATATAGTATGTTTATTACAAATTATTTGGTCCCATTTTCTACTATTTTTAAAATTAACCATTTTATGTTTATTTAAAATTATTATTATTTATTTTATTTAACTTTTGTATTTTTATTTTTAGTTATTTGGCAACATTTTATTAATTTTACATTTTAATATTTTACAGATTTACTATTTTATGTTACTTTTTTTTATCATTTGGATTTTAATCATTTATAGATTGACTCTCATGGCAAAAATAGCAAAACTATCAAAAATTGTTGAGAATTTTCTGTCCAATCAACACATTTTTTCTATATGCTTAAAAAATTGCAACCAGGGAACGTTCTGTCATTTGTGCAAGATAATATTTTATTGTTAAAAAAACACTTAAAACATGGAAAACTGTCCATAAGCTCGATGTCATTAATGTGTTATTTAATCTTTTCAAGTTAAAAAGTTTTGAATTGAAGACGTAAGGAGCCTTGTTTAATTATCAGCCGTTCATCAATGCTAACATATTTCATTATTTAATACTTTTAAATGTAATACTTTTTACTTTTATTAAAACTTATTTTTCCCGCCCACAGATCCGCAGCGGCGAGAACGCGGCGAACTTGGCCAACGAGTTGGCGAAACACACCAAAGGGCCGATCTTTGCCGGCGACGTCAGTTCCTCGGTGCGTCTGATGGAGCAGTTGGTGGACATTCTGGACGCGCAGCTGCAGGAGCTCAGGCCGAGCGAGAAGGACTCGGCCGGACGGAGCTTCAACAAGGTACGAAAAAAACCAGTCTGTGATGTTTAAAAAAGACAATCTGTGATGGCTAAAGTGAATATAAAGTGATAGATATCCAGTTAAATAACGCGTAGGTGCTAGAAAAGCTGCTGTAATTGTAAGTTTTCCTCCCAGAATAAAGCATTACATTTATTTTATTTAAGAAAATTATATTTTCTTAAGATCAATATGTAGTCATTTAACCTTTTTTGCATGCTTTGTTTTTTTTTTCATTTAAATCCATACTTGTTTAAGTTTTTAGCAAAAGCCAAAAAAAGGGGGTAGAAAGTGCTCACCGTGGAAGTATTGAATTTGTCAGGACTTAATTCAAAGTGTTTCAGATAAAAAATAAAAAAAAACACTCGTCCTACCTTTTTCTTTCACATTCCTGTCAAAGTCAAAGGGAAATTAATTTTATTATTTTGGCCGAAGCCGCGCCAAGTTAAAAAATCCCAGGCTTTATTCCAGCCGAGAGGAAGGAAATGAAGCCAGAGCGGTTTTTCTCACTCCGACCTCCAGAGCACCAATAGGAGCGTCAGAAGCTCACTCATTTATTAGCCTGAATAATATCCAGCAGTCAAGTCGCCCTTGGTTTTTTTTTTGTTCAGAAAAAAACCTTTTCACTCAAACTCATGAACTTTTGCAAATTATCTGTCGATTTTTTTCTGTTCTTTTTTTCTTGTCTAATAAAAAAAAAAAAAAAAAAAAAAAAAAGCTTCAAAAACGAGAAAGGACATGCAGGGCGTACATGAAGGTACTGGACCGGAGCGATGTTATTGCTCTCTCTGCTTGCTGTCGCTCCCTCCTCTTGCTCCCGTGCTTTATGTCCCAGCTCCGGCTCAGCAGCATGTTCCCTCTGCACTGCATTGCACTTCCCTGTCTCCCCTGGACTGACTTCTACGGTTATTTCATGTGCTTTTTTTTTTTTTTTTTTAAGTGTCACCCCCCCGAGTGAAGGAGAAGAAGTCTTTGTTATTTCTTAATTAACTTAAAAGCTTCTTGCTTAACTATTAATGTTTGTTTTTCGTTGACTTGGAAATCATTCTATTTCAGTGTTTTTCCCCATCGTTCGCTGTCGTGATTCTCCCTTTTTTTTAAACGTGATAACATTTTTTTCATTCCTGCATTTTCATTCAAGAAAGAGCTGCAAAGGGATCGCAACATGTCACCACCTCTGTCGATCGAATCAAGCAGGAAGTCCAAATTAAAAAAATAAATATATATTTATATATATTTTGGGATACCTTAAGATTTAGACTCTTGTCTTACACTGATTTATTTGCTGCTGAGGTAAATTAGAAACTCAAATATGAGCACATGAAAACAAACTTTACAGTCTTTAACTATTTTAAGCCCAATTTAGGAGAATTCCAATGAAACCAAGCTTTGAAAAATCGAAATATTTGTTCCAATTATTTATTTATCCTATTTTTTTTAATAATATGTTGAGTCGAATTTGGTAAATAAAACCAGCCTTAGGAAAATCCAAAGATTTGTTGTATTTCTAGTTCCAATTATTACTTTCTCTTTTATATTTTACTATATTGTCCAATTCAGGAGGAATTAAATGAAACCAACCGTAGAAAAATTGAAATATTCCTTCTTTTTCTTGTTATTATTATTTATTTGTATTTTATTTTTTTTATTATAATTTGAGTCCCAAACTGGGGGAAACTAGTGATGGTCTGATGAAGCTTCATGAAACAGTGTCCATCATCTTCAGAGTCCACTAGATGGCGGTCTCTGCACTGTTTTCATTTGTTTTGAACAACTGTTCTAATAAAAAATCATTTTAACTGATGGCGCCACCTACTGACCTCTAAACAACATGGCAGTGTTTCATGAAGCTTCATCAGAACATCACTAGGGGAAACCCAATTGAATCATGGTAAAAAAAATGTTCTAAAGTTGGTTAATAAGTTTTATTTCCAATTGTTTGTCTTTTACTTTAAGACGCTGCCATATTTTTTTGGTTTCTTTCATTCCCCCATTAAAGCATTTATCTTCTCCTGTTCCACCCTTGAATACTCGAGTGAGCTTTTTTTGAAACATCCGTTGTGGTTTTAAATCCATTTCCACTTCTTTTAAAAAAGTGTTCATAAAAGAAAAAAAAAATCCCTTTAATCTGGCGTTTTATTTAAACTTGTCAAGGACGACTAATTTATGTGGTTCCACGCACACACACACACACACACACACACACACACACACACACACACACACACACACACACACACACACACACACACACACACAGAGAGACACACAATTCCCCGGGTCAAGAAGTAGAAAAAGAAAAATAAGTTTTGACTTTGTGAACTTATAATTTGCAATTAAAGAGAAATAATTCAAGGCTAATTTGCGTTGGTGACTTTCAGCAGGTCGTCTCTAATTTCCAATTATGAAGCTTAAGAGCAGTGTGACCCGAAGAGCGAATCCCAAATTCACGACAAGAGGTGTTCTTTAGTTCTTCCCCCTCTCCCTCTGCAGTTCTTTTAAGAAACGTCATACATTAAAAAAAAAAAACCTGTCCTTTGTCATCCCTTTTTTTTTTTCTTTCCACAAACTCATTTGTTTGTTGTCTTTTGGACGCAGGCCATCGTTGACACGGTGGACAACCTGTTGCGCCCGGAGGCTCTGTTGTCCTGGCACGACATGAACAGCACGGAGCAGACCCACGCCGCCACCATGCTGCTGGACACCCTGGAGGAGGGAGCCTTCGTCCTCGCCGACAACCTGATGGAGCCGGCCATCGTCAAGGTCCCGGCCGACAACATAAGTGAGTCGAAAGTTACAGGAAGCGTCGGTGGGATCTTGGATTAGTCGGGAAACGGGTGTGAAGAGCACTTTAAACTTGAGTTAATGATATTTTTTTCATGAAAGTGGTTCATTTCATATACTTTTTAAAAAATGTATTGGCCATGACAATATTTATTTAAACTTCCGTTATTTCAAGTTTCAATCAATTACTTTATTTTTCTTTTTTTTTCCACTTTTATCAAAATTAATTCAGATTTTTTTTCCCTTATTTTTATTTTATTTATTTTTCATATTTGATTAGACATTTAATTATTTTATATTTTTGCCTGTTGGAAATGAGGGTCTAGGTATGAAGCTATATTTTCTTTGAGTTGTAAACATGTATATAATCATTGTTTATTATTTTCTTATGTCATAATGGACGTGTTGACTTTAACGTCGCACCACAAAACTATTCAAATTGAAACAATTGATATGTTATTTGATGAAAAAAGAAACCATTTCTTTCCATTATCATTGCTTGATTTTTATTCATTTTATTTTTAAGTGTACATCTATATTTTCCTCTAGTAATAAAAACATAATAATAATAATAATATATATATATTTATTTTAGTAAACGTAGAATTAATATATAAATCAAGTCACTCATGTAATTTAAAAAATCCATAATAAGGATAATTTAAAGGCGATTTTTCATTGTTGTCACATTATATAATAAAATATTAATATTCCTGTTTTCACGGTAGAATAAAAAAAAAAATATATCATAAGATCTGATTTTATTTCACATTTTTCTTTTTCAATCCTTTTTTCCTAAATGATTTGGATACCCTCAGCACTGATGGTCTACTTATCTATTTATTTATTTAAAGTTCTTGTTTTTAACTTTTTTTTAATCCATTTTTTTCCCCAACCAGTCTTGGACGTCTACGTCCTCAGCACCGACGGCCAAGTCCAGGACTTCAAATTCCCTCAATCCAGCAAGAGTGGAATCTCCATCCAGCTCTCGGCCAACACCGTCAAACTCAACAGCCGCAACGGTAAGCTCCGAAAAAATTCAACGGCCACTTCGTGATCATCCATTTTGAAGTTCCCACTGTTTTATCCTCCATTTTCTAAATACCACAACCATTGGTTTTCCTGAGCCGCCTGACCTTTTCAAACATCTCTCTTTTCTTTTTGTTTTCTTTCGTTCCCGTCCTCTCCTCCCCAGGAGTGGCCAAACTAGTGTTCGTGCTCTACAAGAATCTGGGTCAGTTCCTCAGCACGGAGAACGCCACCATCAAGATGGCGGACGACGGCTACGGCCGCAACGTGACGGTCAACTCGGACATCATCGCCGCCTCCATCAACAAGGAGTCGAGCCGCGTGTTCATCAACGAGCCGGTGGTGTTCACGCTGGCGCACATCGACGTGAGTTTATTTAAGTCGCTGAACATCAAATTAAAGGAGTCTTAAGATCCTAAGTGAATTCTTAATGAAAACTAATTCTTTAATCAACATTGGGATATAAATGATACCCATTTTCTTTTATAGCGGCGAGGGGGTGGAGGATTAACTCCTTAGATTAGCAGTACAATCTAGGAAGAAATTAGCGGAGCGCCAATTATCCTCCGTCTTCCAGGCGTCGAGGGGGGGTTCCCAGAGGGCCGCCTGCGACTCTCTTTATCAGAGAAACGCTGCGATTCCCGGAGACGCGCTCGTGTCACGGAGGCCGCTCGCATCCCCCCGTAACGCGCCGCGCTCGATTTAACAAGTCAAAGAAATGCCTGCCGCGATTCTTCTTCACCCATGTGCGGGAGCGATGCGATCTGAGTGGGCGAGAGAGTCTGAAGGGGGGGTTAAGCGAGTCGCTTCGGCGGCGGCGGCGCCTCATTCCAAGAAGAAAAAAAAAAAGCCAGTGGATTGTTTTTTTTCGGACACTTGTCTCGTGTCGTCCGCAGATGGATCACTACTTCAACTCCAATTGCTCCTTCTGGAATTACTCGGAGAGGAGCATGATGGGCTACTGGTCCACGCAGGGCTGCAAGCTCCTGGACGCCAACAAGACTCACACCACCTGCTCCTGCAGCCACCTCACCAACTTCGCCGTGCTCATGGCGCATCGCGAAGTCTCTGTAAGTTGATCTCTTTTTTTTTTATCTTCTTTTTAATATATATATTTCTTAAAAGTTGTAAAGCAAACCTCAAAAAACCTTTTATGGATATGGACGCATCTTATCATCCTACTTCTGACACCAATTGACGCAATTTTCCACTTTTATTTCCACTCAAAATTGCTATTAATTTATTATATATTCTTTTTTCACCTTCATGCTTAAATATTATCTATAAATATATATATTTTTAATGCTGTTAGTGTGTATATTTCTATTATTTAATTATTTTTACTATAGTAGAAATTGTTACGTCTCGACTGTTACTTTATTACTAGTAAATGGTCTGATGAAGCTTCATGAAACAGTGTCATGATGTTTAGAGGTCAGTAGGTGGCGCCATCAGTTTGTAAATGATATGTTTCATTAGAATAGTTGTTCAAAACAAAGGAAAATAGTGCAGAGACCGCCATCTAGTGGACTCTGAAAATAATGACACTGTTTCATGAAGCTTCACCAGAGTATCACTAGTTATTACCTCTGCCAAGGAGTTGGGCCTTAGTTGATTGGTTTCCTTTTGAATTGCATAGCAAAAATGCAACGTCAGTGTTGTGAAAAAAAAAAAAAAATTCTATTACTTAGAAGAGATATTGGAAATTTTAAATATTTCTGAAAGTGAAAAGAATTCTAGAATCACAGCGTTTATATTGTCGTGTGGATTCAGCTCCTTGGCAGAGGTATGTTCCCTCAAAGTGCTTTTCTAACTTTTATTTGTATGAATTTGAAATTCCTTTTTTGGAATAATAGATCATTTTTGACTAAGAGTCAGCAACTCCTGTCCTGAATACACATTTTTTAAACGCGTTTGTGCTTATATATTTATGATTTTAATGTTTTTTAATATAGTATACCAGCAGTTATTACCTATTTATCTCTGCCAAAATTAATGTCAGTGTTTGTAAAAATGTCACCACTTAGAAGAGATAATGGATCTATTTAAATGTTTCATTTGGGTTTATAAAAGAGGTTGTATCATTCACTTGTATGGCCTCTAAGCGTTACCGCTCAGGCACGCATCTGTGTTAGGAGCGAGCGAAGATAAAAGTAAAACTGGAATCACTGAAAGTAGATCAATTTAGATTAGATTAGATAGACTTTATTAATCCCTCTGGAGATCTTCTTCAGGGAAATTGGGTTTCCAGTTCACAGCAGACGATAGTTTAATAAAAACAAGAACAAAGTGCAAATAAAAAGAACAAAGTGCAAAGAATGACAAAGTGCAAATATTAGGAACATAGATCAAAGAAAAGGATACAAAGATTAGCGTAGAACAACGTCTTCCTTTCACTCCGCTCAGAATTAACAAGATTATACAGTCTTTCATGGAACTCTGGCAACAAAATGTGTTTTTTTTAGAGATTTGATGAGTCAGCAGATTTATTTTTGTCTTAAATGGTGCAGTGGTTAAAACCCCTGCCTTACCTTAGGGTCTATTTGCAGGGAAACATTTGTACAAAGGTCAAAATAATTCTATAGTCCTTAGATTTCTTTCTATTATTTATTTTTGTTTTTCACATGGATTCAGCTCCTTGGCAGATGTATGTGACATCAAAGTGCTTTCCTACCTTTTTTTTTGTTTGGGACCGATAAATAATTTTGGTTCAGCGTCAGCAACATCAAAAGGTAAAAAAAAAGATACAGAGTGTTCTGGAAAAAAAAAAAGACAAGAAACGTAGATCAAAGCAGGAAGAGAACACGCCGACTTACTTAATGCAAAAGAGGTGCAGCAGGAAGAAAAAAAAAATTAAGAAACTGCTGAAAAAGGAGGATGAAAGAAAAATATGAATTATTAACACGATCGTCAAACTTGACCAAACATGTTCATTTCTTCCGTCACGTTCGCAGGCGACCAACCGGGTCCACGAGCTGCTGCTGACCGTCATCACCCGCGTGGGCATCGTGGTCTCGCTGGTGTGCCTCAGCATCAGCATCTTCACCTTCTGCTTCTTCCGCGGCCTGCAGAGCGATCGCAACACCATCCACAAGAACCTGTGCATCAATCTCTTCATCGCCGAGCTGATATTCCTAATTGGCATCGATATGACGGAGCCCAGGGTGAGCCTCCGCCGCCGCTTCGGCCCTTCATCGATTCTTCTTTTCTACGCCCTCGCTTCATCACGTCGCGTCAAAGCGTCAGATCGGAGGCGCCGGTTTGTTTTGTTTCGGAGACTCCGTCGTCGATAAAGGTTTCCTTAAAGAGGCTCCGTTGCTTCAGGTGTTTTTTCGCTTTAGTTTCGCCACTGAAACCTTTTTTTTTTTTTTTTCAATTTAGCTTCACATTTCTCTGGAATCCGAGCGTCCGACCGGCGGTGATTAAATCCATTAGCTCTAACCTTACAGTGAGAATGACGTTAAAATGCGCGGCTCGCTAATGGAAACCTGTGACTCAATGGACGCCGACGCCGCCGCGCTGAATGAATATTCATTCCCGCTTCCCATTAACGATTTCATTTAATATAAGATAATTATTTTCTAATAGAAAAAACGGTTTGGGATTTTTTCGAAATCCAATCAAGCCTTTCGTCTGTCGGCTTCACTGTATTTATTTTAAAACGAGAGATATTTGATTGCGTTTCATTCAAAAATATATATTTTGTATCCTATTAGTTTTGTAATGTTAGCTTTTATGAACAATAATTACTCTATTCGCTTTTTCCCGTATTCCTTAAAAAATAATAAATGAATAAATCTAAAGATTTGAGGCTTAAATCAGTGATAAAATGTTTTAAAATCACATTTCAAACGTCTTAAAAAACACATGATAAGTAAGATTTTATGTTAAGGCACTGTTTTTTTTCTTTTTGGTCTTAAATTCCATTTCAAATGGTATTGAAAAGAGTCTGTATTTTTTTTTTTTTTAATGTTATTGGAAGTGGAGATATTTGACAAAATGTCTCGCAAAAAATATAATTATGGCTTCATTTTGTAATATTAGTTACATTTTAAATCATAAAAAACAACTTATTGAGCTTGTTGTTCGATAGTTTTAACCTTTTTTTTCTATGTATTTAAGTTTCTTAAAAGGAATCAAATCTGTGTATCTAAAAACTAGTGATGGATTAATGAAGCTTCATGAAACAGTGTCATTATTCTCAGAGTCCACTAGATGGCGGTCTCTGCACTATTTTCCTTTGATTTGAACAACTGTTCTATTGAAACATCATTTATAAACTGGTGGCGCCACCTATTGACCTCTAAACAGCATGACACTGTTTCATGAAGCTTCATCAACCGCAGGAAATATTTATATTTATTTCCTTTAAATGTTGTTACTACATTTAATTTCAAACAGTATCAAAAACCCTGTATTTATTCCAAATATTCATCTTCAGCAGTAGTACTACACCTAACCACGTGTAAGTATTTATTCATCTTTGTGTCATAGATCGGCTGCGCCATCATCGCAGGGATCCTTCACTTCTTCTTCCTCGCCTCCTTCTCCTGGATGTGTCTGGAAGGCGTCCAGCTGTACCTCATGCTGGTGGAAGTATTCGAAAGCGAGTACTCGCGGAAAAAGTACTACTACGTCTCCGGCTACCTGTTTCCCGCCATCGTCGTGGGCGTGTCGGCCGCCATCGACTACGGGAGCTACGGCAGTGACAAGGCGTAAGTGACGCTGATGTTTATTCCTTCACTTTTATGAACACGACGACGCAAGCGAGACAATTTTAAGACATGTTAAGGTTTGTTTATGTTTTAGTAAATACATACAAATATAAATCCTACTTGTCATCCTACTTCTGACACCAATGTCTCGGGGGCAAAGCAACGTTTTTGCTTATTTTTTGTTAGTCTGTTTACGTTTTATAAATAAATTCATATATTAAAAAAAGATATATTGTTTTACCAGACAAAATATTTCATACAAATAAATGATTTTATCTTTAAATTATATTTATTATCAATACATTTATTTAAAATATTGGTATTGACATTTTTTTCTTTAACAATTACAATTAAACACAATTAAATGTTTTAAAATTAACAAACAAAGATTTAATCCAAAAGAAAAAATTATGATTTAATGTTTAATATGTTTATGTATCATTATTATATTTAATATTTAAAATACTCTATTTAAAAATCATATTTTCTTTAATCCATCTCTTAAAAACAACATATTAATACTATTTAGGAGGTTATGATGGGAACGATAATGTTAATAAATTACAAATAAACTGATGTTTGTTTTCATTGTTTTTGTAAATACAAATAACTATTAGAATTGTAATGGTTTTACCAGATCTTTAAATGATACATATTGTCGATATATATATATATATATATATTTTTTTTTACAGTATTTACAAATCATGTTTTTCCTCGTCATTATCATGTTTATTTCACCAATTCATTCAAAAATAAACTATATTTAAAACAATAAAAAGCAGGTTATGACTAAAAAAAAACCTTCTGATATTTGGTATTAAAAAGAAAAAAAACTGAAATCTTCCCAAAGCATCTTGACCGACACGGACATTTAAAAAAATGTTGTGGCGACACGACATTTGAAAAGGAACACGTTGTAAATAAAGAGCGTGACGCGGTTTCCAGTCCGTCCAGCTCGTGTGAGCTGAAGCTTCCGTGTCTGAACGTGTCAGACTAAAGTAAATTATTCGTGCCTTTCGTGATTCCCTGAAGAAAACACCAAAACATTTGAGCCGGGGATGGGCAGCTGTTTAATATTTCATGTCATTGGAAAGTGGCTGACAGACTCAACACTGTGGTTTTAGGGGGTGGATGGTGTGTGTGTGTGTGTGTGTGTGTGTGTGTGTGTGTGTGTGTGTGTGTGTGTGTGTGTGTGTGTGTGTGTGTGTGTGTGTGTGTGTGTGTGTGTGTGTGTGTGTGTGTGTGTGTGTGTGTGTGTGTGTGTGTGTGTGTGTGTGTGTGTGTGTGTGTGTGTGTGTTGTACATTAATGCCTTTCTGCTCAAAGACCCTCCTGCGACCTCTTGTTTGTAAATGCTCTTTTAAAAGGACAAGCCGGAGAAAGAACATTTTTCATATAGATGAATGGTTTGATACGCAGCAGAGTGTATCTGGGGTCATTTCTGCCACTGGTTCAAATAAGAAGAGCTTGTTAAATATTGATTTGTTTAATAAGTAATCAAATAAATGAATGGATTTCCTTTAATCTTTACACAGATTTTCTTTTCTTTCCTGCCTAACCAAGTTTTGTATTATTTGTGTTATGTGCAGACATGTCTTAAAAGGGACACTCTGTTCCAGTTCTTGAGCTTTTATTTTCATTTTTAAAAAAGCTCCCCCATTAAATAAGTTACACATTAATTCAAAATTGTAATACATTTTACCATACAAATGGCTATAACATGTTTTTTTACTTTTCAAAATAAAAGTAAAATTCATTGCGTATAAAACGTAATATATATTCCAACAGTTTTACATACCAACCATGTAACAATCCACACTCTGGTTCTTACAACAGACGCTCATTCTCCTAAAGCCTTTGCAGGAGCCAAGGTCTCAAGCAAGCACAAAATTGGGTTTATTTGCTTTTTTGTAGTTGTATAGTGTCTGTTAAGCTTAACCTTACTACCCTGTAAAAAAGTATTGCTAACTCCTAACAATGTTAGCTGCAGCTTAGCTAGCTCATAACAATGCTAGCTGTGGCTTAGCTAGCCTCTCACAAAACTAGCTGCAGGTAGGCTAGCTCATAACAATGCTAGCTGCAGCTTAGCTAGCGCCTAACAATGATAGCTGCAGCTTAGCTAGCTTCTAACAATAGTAGCTGCAGGTAAGCTAGCTCATAACAATGTTAGCTGCATCTTAGCTAGCTCCTTACAATGCTAGCTGCGGCTTAGCTAGCTCCTACAATACTAGCTGCATCTTAGCTAGCTCCTTAAAATGCTAGCTGCAACTTGTAAAGTCTTAAACATGAGTAAGCTTTTATATTGTTATCTTAAAATATCTGGTAAATTATTATTTTAAATGATACTATATTATTATTATATTATAATAAATTACATATTTTAAAGCAGTACTTGGCAACGTGTTCCATACATTTCAATGTATTTTATTTATTGTTGACTTTGTATTCATTTTAATTTCAAATGGTTTAAAAAAAAAAGGTATTTATTTAATTTAACTTGTTTTAAGCCGGAGAAACGCTGTTGTATACTTCTGTATTTATATATAAATAAACTCAGCAAGTCGTCGCGGGTTAAATATCAACTTCATCATCAAAGTCACCCCAAAAAAAAAAGGCTGGATTTAATTGAAGCCACAGCTTTACTTTCTTCTGCTAAAGAGTGTGTTCTTCACTGCAGGTGCTGGCTAAGCGTGGATAATCATTTCATATGGAGTTTCATCGGACCCGTCACCTTCATCATCCTGGTAAGTAATATTTTCTTCCGCTCCGTCTTTTGAGTGCGAGATGAAACGGATGCGAGCGAAACATCACAGATGCTCGATTTGCTGCTGGAAGAAAAAAAAAAAAAAGCAGCAGGAGACTCTCCTGATTTTTTTTTTCTTTTTTTTTCTTTTTTTTACGAATGTGATGATGGCCACGTTTTCTCAAACATCCAGAAATCCGGGCCTGTCTCCTGTCAACAGATCACGACTTCTTGCATTTCCACATCTCCCAAGATGTCTCGCATTACCGACCTAATGACTCTTCAAGCTACGCCTGTTACAGTAAAGGATATTAAAAATAGCCACAATGCTGCCGGAGTGGGTTTTATAGCTTCTATTTCCCCCGCTCGCCGTCAGCCTTGCTGTGGAGGTCTGGCTAAATGGCGGCGGCGGCGGCGGCGGGGGGGGGTGGAGGAAGACGAGCTCGAAGTACTTTTGGTCATGGGCCGTTAAGGGTGAAGGACGTATAGCGTATCACGTTGACATATATCCCGGCGAGGCGTGCAATTATTTACTGGTCGTGACATTAGTATCTGCCGCTCACAAGAAATGAGGCCAAAGGGAAGAAGAAGAAGAAGAAGACGAGCAGGTGCTGCTCTTCGCACGGACGTCGACACGGGGCGCTGATTTGCGCCTCGTGATTTAGGGAACGCTCTGGCGCAGGAATGTTGGCTCGTCCTCTGAGCTCAGTTGTCGGATCAAAGTGTCCACGGGCGGAAGTGACCCCCGTGTTAAAAAAGTTGTTTGTGTTGACGAGAAACATTTCCTCGAAATTCTCCTCCGACATTCTATGAGATAGTAATTGCAGTAAAAAAACAAAAGTAGTGGTCCCCGAACCTGACCCTTGTCTTATCACAGGGTAAAGGTGACCCGAAAGACCCTAAAACAAATGTGTTTGTGGTATCCCTTTTGTCGTCTCAGAGAGTCCAGGTGAACGACCTCCCTGGCTTCCAGAAATACATACGCAGTGGTGGAGGTCGTTGACCCTGAGACAACACAAGGGATACAACAAACACATTTGTTTTAGGGCCTAAAGGTCAAGATTTTTTTCCTGTTTACTCCAAAAACTACTGGTGTGTATTGGCAAGAATCAATCACGATACAGGGTCAACAAAACGTTATATCGTGATAGTAATATATATATATAATTACTGTAGGAACAGGGATATATTTGTAGTATTTTCGAGTACTTGACTCTGGTGTTGTAGAATTTACAGACCACATGACTCTTAACGAAGTTGCTACTGCTTTTTTTATTTGTTTTTTTTAGCCAGATATAAAAGATACTGTAGTTGACAGTATCCTCTCGTCCTCAGTCGTCCCCGGGGTCTTGCCGGATTTCATTGTCTCTTGAGCTGAGGATGACATAATGACTGTGGCCATCTAGCGCCCAAAGTTAAATTGCAACACAAAAATGAACAAACTCCCTGAATATTTGCAGGTTATTTGTTAATTAAAAAAATACAAATATTTTATTCTAAATACCCTTTTTTTGAAATGTAAACCATGAAACAAGTATGTTGATTTGAAAGACAAAAATCTGTTCTCGGATATCGATACAGTATCGTCTGTATCTGTACGACATCGGTAGTTTGATGGGTAAAAGTAAAAAGCAATAAATATTTTTTTATGAAGCTTCATCAGACCATCACTAACTATAAGACATTTGATTATTGTTTTAAATAAACATATTATTCCTGATAAAAAGATTAATAGCCTATCATGTAGTTTCACTAACCAGAGGATGACATCACTCAAACCCTCGCAGGAGCCCTGGTCACGAGCAGACATTTAATACGATGTATTTCCTCTATAAGTAGTTAGATCAGGTTGGCCACCCTTGCTAGCTTAGCTAGCGGATAACAGAGGTAGCCGCGACTACAGCGGGTTGAAAAGTTCAACCCGTAACGGTATAAATTTGTGTCGGATTGTATCGATTTGTTTCGGATTCTCTGAATCTCCGGTTAAATAACCGATCCATGACTCACAAGAGCGACCTTGAATTAAACCTTTTGTCTTCCCCCTGCTTCAGAAAATAGTGGACTTGAGTCCGTGTGTGAAGACGTGTCCGAGCCGACGATAAGATTATCCCGTTAGAAGAAGTTAATGTATTGCCGGGCGCCGAGCTAATATTTGACACCGATTGGATTCTTGCGACACTTCCTGGCAAATATTCCACAGCGGCTCCTCCTGAATCAGCAACACATGTTTGGACGAGGAGGAAGGAGGGGAAAAAGTTTCGGTCGCCGGGGGGGGGGGCGAAGGTTTTATCTTCGGGGCCGCCCGTGACCCCGACTTCTCCACAAATTGCCTCCGTCCTTGTTGATGAGCAGAGGAAGGGAAACAGAACATGAGCAGGAGAATACGACTCTTGTACGATGTATTTTTGTAAGTAATAGTTTTTGGAAAAGCAACACATTTAAAAATATATATGTTCGTAAATATTTAAAAACTCCAAAAGGCCCGAGACAACATAAGACAAACACAGGAGTCGCAGAAAATTAAGAAAAAACCTGCACAAATAAAAAGATCTTGAGATGTTTCTTGAAGGAGTCAGTAGATCCATCAAAACACAGAGGGAGAGGAAGATCCTTCCAAAGCTTAGGATCAAAAGCCTGGAAGGATTTCTCTCCTCTGGTCCTGAACCGTGTGTGTGGAACCATCAGTAGATTCTGATCCACAGACCTCAGAGCCTGAGCTGGGGTGTAAGGCTGGATCAGATCACTGATGAAAAGGTCTGACCTTGAATAGATCTGAAAGTAAGAACCAGGATTTAAAAAATGGATCCTGAAATAAAACTGGCAGCCAGTGAAGAGATTTAAGGATCAGGGAAATGTAAGTTCTTCTACTAGAGCGGCTCAGAATTCCCGCTGCAGAGTTTTGTATTAACTACAGGCGAGACAGATCCTTCGTGTTTAGACACCAAAATAAACTTCTACAATAGTCGAAACGACACAAACATCTAGATAATGAGTCATTTTTTGGGCGAAAATACGACCTCCTGTTGAATTCTCCTACATCTCAACCATCCGCCGCCGTCAGAATGTTTATTCCTAAAGGCTTGAAATTGGCTCTAAATAAGGCATCGAGATCCCTTGTTTTTTTTCCGAAGGTAAAGTCGACCGTGTCTCAGGGCGCAGGAGGTATTAGCTCCATGAAAGGCGAACATGGAAGTAATGAGTTGAGGGGGGAGCCATTAGTATGCTTGAGATGGCTTCAACACAAGGCTCTTGGATCATGACACGTCGCCAGCAGTTCCTCTCATCTGGACAGCTCCATCTGCACCTTTAATATTTTATCCATCGCCCGGTTCACCGGGAGTTCAGTGTGTGCACACACAGTCCACTTCACCGGCATGAAGAGGAAGAGAAAAGCTTTCTCCTTCGGTCCCAGCGTGGCGAGGTGCTTCTGCATGGCTTGCAGTGATGATTCAGAGACAGAAAGACAGAGAGCGAAACGATGGAAAAGCCGAGAGAGAGAGAGAGAGAGAGGAGGGTCGGTCCCCGGGGACCGGCTGCGAAAGCATGTCGATGGGGGTGGGAACATGTGCCGTGCTGCTAGGTTACTTTAAAGTACTGTGTCCCTCGTCTCTGTCTCATTGGATCCATGTCACCACTCCGGGCTGTGAAAGGCTTTTTTTTTTTTTACTGTCTGACTCATGCTGACGACGGGTAGAAATAACGGCCACGTCGCTGCAAAAAAAAAAACACGGTTTCACCCGTAACGCAAAAGGGGTTCGCGTTGCGGCCGCCTCCCCAACCCCTTTCTCCTGTGCATGTTATTGTGCGACACGCCACGAGGCCGAGGCATGCGGAGGGCTATTGATTACAGGCTGCCTTTTGATAACAAAACACAAAACATTTCTCTGCAAGAGCAAAAATGGCCAGAGTGTTGCGTCCGCATCACAAAGGTCATTGCTTTCCTCAGTACTCCCCGGGAATCGCAGTTTCTCTCTTGCCAGGACCTTGTTTTTTTTGTTTTTTTTTGTGTGTTAATCTTTAAATAGCTTCACAATTCACTGGGAAAAAAGACCCGGAGTTTCAACGGCCCCGGATTCAAGCTTCTATAGCCATAAGTACTTGTTTATTCCAGGTTGTGTTTATTTATCGATTGATTGACATTTCTTTATTCTTCGGGGAGATGTGAAATGTCTGAGCAGAAAGTTGACCAAAAAAAAAAGATTAAACATACAGTTCATGCAATAGAAATAATAACAAAAACTGTTATTAAAGAAATGTTTTTTATTATTAAAAAAAAATTAGCAGTTGAAAATACTACACAGTACAGAAGTAGTAATATTTAACTTTTTTCGGTGCAGATTTGTACTTCTCAAAATGTGGAACACATTTAACTTACCTTTTTAAGATCATTTTGAAAAACGTATTTGTGTCATTACAATACTATGAAAAGTATCACTACTCATGTTGTGACATTATTAATAACTCAATATTATTTTAAGTAGAAGATAATAAATCAATTAATTTATTGTTTTTTGTCATTCTTAGCATTTGAAATATAGTTGACACTAATGTGATTTTTAAAGAACAATACAAACTTTTATCAATTATTAGTAGAAAGTAGTGAGAAATAGAGAAAAAGGAAAGAGTCCTTCCCTATAAAATTAGTTTTTTTATCATATGTTTTTTTACTCTGACGTATGCATGTAGTCAAGTAGTAACTTTGTAAAAGTACATAGAAAAAAAACGTTATTTGTCACTGTCCTGTATTTAGCTATAGATGCCTTTTTAGCATTTGAAATGTGGCGTTTACTGTGGTGTTGTGTAACTGAATCGCACAATCCAGCAGGAGTCGAGCAGGAGAAACATTCTGCTCGACTTCAGGAACGATCGACCTCAAGCGAACCGTAGAGTCACATTGACGGACCATTGAAGCAGATGTTTCATAAACATCTTACTTTCATTTGCCTTTCAAGGTTTCTCTCATATTTCTCATCTATTTTTTGTTGCGTTTCTATTTTTTCTCTAATATATTATAATATTTTTTGTTGATTTTCTATATATTTTTTTATAATTTAATTAATTATTTTTTTTATTCACTATTTTTTCTCTCATATATGTATTTATTTGATGTTGCTTTTCAATATTTTCCCCTGTATTTTAATCAATGTATTTAACGTTTCTTTATTTTCTTTTATATTTGAAATCTTTTTTTTTACTTTGCCATGTTTTTTCTTACATTGTAATTTGGTTTTCGTTTCTTTTCTTTATTTTAACTTATATCTTAATCGCTTTTTGTTCCTTTTCTATGTTTTATTTTCTATTTTAACTTATTATTTGATGCTTTTCTATAGTTTCTCTTAAATTTTAATATATTTTTTTGGTTTTCTATGTTTTCTATTATATTTAACTTATTTTTGTTGCTTTTCTATAGTTTCTCTTGTATTTTAATCTATTCTTGTTATTTTATAGATTTATATTCTCATAATTCTTTGTTGTTTTTCTATATTTTCAACTATCTATAGTTTCGCTTATAATAAATTTAGTTTTCATTGCTTTTCTATATTTTCCTTTATATTTCAATCTATTTTTGTTATTTAATACATTATATTTTCATCATTTTCTGTTGCGTTTCCATGTTTTCTCTCATATTTTCATCCATTTATTGTTGAAAGTTACTTGAGCCATAAAGTTTTTGATGCTTTCCCCGTTCATTTGTCATCAACCATATGTTTTTTGGTCGCCAGATCCAGGAGTTTGTTAAAAAAAATAATAATTTCCACCAAGCTGGCCCCCGCCAGACTACTAGTTTCTGATTTAGCCACCTGGGAGGTTTAATTGCTCGCTGCTGTTCACAAGCGCTTAAGGTATTTGTTCCACTTCAATTGTTTCGCTGCGATACATAAAACAGCAGTTCTCAGATATTTGTCTTTGATATTCCGTTATTGCCAACACTGGGTTCATTCTTTCGTCTCTCAGATATTCCTTGACATTATTTATACATGCTTGGCTCGCAGTACAAACACAGCTTGGTGTGTCTGCTGTGCGAGCGTGCGCACACGCTGTGTCGGGGACTAGTTTAGCTCAGAATAAATGTTTTTTGAAGTAAATAATTTGGTGCTGCCTCGCTACTCCCAGGCCTTTATATCTCTAAATCACCCTATTGATTTTCCCGGCGACGGAATAATTCCCTCAGATCCGCGGCACGTCGGATCATTGTGGAGAAAAAAAAAACCTGATACGTGGCACACGGTCCCTGAAGATTCCATACATGAAAACAAGCATCTCTGGCTATCTCTTTTTCTTTTTTTTTCGCTTATCTGCCCGCAAGAATCGAAGAAAACACACCCTGTTCCCTCAAGCCTTTGGTAGCGTCTTACACATTATAAGATTTCACTACGTGCAAAAAGATGATCTGCGGTTGTTTTGTACACCAAGAGTCTCTGATTCCTGCCGTTCCTTCTCATCTTCTGCCGGCTGCCGCGGTGTGGCTTCTTCCCTCCTCGCCCCGTGATGGATTTTAATGCATTCCCATGCTTTTATTGATATAGAATGACACTAAATTTGGCGCCAGTCGGGCCCGTCTTCGCTCCGGCCGGAACGATAGATGTTTATTGGATTAGTCTCTGGACTATGATTTAAAAGCTCCTCCTCTTTTTTTACTACTTTAATACTTACTAGTCTTTATTTTTTTTTCTCCCCCCCCTCAATTCGCTGTATATTTGATTAGATATTAACGCCCTAATAACCTCTCTTTCTCTCCGCAGCTCAATCTCATCTTCCTGGTCATCACGATGTACAAGATGGTGAAGCACTCGACCACTCTGAAACCAGACTCGAGCCGACTGGAGAATATTAAGTAAGTGGAGCGTCGTCGCTCTTCTACTAATTAACGCTAATGCTTTTATGAGGCGGCTTCCAAGAAACTGGAAGTTGTCTTCGTCGTAACTTGATAAAAACCTTTTTGGATGTGATGATGCTTTTATTTTATTTTTTGATGATGGTAAATAGATTTTTATGAATTGATATTATGAATCATAATAATCCATGCAATTAAAACACATTAAATCAGGAATTTAACTCATTCAAGAAAGAAAATAAGTCGAACATTAATAACATTTTCTGGAGCTGTTTATATCTAGGAAGAGCGACGCTGCAGTGCATTATGGGTCTTATACAAGTGGTGGACAAAAAATACATTTAAGTTAGTGATGGTCTGATGAAGCTTCATGAAACAGTGTCATGTTGTTTAGTTCAATAGAATTTACGTTGCATTTCTATATATTTTGATAATTATTTTGTTGCTTTACAATATTTTTTCTTGATATTAATATATTTTTGGTTGATTTTCCACATTTTCTCCTATATTTTAATCAATTTATTTGTTGCATTTATATATTTTAAATCTTATTTTCTTACTTTTCCATGTTTTCTCTTTCATTTAGTTTCGGTTGCTTTTCTATACTTTCTTTTATCTCAATCGATTTTTTTTGCTATTCTATAGTTTCTCATATATTTTAAATCCTTTTTGTTGCTCATCTATGTTTTATTTCATATTTCATATTGTTTTCTCTTATATTTTAACCTATTTTTGTTTCATTTTAATGTTTTCTCTTATATTTTAATCTATTTTTGTTGCTTTTCTATATTTTCTGTTATATATTATTGTATTTTTGTTGCCTTTCTATAGTTTCTCTTATTATTTTAACCTTTTTTTGTTCCTTTTTAATGTTTTATCTTATATTTTAATCTATTTTTGTTGCTTTTCTAAAGTTTCGCTTATATTTTAAATCCTTTTAATTGATTTTTTTTCATGTTTTCTCTTATATTGAATGAATTTTTTATTGGTTTTCTATATTTTCTTTTATATTTTAATAAAGTTTTTGTTAATTGTTCTAAACAAAGTAAAATATTGCAGAGACCGCCATCTAATGGGCTCTGAAAATAATGACACTGCTTCATGAAGCTTCATCACTGATTTTAATGTTATTATTACTCATAATATTAAGGATGCGGATTTTTTGTTAATTGTATGGATAAAAATATTGAGTGGAAAAAAACGACCGACAGAATCATTTTAAGAAAACAAACGCTCTCTTTCGTAACAGTTGGTCTGTCGCTCCTCCAATAAGGGGATGATGTATGTTTTACTCACCGTCCAAAAATTGCCCTGCGTTAATGGAATGTTCCATATAGATTTTTATCACCAGCACGGATGTCATTTAACGTTCCTCAATGCTGGTGTTAAACACGGCGTGTGAGTCACCTCTCCGTCGCCTTCCCGGCTCCAAACCACTAACCACAGAACTGCCCGGACGCATCAACGTCAGCCGCCAGATTTATACCCGGAGCTTTCACCGGGGACGGGCTTTAGAGAAAAGTGACTTTGATGCTCCCAGAATTTTTTTTTTATTATTTCTCACCCAAGCATCTAATATGAGGGGAGGAAAAAAAAAACCAGAACCTTAAGAGTATTCTCCTCTTTTTCTTGCTTTATCTGTCAATGTTGTTTTTTCCCAAAAACTGTGTCTTTGTTCATACTTGTGTTTTTTTTTTTTTTCGCTCCAGGCTTTTTCTCCCATTTGGGTTGATTTGTTTGTTCTGCGGCTCCCAGTGCTGCCACTAATATTCGCCGGGTTTAAACACAGGTCTTTGAACCGGCTGGTGTGTTCTTCACATGTTCGTTCGCAGGGGGTTGACGTGTCTTTTCAGTGTTTTGTTTGGATCTCATTATATGTTGAAAGTTCACATCCAGTCGCTCATTTCTCCTCCTTCCCACTTTTCTATTCTCTCTTTTTTCTCCGCTCCACCCCAGTAATTATCGCGTATGCGACGGCTACTATAATACCGATTTGCCCGGGTAAGCATGGACTGCACATTCTTTCGTATATTTTAGCCGCACAACTGAAAGTTCAGCTGTGATGTCTATACCTCCATTAAAAGCGTAATTGACACCGACCTTCACGACTGTCTTCTAATTGTCTCTCTTTCTTCCTACCTATCATGCTCTCTAGCTATGAAGATAATAAACGCTTTATCAAGTAAGGACGTTGTGGCCAGAAGTCGTTCGCCTGTTTTCCTTTTTCCACCCACTCCATTATTTTTCCATACTTTCCACCAGGTCATCCTCTCCCAACCTGCTGCTACTTTCTCCGCCGTCCATCTTTCAATCTCAGTGTCTCCGTCGTACCAAAAAAACCCGACAATGTTGTTGCTGCTGTACATGAGCGTTGAACTATGACCATGTTTTTATTGTTACACCGTCGTACACATGAGAGTTGACATCTCTAGAGATGTTCCTTCGGTAGTACTGTGTAATTGTATGAATAATTCAATGTTTGTTCATTATATTACCTTTATTTTAAATAATATGCATAGGATACATGTTTGTTTTTTTTATTCAACCTTGGCAAAAGTACCAGAGATCGCAATTCCTCTTGAAATTAATTTAACTAGAATTAATGCTAGAAAAAAACACTAAGACAGCAAATACCTCTGCCTTGAAACTGGTTTAATTTCCGTGACCTTTTTCCTGCAAAAATAATACAGCATACAGTCAAATAATCAAAAATGTATTTGTCAAATTGACAAGGAATTGAAACACTTTTTATATATGAAGACACTGAAACACAATGAACATTAATTAACATTTTTAATGAAAGATCCCGCAAAACCTTCCTGAATCCAGATGGAGCACAATTAAATCATCCGTTTCTTTTCTCATGATCATTTCCTGGAATTTGTTTTAAGCATGTTTAGTACGTAGAGATCACGTAAATATAATAACACAACAAGTAAAGAAACATCTTGTTCAAATGTAAACTGTTCCACACTTAGAACGCCAAATAATTTGGTGATATGTCATTTTGTAATTACGCTATATCAGGTATTTGTAATCATCGATTTTGTTGGATTTAAACTAGTGATGGGCTGATGAAGCTTCATGAAACAGTGTCATGTTGTTTAGAGGTCAGTAGGTGGCGCCATCAGTTTAAAAAATGATGTTTCATTAGAACAGTTCTTTAAAACAAAGGAAAATAGTGCAGAGACCGTCATCTAGTGGACTCTGAAAATAATGACACTGTTTCATGAAGCTTCATCAGATCCATTTAAACTGTATCTTCTAACCTTTATTGAATATTTTCAGTGTTTTTTGACATCATGACGAGGTCATTCAGACACTTCCCCTGCACCTAGTTGACAGATCTCCTCTCATATTTCTCCGGATATCATTTCTCAGTATGTTCTCGTTTAGGTGTTTTTTTCTTCTCTCTAACGTGGGCTCCCTGTGCTCCTCAGGTCCTGGGTCATGGGCGCCTTCGCTCTGCTCTTCCTTCTGGGCCTGACCTGGTCCTTCGGCCTCTTCTTCATCAACGAGGCCTCCATAGTCATGGCGTACCTCTTCACCATCTTCAACACCTTCCAAGGGATGTTCATCTTCATCTTCCATTGTCTTCTCCAGAAAAAGGTGAATTTTAAGAGGAAAAAAAAAGCTTGGAGATCTCGTCAACGGTGTCCTTGAACGTCGGGGGGTGGGATCTGCTTGTTTTTTTTTCATGCAGGTTCGCAAAGAGTACAGCAAGTGCTTCCGCCACACGTACTGCTGCGGCGGGCTGCCCACCGAGAGCTCCCACGGCTCGGCAAAGACTTCCACCACACGGACGAGCGCACGCTACTCCTCCGGTACACAGGTATGAACCCGGTCGAAAGTTTTTAACAACCAGCCGCTCTGCATGATGTCTTCAACTCCACGGCACTTTTAGCACTTGCTTATCTCTTCGCTCACTAACCTCATGTGCATGTGGACGAAAAAAAAAAAAAAAGAAAAAGAAAGACAAGCACGTTTTTTTTCACAGGATCCAAACCAATGGATTCTCCGATGCTTTCTTTAACAAAAGGGTAATAAACCCAATTAGACTCATTCCCGGGATATCTTATCCTCCTCACTTTATTTAAGGGGCTGGATCTTGAAGTCAGCAAGAAAAAAAGCGGAGATAAATATAATTAGTCCAGACACATACTGTGGAAGCGAGAATCGGCCCCTGGACTCGCAGCAAATTACAAAAAAAAAAAGCCTGCCGAGGAGTGATTTAGTACATGGGAAATAAATGAAAGTTGATCTGGAAGGTGAAGCGGGCCTGTTTCAAGTCCTAATGACTGTCCCTTGTTGACCTGACAGAGTCGTATCAGGAGAATGTGGAATGACACCGTAAGAAAGCAATCTGAGTCCTCCTTTATCTCAGGTGACATCAACAGCACCTCCACCCTTAACCAAGGTCAGTTCATTTCTCTGCACACTATGCACACACATTTCATCATCAGCGGCGGCTAAAAATATCTCTTGTCAAGTTCCGAAAATGATCTCACACCCGCCGTAGAGGATCCTAAGACGCGTCCTTTCATCTGCACGGAAATACTCTTTAAAAAAAAATCAGGGCGAGATTGTTTATTCATTTAAGTGCTTTACAAAATACAAACAAAAGTATCGTCAACAAAATAAAAAAGGGAGGACAACTTGTTTCCAGCCATGTGAGGTGACCGATGTTTCTTCCATTTATGGGAGGACGAGCAGAAAAAAAGAAAAAATCATTTATTATTTAGCTTGAGCACAAATATGATGATGAGAAGATGATGTTCAACTCTGGCTGACCCGGAGTGCTTAGTGTGTTGCTGGGCGCTCTCCTGCCTCTGAAAATGGCTTTCCAAGCATGCAAGGTAGAGAGAGAGAGAGAGAGAGAGAGAGAGAGAAAGAGAGGGAGAGAGTTTATACTGAGGTAGTCGAACGTCACTCCTTCCTCTCACCTCCTTTGACTCCTGCTGCTGCCGCTCTTTGCTTTTTTCTCCCGCCTGCTTTTTTTTTTTTTTTTTTTTCGACCAGCACTTTTTGCACAACGTGTAACACTGTTGAAGCACCAAAGATTTTTTTTTTTTTTTTTTTTTTTAAGGACCCCCGTCAGTAGATTTTCAAACAGGTCCGTTGATGCTGATGTTAAGGTTAGATATTGATCACCCTGGGGTGTGGACGCTCTGGCCCCCCCCCCCCCCCCTGGGAGTCGGAGCACTAAACGAGGGGCTCTATCTCCTGGAAGTGCTTCCCTGTAATTAGGAACGTGACAGGAGACTTCCCATCATGACGGATGACATTTACCACACACTGTGTGTAAATTGGTGACTGCATTTGTTAAAGAGAGAGAGACGATGGCGACGTCTGCACCAATTGACCTGGTTTTCATGGAAAATGGGATTCGGGGCCAGTGGAGTAAAAAAAACAAAAAAAAAAGATAGATCTCACTTTAATCAGAACATTTTCAGTGAGATATCTGAATTAAAGTGATAAAAAATCAAACTTCCCTCATTTTCTACCCACCCATATGTCGACTAGTCTAGTTCATTTTTTGAGTTATAGAGAAAAATGTTTGTTAATTTTAATGTAGCGACAGGAGCTCAGTTGTCTTCGTCCAAAAACATCCCAATACTGCTCGTCTGTAACGTCCCTCTTGTGTTGAATCCTCGACATGAGACAATTAGTCTATATTTTAAGATTCTTTGTAGATGACAATCCCAGTTTCTCAGTTCCAAGTTTATCCTCATTGAAAAATATTGCAAGGGTCAATGTGCAAGATTTTCACGGGTAATCTGAGAGCCTTAAAATATAGACTTGTTTCTTCGGATCAATTCCTCATGTTGAGGCTTCAATACAAGATGGACGTTACAGACGAGCAGTATGGAGGTATTTGGATGTTTTTAAGGGTCTTTTTGGACGGAGATGAAGACGAAGACAAGTGAGTTCCAGTTGCTACATTAAAATGAACAAACATTTTTGTCTATAATTCTAAAAAGGAACAGATTACTCGAATCTGAAAATAATCCCAACCCTTAGTCGACATGAGGGCGAGTAGAAAATGACATTGAAATTTGGATGATGTATCACTTTAAACTGAAAATTCTGAATACAATGCGAGAACCCGATTTTCCTACATTTGGATGAACCAAATTCTTGTTGGTCGTCACAAAAAAAAGAGGATATAATTTAAATTTTTTGATTAGCAGCTTTCCCACTTCCCAAAGTTTACGGCAAACAAACAAACTGACAGGAGTTCAAAGTGAAACCATGCACTTCGTAGAATTATTGTCTTGCTCCGACTGATATCGTAATGTATGCGAATGCTTTGAAAGAAAACCTAAGAGAAATGTCTAAGAAAAATTGCATTCCAAAAAAATTCAAAGTCAGGTTGAGATCACTAGCTTACTTACTTCAATTAACCCTTGTGTTATCTCAGGGTCAAGGTGACCCGAAGGCCTAAAAAAAAAAGCATGTTTGTGGTATCCCTTGTGTTGTTTCCGGGTCAAGGTTGACCCTTTAACACATATGCAGTGGTGGAGGTTGTTCCCCTTGACCCAGATACAACACAAGGGATACCACAAACAAATTTGTTTTTGGGCCTCCGGGTCACTTTGACCCAGAGGTAACACAAGCGTTAAGATGCGATTGAATGATTTGTGCTTAGCTTCTGTAGCGTTAGATGTCAACAACCAAAATGACCACCTCATCGAGTATTTCAGGAGTTAGTTGTGTTTTACTTTATTTTTTTTTACTCCGGAACAACAAAAGCAACAATCAATTTTCCCCAAAATGTGTGAACAGAGCAGCCCACGATTCAAATTTCCTCACACGCACATCTATTAAGACACAAGAAAATTATGACGTTTCCATGCATGTGAACACAATGTCTTTTACTTCCTCTCACTGACACTTTTTAATTACTGCAATGTGATCTTGTTTTTTTTTTCTGTCTCGCCGCTCCAGGAATGACTGGGAATTATCTACTAACAAACCCTCTTCTTCGACCACAAGGCACTAACAACCCTTATAACACCTTATTGGCTGAGACGGTTGTTTGTAACACCCCTACGGCTCCAGTGTTTAACTCTCCAGGTGTGCTTACTTAATACTTTACGCTGCATTCAGCCGTTGATGCTTCTCTCGTTGCCTCTTTCTTTGTCTCTCTCTTTGTCTCTATGAAAGGCGGAATGTTCTGCAGTATCACGTGTCCTTTTAAATCATTGTGTCCCCCCCCCCCGTCCCCTTGAATACTGAGCACAGTGTATAGTTTGTTTGTGTGTTTGTCGCGTGGAGACGATAGCATCATGGCCATCCACCGTGCTAGCTTAACCCCCCCCCCCCCCCCCCCCCCCCCCCGATGTAAATGGTTAATGTCGACCTTACGCCACACGACTTCTTCATTGGGATTCGAAGCTAGCATAGCAACATGCTACCATTCCGAAGTCGCGTTGTGTACGGAAGGCATTAAAAAAAATGACTAGCGTAGACGTCATTCTCCCGTTTTTTGAAATGAAGCTAAAAATGAGTTTTATTCAACTGCCTTTTTCCTTTAAGTAGCATTTTTGTTAAGCCTTGAAATTCACGCCAATGTAAGTACCGTTTTTTTGGTCCGCCCTGTCATTTTCGGTCCGGGCGCTTCCTGCGTGATGACGTCGCACACACATCGCAAACGTCCTTTTATAAAAAGTGATCAGAAATTAAACTTTTTAGTGATTTAAGGACACTTTGTACCAAACATTAAACCCGTTGATTCGCAGAACCGTGTTTGACTAAAATGACACGATTTTAACCGTACAATACACATTTAAGTGACGAACAGACATTACCAAATAAATATATGTTGTTATTATAAAACAAAAAACGTTGAAATGTATTGATTGCTCGTAAGTTTAATAAGTAAAATAGGACACGGTTCGCTAACCAGGATCGTCGTCACTTGCTAGCTTCGACTATTCCGTTGAAGTGAAAGACGTATGCGTCATTTTACCAAAATAAACGTTCAATGTTGGTACAAAGTGTCATTTAATCGCTCAGTTTAAGTTTCGTTCTTTAAGAAAAAAAGGCTTTTAGTTCGTGTTTGCGTCACGTAGGAAGTGCCCGGACCGAAATGACATGGCGGTGCGAAATGGTACCTACCCCGGCACCATGTGTTCTACCTAAAGGAAAAACGGCATTCAAACAATTTCAGCGATTGTTTGCGCCTCTCAACAGTGTGTCCGACTGTCCTGTGATGTATGTTCTCTACAATGATACTGAAACGACATCTCCTGTCCTGTCTTGTGCTTTTTTTCCCTGTGCTTTCATCTAGTGACCTACAGAGAGACAAGTATGGGAGTAAAACTTAACTTTGCCTATCAAATGTAAATTTTTTTCAGCATGCTTATTAAAAACAAAAAAAAACAACAAAAAAAAAATCAACCCGCCTGGCACAATCACTGGTTACTTTCAGGCCATTAACACACACTCGGTGAGCAAGGGGTTCACAAACACAATCTACCCAAATTTGCCTTAGATCTCTCCAATGATTTGATCAGATTCAGAGAGCTCATTATTTCGCTCCACTGTTTTATCCTCATGCCCAAAAATGTTGACGATGATATCCTCATTTGGAAGAATTAGTCATTCAGCGATTCCTTTTCTTCCACTTTGTCTTTGATTCTTTGCTTTTCTCTCCTTCCAAAAAAAAAAACGCTCTGTCCTTGTGTGGTATCCTGCCGCCTCAGTGTTCAGTACGTTTCCCTCGCAGACGCTATATTGTGTAATTGCACGGAAGTCATGGCAACAGCTCAACTCCTCTCCCGATTCAGTTATCTTTCCGTTTTTTAAACTCCCAAATATAACAAGAGTTTTTTCCCCATTGATAAAAGATAAAACATGTTTGTGGTTTTAGATTTTTTTTGTTGGTCAAAAACCTTTTTTTAAATCTTACAATATGTATTTTTTTCTCATTAAAAATACTTAAATTAAGTATATTATTCACAATTCAATTACTAGACAACTTAATTTTCCTTAAGACTATTTTCACGTTTTCTGTGAAGCAGAAAATAGTACAAATCAACTTTTCTTATTATTTACTTTTATGTAGATTAACTTGTTATAAACACAACATGAGATTTTTGTGGAGACATTAAATTATTTTAAAAAAAATGAAATATTTTAAATTAAATAGAAAGAGATCAATAAAAATAAAAATACAATAGCTATCATTATCCGAAAAATAAACAATTAAAACATAAAAAATGAAAAAAAATCTCTTTGCCTCATAGTTCTTTCCCAAATTTTGTGTTTGTGTTTTTAAATTAAGAAAATAATATTTCAATTAAATCTTTAACGATATTAGAAAAATATGTTGTTTTTTTTGGTATTACTTTTTATTTTTTGAGTTAAACTAAAATACAAATCCTCCACAAACAAATTGTTATTAAAATATTATGTAAAAACTGTCAATTAAATCTAGAAAAATCTTAAAAATAGGATATTTAGTAGTTTGTAGTGTATATTGGGGATGTTTATAACCTAAAATAAATTGTTTTACTTCTTATTTTTGGAGTTAAACTAGAATCCAATTCTCTTCTTTACTCATATCACACGCCCAATTATTAACTTGGATTTAGCTCATCCGAAAAATAAATAGTAAAATAAAATCTTTTTGCCGTTCTTTTTCAATGTTTTTTTCTCATTTTATGAAAAAAACTTTCAATAATAAACGTATTTCCCACAAACTATTAAAAAAAAAAAAATCATATATATAAACCCAGAAAAATAGTTTGAAATGTCATATTTATAACCAATTGTTTCGGCAAAAAAAAAACAGTTTTACTTTTTGAGTCGAAGTAAAATACAAAACCGCTCTCATCTCTCCTTCCCTCCCCTTCAAGAGCGGTACTCCCGTATAACCTTTCCAACCTCTTCATCCAATGACACCTTTTCAAGCCAGACTGTCATGTAATCACGGCAGAACCATAATTCCTCCCTTCTTTTTTTTTCTCTTTTTTCCTCTTTTCCCCCCGTCATCAGCAAAGACGCCGACCCCAGCAGAACACATTATCCTTCACCTCCTCCCTCGTCATTGAATATTTATCCTTTCCTCCCGCTGCTCGCTATGACCTCCATGCTTTACCAAATTCCTTACATGACTGCGTCTGACCTCTGAACGGGCTCTGTTATTCCTGAGCCGCTCTGTTAGTGATTCGAGGCCTCACTGGGAACTGTCACTGTGACGAATGCCAAAGACGCTGGGGCTGTGGGCAGAGTCTGACCTTTGCCAGCTTTGGGTACGCAAGCTGCCAACATGACGGATACAAACCCAACAACAAAAAAAAAAAAGAAAGTAGTCCAAACACAAAGAAACAAGGCTATTTGAACTAATGAACGAAAAAGCTGTTTAAACGCTTGTTTGTTTCATTTGCTGAACCCTTGCTCGCGCTAATTTGCCGTTAAAACCTTTTGTTTTTGTGTTTCTTTTCCTCCATGTTTACAATAAATCATTTTACTTTCTTTTGTACATCAGCTGCTCTTAGACCAGATAGCCTGAGCAGACAGACATGATGTGAGTGGTCAGTCTTTTCACCTGCTGTGTGTGTTGATGGTGGAGTGCTGCTTGTAGTCAGAGCAAAGATGGCTGTCCCATGTCCACACATACCTCTCACTCACCCCCCCACCGAACCCCCCTCGCCCGCCGCCACCGTCACCTCCTCCCATCATCCCCCCTTTTTTTTGATTTCCTTCTCCTTCGGCACATTGTCGCGGCTTGTCCATCCGTGGCTTCATTAACGTGGCCATCTTCTCTTGCCCAGTGTGTTGTGATGGTGATTTACTGTTTGTTTTCTCAATGTTGTTTGGGATCCTTTTTTTAAATGCTTTTCGTCACTAATCGTGGCACACCGAAAACAAGCGCCGCTTATTGGGGCGACCAAACCAGTGCGCTTGTTATGTTTGCGCCACTTTTACCCGCCCGAGTTTAGTTTTGGAGCATCAGCGACTACGAAGAACAAACCATGATCCTCGATTGCATTTAATTTATTGTTAAGTTTTCAGGAATATCAACACATGAGAGTATAGTTGTTGTAGGAATTACAAATATATTAATAGTTGAGTAAATTCATTGATCAAGAGGATCTAAAACTGATTTTCAAAATCAAGGGAGGTTAAGAAGCGAGTGCAGACAGGGTAGAAGAACTTTTCTAATGGGCCATCATTTATTTTGTTATTGTTGTGGGTTGTTGTTTAGATAAAATAAAGAAGGGATGAAGACAAAGAGCTGTAAAAGAGACTGGCATAAATAGATCAAATGTAAAAGTGTATTTATGATTCTTTATCATTAAAGATGGCTAAATACGCTAAAAGTAATATTTTATTAGGCATTTAATTGTATTTAAATGATGTTATATAAAAATATTTCCCCAAGAATGTGTTCCTTATAATTTGACAGGTGGATTTTTTGAGGGATGAATTATTTTTTAATAAGAAAACAGTTCAAAAGATGGAAGAAATACACGTTAAAATTATTATAGTTTATTATAGTTTCACTGTAACCTCATGAGGGATTCAGAGTTAAGAGTCAAAAAGACAAAAATAGTTTTTTGGATGATGGTGCCTCATCAGTTTTGTAGCCATGTTGGAAGAGAAAATGTTAAGAGTTGACGTAAAAATCCTTGAAAAATAGGCTAGTTTTTCTAAAAAAGAAATGATCCAATGTTTAATTATTTTTTGAGAGACACTTGTAAATAAATAAATAAATAAATAAAGAGTCAAAACCCAACATGATTTTTGATGAAAAAGTAGTAGTGATGGTCTGATGAAGCTTCATGAAACAGTGTCATGTTGTTTAGAGGTCAGTAGGTGGCGCCATCAGTTTAAAAATGATGTGATGTTTCATTAAACAGCTGTTAAAAAAAAAAGAAAAATAGTGCAGAGACCGCCATCCAGTGGACTCGGAAAATTATGACACTGTTTCATGAAGCTTCATCAGATCATCAATCATTTAAAACAGAAATAGTTAATTTTTCTGTGAGGTCTGGTATCAAATGCCTCTGGACAACCACAGTCAAAGTAATTCCTAAAAGAAACAGACACACTGACCAGTCCAGCCTTGCTTTTGTTATTCTGTCCACACTCACCCGCTCATATGCACACATAATAATAATAAGCGCCCGACAACATTTGTCGTCCTCGTAGTCGCCGATGCTCCGAATGACTTTCATCGACTCGGGGACTAGTGGCAATAACGTGACGGGCGTCGACTCGATTTCCGTCTGTGTAAATATCTGCATGTCTCTATGTTAGCGCCGCTCAAACTAACAAAAGACAGCATGGCTTGATTTTGGCGTGATCTTGGGCCCCTCCTCCTCCTCCTTCGAAAAAAAATCCTGAACAGCATTGTTTAATTTCCCGTGTTGTTGTCGTCGTCGGTTGGCCCCGTTGTTCCGCCAGTGCTCACTGTCTCTTCTTCTTGTAGGGCACTCACTGAACAGTGCGGTGAGGGATACAAGTGCAATGGATACACTACCGCTAAATGGTAACTTTAACAATAGCTACTCGCTCCGCAACGGGGACTTTGGCGACAGTGTGCAAGTGGTGGACTGCGGCCTGAGTCTGGACGACGCCGCCTTCGAGAAAATGATCATCTCCGAGCTGGTGCACAACAACCTGCGTGCCTGTAATAAAAGCCACCAACAACAACAACAGCAGCAGCAGCAGCAGCAGCAGCAGCAGCCGCCGGGTCTCCATCACCCGCCCCAGCACCACCACCTCCACCACCACCACCAACACCACCTCCACCAGCAGCAGCAGCAGCCGCCGCCTCCCCAGTACCACCACCACCACCGGCACGCGGAGCGGGCTCCGCCGAAGGTGACGGTGTTGGGCGGGAGCAGCAGCGAGGACGACGCCATCGTGGCGGACGTCGCGCCGTCGTCCCTGGTGGGGGGCGACTCGGCGGAGCTGCACCACCAGCGGGAGCTGGAGGCGCCGCTCATCCCTCAGCGGACTCACTCGCTTCTGTACGCACCCCAGAAGAAAGTGAGGACGGACGACGGAGGAGACGACGCCTACCACGACGGCCAGCCCGCCTCCAAGCCGGGCGCCGACGACGCCGACGCCGACGACGACGAGGGCCTGCAGTCCCCCAACAGAGACTCCTTATACACTAGTATGCCTAACCTGAGGGACTCTCCGTTGCCCGAGAGCAGCCCCGACGTGGCGGAGGACTTGTCGCCCTCCAGGAGGAGCGAGAGCGACGACATTTACTACAAGAGCATGCCGAATTTAGGGGCCGGCCACCAGCTGCAGGCCTATTACCAGATAGGCGGCAAAGGGGGCAGCGACGGATACATTATCCCAATAGCAAAAGAAGACTGCGTCCCCGACGGCAACGGACGGGAAGGACAGATGCAGTTAGTGACAAGCCTTTAAAAAATGTATTTAAAACAAACAAACAAATCCCTGATTATTCCTGCAGCTCTGGACCGACACACCTGAGAAGGAAAGGGCTTTTTTTCGTTTCTTGTATTTCCTTTTTAATTTTTAAGGAGAGCCTGGAAGAAGAAAAAAAAAAGCCCCCATCGCACACTACCCATTTTCTCCCCATCCCCCATTGACTTTCAATTTCCTCTCTCCCCATATACGCCACTGTTTTTTTGTTTTGTTTTGTTTTTTGTTTTTTTTAGTTCCTTTTCTCCTCCAGACCAAGAGCTTCGGTGCACAGCAACGGCAGTGCAATGTTTTTCGACGAGACTGTACATAAAAAAAAAAAGCAGAGTAGTCAGATCTCAATTTTAAGAGACAAAGCCAACAATGTATTTAAATGTACTGCTGCTGTTAAGGAGAATGAAGGTAATATAAAAAAAAATAAAAATCATTAGAAAAAAAAAAGCTACAAAAAAAAAACATTACTGGTTACATCTTGATCCGCTATTTCCCGGTCAAATGTTGTACATACACTTACCATGGTCTTTGTGAAAGCCTGTGTTTTTTTTATTTTTTTTATTTTTTTTTGTTGATTTTTATTATTTTAAAAATCGTGAACCAAATGGCTCCGCCCACCCGGACCAGGACGTGGACTTTTGTTTGTAAAAATGTTTGTGTGAAGACTGTTTGAAAAGAAATTAAAAACAAAAAACCAAAAAAAAAAGTCCTGGTCGCCATCCATCATGAACAAAAAAAAAGAAAAAAAGAAAAAAAAAGAAGTTTGGATTGTATAACCACTAGCAATCAAGCCCCTGGCCTTATATTTTCTCAAGTGTACATCGAAACTGTTGCGGGAGGAGAGCGGCGGGAAAAAAATATATATTTTGTGGTATTGATGGTGTTTAAAAAAAAAAAAAAAAAATGGGAAAAGTAACTATGAAGGAAAACGTTTTTAATTTGAGGGAAATCATCGACGGCTCCAACACTTCATCCAGTATATTATAGGAGGATTTAACGAAAAATACAAAGACACATTATCACTTTTTTCCCATGTGTGGACAGTGTTTTTTTCGCTTCAAGAATTTATATCAGCCATGAGAACTATTTGTGAAGCAGAGCGGCGTTATTTTATCCAGAGCGTTGATATTTAAAGAATATGGTTTCTTTAAGAAAAAAAAAAAAGTAGTTTCTTCTTCTTCTTCTGCCTGAGTTTTGAGCATTTTATTTATTAAAAAAAAAAAAAGAAAAAAACACTTTCCAAAAAAAAAAACAAATCGCGGGGGGGAATATGTGTGGATATTTCCCGGCGCTGGTATACATGGCTGTACTGTAGCTGTTTTATTAATGTAAACATTCTAGAGGGGACTCATCACTTTAAGACTGATGTAAAGTTCAACACTTGTTTAACAACTGAAATAAATGTGAGACTTTTTGTCAAATGCAATTTTTTTTTGGTTGCTTTTTTTTTAAAAATGTTTTTATCTCGCCATTATTTTTTATTTTTATTTCCCAGATTGAATTACAGTTTCACTTTTGACTCAGGTTATAAGTCGCAAGCACCTTGAAAGATAAAGCGGTGAATCTGTTTTTAAAAAAAAGGGGGCGGGGTTTATTCTCTTTTTTCTTTTTTTTTTCTTTCGCTCTGCTTTTTTTTCTCCTTCAGTCACTGCAATATAGAGTAGAAACGAAAAGCTCATTTCACCGATATGTGTTAGAGAAGCCAAAATTTTCCATGTGATTCAAAGATGAGAAACTCAGGTAGGAAAAACTTGCATTGTAAATGTTCCTCTGTGTGGTTGTAACACTAATAAAGGTTCTAAAAATGACACTGGTTCACACTATTGTCCACTAAGTATATGATTCCTCCGGACTTTTTGCCGCCATTAAAAAAAAAAGCAGACCCTAACAAGGGTAAAGTGTTACGCCCCGGCCGCCTTCGTAGAAGTACATTAAACATAATACATCTAAACATACGTATGATCTCTTAATTAAAGTCTTTTTTTTTTTTTCACTGCTCAAGGCCCCGGTTAAGAGCCCTCACGGTTTATGCCTCAGGTAATGCTAATTTATAAAGCATTTAGTACAACGGCAAGAGTGACGGGTCTCAGCGGGGACGCGGTAAATTGCTTTCGCCGTTTGGCATTGAAGGGATATTTTCAGAAGTTTTGCTCGGTGGTGAAAAAAAAAAAAAATGCACTTTGTGTCAGAGTTGGTGCAGATAATGCTGCGAAAGGTGCGAGTGTTTTAGACGTCGCCTTCAATTATGTTGTAGTCGGAGCAATTATGTGAGGAGAGGAATTGTCAGAGAAAACGTTTTCTTTTCTTTTTTTTTTTTTCCTGCCGTCAAATCTTTGAGCGTCGGTTTGCCCGAGAACGTCGGGATTGTCGACAGTTTCGGTTCCATTAAGTTGTTTGGAGCCCACACGGACGCCCGACCGGGTCGGCCTCAATTAAACCGTGTAGGAGGACGCGTGGACTTGATCAGGGGAAAGTGATTTGGAATGAAAGCTAGAAAGAGCTGTAGACTAGTGGTGAGTGTGTGTTACTGCAGGCTACAAGTTTTGTCAACCATACTTTACACAACACGTGGGTCGAATTGTAAGCTTCAATATAACCAAGAAGGTCTGGCTTGGGGGCTATTTGTGGCCCCTTAAGCAGAGGTCACATGGTCAGTGTCAATTTAAACCGTATTGTTCAACCAGAGAAAATCAAATACACATTTTTTTTAAATGACAAGACAATGAGTCAAATGTAAATATTGCAAAGTAAGTAAGTAATTTAAAGCTAATCGGATAAACTGAAAAAAATTTTCGGAATTTGTGTCGCGATAAAGATAAAAACATTTTTCTTATTTATTTAAAAAGGTTTATTTGAGCTAATATTTGTACTGTATCATCAGTGTCTGTTTGTACAAAACTCTTTTCATATAAATATTTACATTAGAAAATGATCTTAAGCCCCGCCCGCTGGAAACACTTTTCTGGCGATTAAATCTTGTTTACCATAACCACGCCTACTCTGCTGTGATTGGTCAAACATCAAGGTTTGTCACCACACATTATCAATCCCGGAAGTCTCCACCTCCAACGGACTCCTTGTATAAACAAAGTGGGGTGTTATTACAGCAGACTGGAGGAGGAGTGAAGCCATTATTATGCCATAATGGACTGCGCTCTCATAACCTCGTTCGCACAGATTTTACTTCACAACTTTATAAAGTACTAAGTTGAAAACATGGTCATGATGAGGGACTTACTACATCTTGGAGAGGAGAGTTGTTTTTTCCGATATTTTGCCCTTTAAATGAATCCTTTTTACGTGTTTTTATCATTTAAAGCGTGAATCTGGAGCCAATCCCAGCTATACGGGGGTTACAGGTGGCACATTCTGTGCGGAGCGAGCAAACAAAGAAACCCATTAACAGTCATTAGTTAACCTTTTTGTTTTATTTGGTGGGAATAAACTGGAGTGCCAGTAGAAACCCACACAAGGGCGGAGAGTCATTCAAACGCCACACAAAAGGGCAAATGTTTTCGACCATTGAAGCGTCTTGCTGCGAGGCTGGAGCTCTGAACACTTCTTCCACTGCTGGAGCAACAAGGCCCGGTCCCTCCAGAAGCCTCCTGTGTCGGACAGAGAAGAAAAACATGGAATGCCTTGAAGCAAAGCATGTGTTTGTATCAGAAGAAAGTCTGAGCTATTGTTGTAAGAACAGAAGCTGTTCATTATAAGGAATATGTCTAAAAAATGAACATGTTTTTTCTTTTTATCTTGACTTTTGTCCAAACATATGTACGTTCAGTTGTGCCAGCCACTGAAATCAACAAGAAATCATAAAATAAAACTGCTCTTATCATTTAATACATGACTTGGCAAAAGACTCAAGTATTATATAAAGATGATTTCGGAGCTTTGGCTCATTTTCAGAGTCTAAAGTTGTGAGTGGATATTAAAGAAACATTCACTTGTTTTTAAAATGTACCGACGAAGAGAAGATTTAATTTTGTGTTCTGTAGTTACATTGGGATTTAAGAGGTTGAACGTTTTCATAAATCAACTGTATGGCTTATCATCGCTTGTGATGGTCTGATGAAGCTTCATGAAACAGTGTCATTATTTTCAGACTCCACTAGATGGCGGTCTCTGCACTATTTTCCTTTGTTTTCAACAACCGTTCTAATAAAAGATCATTTCTAAACGGATGGCGCCACCTACTGACCTCTAAACAACATGACACTGTTTCATGAAGCTTCATCGACCCATCAATAATCACCGCTGCTGCTGCTGTCGTGGTCGGGAACATGAAGAACCGGATCAAACTGGAAAATTGACTTAATGACAAAAATGAATCGGATTTTACATGTTGAGTGTTTGAAAAATATGTTTATTAACCCTATTATCTCAGGGTCAGGGTGACCCGGAGGCCCGAAAATAAATTTGTTTGTCTGGGTCAAAGTTAGGGCTGCACGATATTGGAAATTAGTGCGATATTCGATATTGGTGTCTTGAAGTTCAATATCGATATTAATGCGATATGTTTTTCTTTCACCTAAAAATTTAGCCCCATGCACGCAGGACTTCGCATCGGTTTCCTGCGACATCAGAGAGGAGCCGCCGGCGCGTCGTGATATCACCAAATCTATAATAAATCCACCTCATTGTACACGCACACATACAAGTTTATAAATGACCTGATGCTAACAACTTAGCACATTAGCATACGGCAAAGACGGACAGGTTTATACTTGTTTGGAAGTTCCGCGATATTATGAGAAAACAACTGAGACGAGATGAAAAGTTCAATATGTTGCTTTAGCAAAGTGGGTTGAAAGAGATGAGTGACTGGATCAATTGTGTTTGATTAGATCATAAGTTAGTATTACTTCCGTGTATATACTGAGTCAAGGCACCGGCAAGACGTGTTGCCATAGCAACCGAACCTATCAAGCTGCGCCGTACAGTTCACAGACGGACCGAGACGTAAACAACAACCAGACATAGTAGAAAGTACAAATTGACAACTTAACAGAACGTGACACTGATTTGTCGAAGTGCGCATTTAAGGTCGCGCCTGATTGGTTAAAGAAATGCTTGATTTTTACAATAAAAAAATGATAAATTATTGCACATGTTTTCGCTATGCATTTCACACGTGCCAATATCGCGATATCGATATTTTACCGATATTTCGTGCATTAAAAGTGATACCACAAACGCATTTGTTTTCAGCACCTCGGATCACCTTGAGTATTGATTTAGTAGGTTTCTAAAAAAAAAAAAAGAAGAAAAAACTACTTGTTAAAATAAGAGGAACAATTTCACTTTTTAAAACATTGTTTTATATCAACACAATTCTTGATAAACTTATTTTTATTCAATTTTTAATTTAAGTGTATTATAAGTTTCAAAGAGAGACGTGAAACGAGCTTTTCCTCCGATAATATTCTTTCTTTTCAACTCCGGCGTCTGACTTACTCCAAGACAAATAAATAATCACGACCTCCTTCACCCCCGTTTTCTTGTCTATTTGTCCTGACGCTCGGATAAACCTGGAACGTAAGCGCGTTTATTTGGCTTCTTAAGTCGGAGGAAATACGACCTCTGATTGGCTGTTTAACCGTGACTTGGAATGTTGAACTCTGGAGATGTGTGTGTGTGTGTGTGTGTGAGTGTGTGTGGCCTTTTCACCGAGACTTTCTTAGTTCCCGTCTGCTGCTCCGAGAGAGAGACACTTCAGCTTTTGTCAAACATTGATTCAGAAGTAGGCCAAGAGCCGAGGGGCCGGGAGATCCGCCCGCTCCCTCGGAGCCTCCTCAGGTGGAGAGCGCTGCCGGCGGAGTCGGGGAAAGGAAAAAGTCGGCGAGATGGGAGCGATAAGTTGACTTGATATTCATGAACCGCAGACTCTCACTTGAAGATGATGCAACTGAATGAAAGGGTTGGAATGAAGTCAAATGAGCCAAAGATTTAATTCCTCGATTCTCGGAATGTCAAAAACTTTTTTCTGTCTGGAAAATTAAATCGTACTTTATTAACCAAAACTATTTTGTCAGAAACACTTCACTTTACCTTTATAGGAACTAAGGTGATACTTGTATGAAACAGGTTATAAGTGTATTTCATGAGCTCTTTAAAGTGTTATTTAAAATATGAACTCTGTTAATTTCAATACACTGAATTATACAATACATGTTCTGATTTCTTTATCTTGCATTTGGTTTGTTATTTTCAGATTTTATTTGTCCTATACTAGTAAAGTACTTTGTAGAATCCTAGTACCTCGTACAATTATTTAAAATTCACTTTTTTTTTAACCTAGTATAATTTCAAATATATCTCTGATATTTATGCTTTGGACTACTATGTTTTAAATCTGTTTTAAACAAAGGTTAAATTTCAGTTGAACTCTGTCTGACCTGTATTATGAAATATTTTTGGTTTTATAGTATATTGCAAAAGTAAAAAAAATACTACTCTAGTCTACAAGTATTCTTATTAGCTTTAGCTTAATTTCTTTAAGGATTTATTGGAAGAAACGGTTTTACACTGCTTTATTTTAAATAGAATTCTACTTGTATTTGTATAAATATATATATTTATATATATATATATAAACTCTATATATATATATATATGTCAAAATAATCTGATTAGATTAGATTTCCTTTATTAATCCCAAAAGGGGAAGTTTTAGTTTACATCAGGGGGAAACAAATACAACAAGCAAAAACATACAAAAAAACACAAATTGAATAAAATACTCAAACAAGAATACAATACAAATATAATTCTAAATTTAAAAGACTTCATTCACAGATATACAGTTTATACACATTGTAAAATATTTACAAAAGTCCCTGTTGGTTATTATAAGGGATCAGTTTTCACTTTTAAATTAAACAAAACGTTATGAAAATTTTGTTTTTCTATGTAGTGGCAGAAGTTTTATTGTAAACAATATTTCTTATTGTTTCTTTTTCTTCAGCAACTCATCCTCAAACCAGCCTTTATTGGAGACTTTAAGAGCAGCTAGTAGTGACGGTGGTTCCATCATAGGTCGAGCATTGAGTCTGTCACTGAAGGAACTGATGTCAGTGAAGGTGTGTAGAAATGAAGCGAGTGTTTCTGCGACGCGTGGAGTGAGGATCCGGATCAACGAGCCCTCGCTGACCCTCCTTCACACCTCAAGAACAACAACTTCCTGGAGGAGAGACAGAACGCTGACTCATTATCACGTTGATCCTCAGTGTGCTGAGCACAAACTTAAGATACATTAAATTAAAAACATTTCTCTTTTCATGTCCAGAGATCAAAAACGTGGCTGTGTTTGAATTAGATTTTAAGTGAATATGACGCTAAATGTTATCAGGTTAAATATGAAGTATATCATCGGAATATTAGTTGAATTTAACATTTCAAATTTTATTTTCAATGAAATATGGTAAACATTAAATTTCTTTTTTTTTTCTTCAAATAATTGAATTCGATAATTTGCATATTGAAAGTATGATTTTTCTTTTTTTTTTATATATATATATATATATATTAATTTAAATCAGAATCGAAAGGTTGAATTTAAAATAAAATATAAAATGTAATGTTTTCAAAATGATTTAATTTTTTTTACAATACAGTTTAATATTGTACTTTTGATCATTTCAAATTCATATTTCTAAATTCAATATTTTTTCATTCGTAGTGTTATGAATTCAATATGAAAAAGTTCCACCAGACATAACCAACAGAGTACCGAGCTACACGATTGAACTTTCGGCCAATCATGAGCAGACACATGGTCATGTGACGACGTAGAAGAACACGATAGCGTCGCTCGGGAGGAAAATTTTAGTTTTATATCATATTTCTCAGTGATATCACATGATAAAAAAACGTATAGCTTATTCAGCTTTATTTTATGACATCATGACATAACTACAATTCATCTGCATGCATTTTCTTTAAAAAAAAATGATGATGTCACATAATTTATTATAATAAATATGTGGAGTATAAAAAAAAGTTTGTCTTCAGGACCTCTAAATAAATGTGAAATAAAACAATATTTAAATGGTGCCTATTTTATAATGTCCTTTTTACTCTTGTAATTGTAAGTTTTCCCATTATATTAAAGCCTTTTTTATTTTATTTTTATTTATTAATGTGGCCCCTAAGGAAACTAGTTTTTCCTAATTCAAAGACATTTCTAGAATTTAGTTTTAAATTTAACCTAAAAAGCTACAATTTTTAACCTTTTAAAAAAAAAAAGAAAAAAGTCTTGCATCGTGAGCAATCAACCCGTGAAAATAAAATAAAAATGTAATTCTTCAAATGATTTGGGAGGAACAAAAAGACTGGATCTGTTTTTAAACTACGTTAAACATGTATTGACCAATCACAGATGTGGGGGTGTGGCTAAAGGTCCATGTGGACGAGGCCGTTGAGTCGACCGTTTCCCAATCGCACTCCAACACCTTCAATAAAACCAATATCGCTTATTTTATGTCCTGAAAATAAAGTTTGCTTCCCAACCTTTTAGGATCTTTAGAGGTCAAGGCTATTTTATTCGCAGTTATTTCTGTGATCTGCGAAAAAAAAGACTCCGGCTCTAGACTTCGTCAGCCAGGATGAAAAGCGATTGTGTACAAGGAAAAGAAAAACCTCTCAAGTCTCACAATAACTGGCAGCGCAAAAGTAACTTCCCAAACTCTTGAAGTCAGAGGAGACCCTTTAACTGCCGCGGCTTTTCTTCTCCCAGCCTCTTTTGTCCTGTCCCCAACTTCAAATGTGCAGATTGGTGGCCCATGGGTGACTTAGATCCGGTCCCGTTGAGGTGAAAAATCCAATTAACCTGCAGCTCCGGCTGCCTCTGTTATAATCCCCTCCCATAATTATGAAATTACCAGATGCAGGATTTCAAATGAAATAAGCATGAGAGTGACTGGCTTAGAAAGAGGAGATGAAATAAAAGCGCTGGGTGTTGGTATACGCCGTTCCAATTTACCTCAAGGGGAAATGGTTTATTCTCCACCGGGTTTGAAGGTGAGACCCGCAACGGGTCCTTCGTAATCAGGATAAGAAACGTCCTGGATGGAAACAATACGCGGCATCTTGGGAGGGCGACGAATGTGAAAGACGAGACCTGCGTTTGCTTGGGCTTTTCAAATGACTCTATTAAAATAAACAGGAATAAACAAGGACGTCCTTAAATGGATCTTCTATTTCGCCATTGAAACCTTGAATTTCAATGAGAATTCATGGTTTTTTAGACGTATATTTTGTGGATTTACTAATGTTTTACAGCTGAATAAATCAATATTCCAAACATTTTAACTTTGAACATTGAAGGTTAGTTTAGTGTAGAGCCTTTTATATAATACCAACCAGCAAAACGTTGCAGGAAACTCAAAATATTGATGACTTATATGTCAGTAATCTGTGTCTTTATGGGTTTTTCTTGTTTCTCCATGTAATACACTGGAGTGACCAAGTACATCACATTCTGTGATTGGTAAATTGTTTTCATTGTAACTATTGTACCATATTTCTATAAAGTATGATGTCTAAAAAACCTCTTCATGAAAGTATTTTTTTTAAAACTTCAGGTGTTTCCATTAACATTATTTTGTTATTTTATTTAGATCTTGTGTATCTGAGTGGCTGCTGAGAAGGTTGACGGTTTGACTCCCCTATGATAATGTGTGTTAAGTCTTATTTTAGGTAAAAAATGTCTTATTTTAATGACTACCTACATGTATTTCCTTCATTTAAGTCCAAAAAAATGGTTTTATTTTAAGATATTAAGTCAAAACGAAGGTTTAATTTCTTGTACATAGTTCGGCCAATTAGTCAAGAAACATTTTTAGAATGGGGTGTAGGAGGCAGACTGGCGATGAGGGCAAAAAAATTAAAAGTGTATTTTTACCAAACGTGTCACCAAAAACTCGACCAAGCTGCAGGAAAGACTCCTATTGTCTCCGTCACACCATTGAAAACACATAAACTTCTCACAGACATTTGCACTTGAAACAAATCCCAGACAATATAGACACTCCCACACAATCTACACCCCCCCCCCTCCCCAGAGATGGTATCGAAAATAGAAATTGATTAATGATGAGAATCATTTTTAATATCTTATTTATATACCTCTTAGTATTAAAATTAAATTCTGAAACACACTCCTCACCAGTAGGTGGTGGTAATGAACCCTTATGTTGTTCGCCATCCGCTATAAACCAAGATGAAGAAGAAGAAGAACCTGTTTGTCCCTGGACCACATGGTGAGTCTAAATTAAATTCATGAATACAATTACTTGTAAAAGTTAAGTCTAAACTTGTTTAACTTAACATTACTTGAATGTGTAGATTTATCCAGAAATGTTGGTTTAAATCACCTCTATATAAATATACACTGCAAACTTCAAAAACAATGGAATGTAACAAATATGGTCAAAAAGGTTTGGTCTAAACCACTTTTGTCTTAACTCAGGAAACTAAATGTGTTTTTTGTGCCTCATTCTTGTCTTGAAATATGACTTATCTCTGTATTAAATTTAATGAAACACTATTCACTTGACACCAGATTTCAATTTTTGCAGTTTACATTGCAGGTTTATTTTCGTCCCCGTTACTATATATTTAGGTCTAAAACAAAGTTTAACCTCTGTTCCTGTTCCCTCATGGTTCACTCCGGTTAAAAGGTTTAATGCACTTGATGCCACTTCAAATGGTAGCTATTGGAGACTGGATTCATTCACCTTGAATTGATTCGAATGAAAGAAAAAGCATTTTGTTTTTTTTAAGAACTCTTCAATGCTATTTGAAGAGAAGTGGGATTTGAGATGGAATTTGTGGCTTTTTACAGGTATTTTGGATCAACATTATAAACTGTTATTCAACCAGAGATTTTAAATAAATGAATTAAGATAAAAAATACAATAATAATAAGTTACACAACACAAGTGTTGATACTAATTCTTATTTCTGTCGCTGAAGAAGTTGGAAACTCTGTGTTGAATGGTTTGATGGCATTAAGATTATACTTGGAACTTCTGAATGAAATAACTCTTTGTAAGATGTCACTGGTCATATTTGGCCCCTGGCAGATTCCTCTTCATCTACAGTGTTACCTGTTCAGGGCGTCCATAACCGCTGGCTCGATGTGGATCAGCCATAAATTGTATAAAAATATGGACATACAAAGTATCTTTAACGTAACTTGTAACCGAAATGGAGTCGCGGCCATCTTGGAAACGCATCCTTCCGGGTTTCAGCTTGGGCGTCTTAACTTGTAAGTCAAGTCAACCACAGCCCTTATTTAGCAAATCCAGAATGAATAGGAATATAATAATAAAAAATGGCTGTTAATGGACGGGTGAGTAAATGACTTCTGGCCTTTCTTGAAGCCTGCCTCAAGTGGACATACGATTAACTGCAGCTTTTTTCAAATCGTCGAGCAAAACATTTGAAAAACAGCAAAAGCAACGTGAATCTTTAAAATCCAGTACAGCTTTCTATGCCTTTCCAGCACCTTAAGTGTCTTACTTACTTAGTGATGGCAGTAGGCCGCTACGCAACTTACTGACTTGGCCAAAAGGTGCAATCAAGGGTTAAGCTTCCTGCTCAGGGACACGATGAAAAAAAACACATCTGTATCTGGGATTTTACTGGCAACCGCCCAGTTTACCTCTGCCTTTTCTTGAAATGTGATACTCGATGAATTCTTGCTTAACTAAAGGTTTGAATTGTGTTTTATTAATAAAAACCAGGTGTATTATTGTGTTATTGTTGTCTCTCAGCGATCTTGGGTGAAAAACTCAAGCTATATTTGTTTTGGTTAAACCTTCTGTCTGTGTGAAAAGTGCTTTCTAACAAGGTTACAGTTCAGTAATGTGTCGTCTAAATATATTTTGTTTGGGATAAAAACCAAAATATGAATTGTATCTGTTTTACAAGTTACCGACTTGAGATTTTAATCTTCGTTTTATTTCTATCTTTTACCGACGCGGGCTTCAATAACTTTAGATGCAATAAATCCCCGGTAAACATGTGAATCATCTTTTACAATTTGTCTTTTTTTTTATTTATTTATTTTCTCTTACAGCGTGAGACTGTTTCATCAGTAAATCCAATATTTGTCTGATAAACTCATCGGCACTTGCCAAAAGGAAGCCTGGAGCAATACGGAATCTCCTGCCACGCTCCAGCTTCCGTGAGCCAATATAGATAACTCGCACGGCTCCTAAGTACACGGAGATTCATGCAAATCAATCAATTCTGCTGCGGTATTCACACAGCATCAACATCCCTATTCATAATCCCGATCAGCGGGAGGAGGCGGAATTTATAACAACCTAAAGGCCACTCACCCGCTCTACTTGCTCCTTAATGGTAACTGCTTCCCTCTTTCCTCTCAAAGCACTGCTGTTATTGTAATAAGTACGCTCGGAGATGTAAGAAATCTCCAAACAGCAACATTTCGGTGGCGTCCAATACCCACATGAGATTCTTCAGAAACCCGCGTTTAGTTGAAACAAAAATTGATGCAACTCCTGCAGCTGTGAAGCAGAGAATGACATTTAGAAAACCTATCGAGTATTTCTCAAAGATTTTTATGCTTTTGTGGAAGGTTTTTTATTATTTTTATATAGTATTTACTAGTGATGTGTTGATAAGGTATCACGATACAGTCTCTTTAATTCTCTGCTTTATAATGTTTGGCTCTAATCGACTAATTCAGTGAAACCTGAATTCACTTGGAGCGCCATCTAGGGGCCTTTATCGCGATACCTCGTCAGCTGTTTCATTAGGCCTCATCAACCCATCACTAGTTTATAGGAATCGCTTATATTTCTGCAGTTGCACTTCACAGTAGGTGACTATTTGTGAAAAGAAATGTGACCTTTCTTAGCATCCTACTGTATAATCATACGTACATTATATGTATAAAATAAAAACAACTTTCCGCAAATAACAAGGTTTTGAGATTACAAACTACTAAAACGATCTCCAACATTTCGATCAGTAACTTAGTATTAACCCTTGAGTTGACCTCATGTATTGTTAAGAATTCCATTGACAAGTTATCTTCGATAAGGTTAAATATCTATTGACACATAATTAATATATACAATATAAAAACTGACTTGATAATAAAGATCATACGGGTCTTAAGTTAAGCAAATACACTTTAATTTCTTGCATCTTTGTTAAAGTCTTAGGCTTCAAATTATTTTGTAAAACAATTAATTTATACTAAAATTGCAGTATGTTCAAAATACTATTTTAGTTTCTAGAAACAAGCTTTCAGTTTAGAAGAAGGTGAATAAGAATATTTTTATTGTCATGAATTATGGACTATAGGAACTTGACATGCATGTTAACAACAAATAAATAACAAGTAAATTCATTAAAATCCTATGGACAGAGAAAACTAACTAGCTTTGGCCAAGATACATATGCTGAGTAAGACTTTGGACACACAGAGTGGAGTCTTTTCAAATGCATTTTGATTTCTTGGCAGTTCATTTCTTAAAGACTGTTTCAAACGTCCAGTTGAGTATAATATCATACTTCTCGTGCATTGGTAGTTAGTATGCATCAGGATAGTGTACGTACTAACTAGTACGATAATTCTCGACAGATAGAATGTCTCAAATTAAACACTGCCGCTACGCACTAACCGGAAATGACGCGACAGCTTCTTCTTCTTCTACTACTATATAACGATGATTTAAACCAGCTGTATGAACACTATCGACACCTGCTGGCAGCACGTTTTGCAAGTTTGGATCAAGAAATATGAGAAACGAAATTTGATGTGAAAAACTTACATGGGTATAAAGATGAAATATTAACCAAGGGGGTGTCGCTCTCAACGTTTTCTCTTGTCGCCTCCATTTGCGTGGTATTGAAGTAACTTCGGTTTACAATGTAAATGTCACTAAGATGGCGGCCGTTTAGGGTAGAAAGTGTCCATCGATCCATACTCGGTTTTGTTGGCGTTTTAGTACGCCAATATAGTGTGCACGGAGCACTACATTTCGCATACTAAGAATTAAGACGCACTTATGCACTTAAATACTAAGTTTAAGTAAGTTTAATTTGAGACACAGCTGTACATCTCCACCATTACACTGCCAGCGATATGATATGATTGCGATACACTGACGATACGATGCGATGACTCGCGATAACTAACTTGAATTTGAAGAGAATTGGATTGACATGCGACCATTGATACATTAGGTTCTTTAACCACAATAGCACAATTCTGTTTTCCTCTCTCTCACAACGTAAGGGAAGTACAATGCACAATTATGTACGTTCAAACAAAGCATTCAAATGTATTCAATTCAATGACATTGTTTGATTCTAGAACTATATGAAATATATCGGGTCATGGTTATCCAAGAAGTTCAAAAGCGAGTCTGTGTAGAGTTCTAGGAAGATGCCTCTCATCCGAGAAGCTTCTTCAGTTCCTTCAGTTCGGAACTCGCTGTTGAAACAAAGTACTTTCTACTGGACTGATGTGCTGGACAATATATCAGTTGGTTAAAATTCTAGCGAACATAAATAGAATCTCACAAAGAATGAAAACCAAATGTCTTTGGCCATGACTCGATGTAAAAACAAAAGTATTATAATCAGCAAGTAGCAGCTGCTGTGAAATATACTTTCACCAAGGTGTTCAAATGGAAGTACTGCTTCTAAATTGTCCAAAATACTCATGTGTACTTAAATAGCATTGGTTCTATTCTTCAAGAATTCATCTCCACTCTTGAATAAAAAGGTAGCAAAATAAGCATCTAACCTCTTTTAATAATCTGAATTGATCATCGTCATGTTCTTTTTCATTTGACATAAATAATTGACTGAGGATGGAACAACATTTCTCAGAATTATTACCATTGTGCGACGTGTTCCTGTTTTTGTCAGAAGATAAAGCAATAAATGGAGATGAACAGCATCACCACCTCAGTGAAGACGTGATCTGATTTCATTCTCTCCAACAATAAAGGAAAAGAAAATGAAAATCTGACCAACTAGAACATTGCACGTTGTTGTTGTTGTTCCCACGTTTATGGTTGATGGTTGTTGAAATGATTAGGTTAGGATTCATTGAAATTATCACTGTTTTATTTGTATTAACTAATGAGAATAACAATATTGCCTCTTATCCTTGATCTTACTTTTTGTTTTTGCTACTACTGTTTATTGGTTTGAGCTAAATGTTGTAAGGAGCTGCTGTTTTTTCTAGATTGATAACGTTTTATTAACTTAAATGAATCCTCTTAATTGCCTTACTAGTTGCTAGTAGTACTATTAGAATTAAGGGATCTGTAGCCCAACAAAGTCTCACCTCAACAATCCACGTCTGCGTTCAAGATAACTTTGGATTTTTTTTTTTTAATGAAATGCTTAACATTCCCAAATTTAACTAGTTTAAATGGCATAATGTAAATGGTTGCTTCATGCTCGGCAGGGTCACCTGAGTTCAAGTGCTGCTTTCACAGTCATGCACGCCTGCACAAAGTACTCCTCACATTTACAGCACCAGCAGAGGTAAAACCGGGAAAGAAACGTTAACAAAAGACCCTTTCACAGGTCAAAAAATAGTTGAATCACATGTGAATCTAAAAGTATCTCACTCCAAAGACACAAAGTGCAAAGATGTTTTATCCATTTTCCTCTTTCCAAGTAATGGAAAGCAGGCCGTCTGACCAATGTTCAAACAAATGTGCGCTGTGAAAAATCTTAACAAAAGATGGATGAAGTAATGATGTATCTGAAGGACAACTTGCTACACATTACAGTTTGGCTAAAACTGAGTTGATATAGATGGTGTATTTTTTAGGAAGAAGATGATACGCAGCTCATACATTTGACTTTTGGCTTTAAAGTTCATAACATCAGATGCACATCAAGATGTATGTGCTATGTTCACCACTGATGAGTATTGTTTAGTTGGATTAGATTGTATTCAATACCAAGTTTGGTGCCAAACTGGTATCTGTTAATTGTTTGAAAAAAACTTACATTTCATTACAATTACAACACGTCCTTGCTAACACTATTTTTTCCTATCTTTTTTTTTTGTAAGTAAGTAATTCTTATTTGTATAGCGCTTTTCTAGACCAGGGTCACAAAGCGCTTAAACAATCAAAACAATATTCAATAAAGTATATATTTTAAATATCAAGATTAAACTGATAACACAACAGGAGTTCCAGAAAATCAAGGAAAAGCCTGAACAAATGGAAATGTCTTAAGATGTTTCTTAAAGGAGTCAGTAGATCCATCAAGCGCAAAGAGAGAGGAAGATTGTGCTGATGATTGTTTAAAATATAATTATTTAAATAAATATATATGAAATTAATACAATACAAAATACAATAAAATATGTACATTGAATTATCGTGGTCATATAAAATAAAATACTTGAATAATAATTAATTAAATTACTTCAAATACATGTAGAACCAATTATTGAACCTGACAGGAGCAGTTCAAACATATTTATTAATTCAGACATTTGTGAATAATAAAATCAAAATAACAAGTTGTGTTATGACTCTTTTATTTATTGGGAACATTCTTTAAACTCTGCCAGTATAACTATTGGGCTAAATTGTGTAGTTATTCACTCTGGTTACCAACGATTACCGACAACCTTTTGCCATCATGGTAAAGAGTATCGACGCTAATCTTTAGAAATCGGGTAGAAATAATGCTAAGTTGAAACCTCATGTTTAATTTTTTTGGTCCACAAAGGTTTAAAAACCATAGTTTTCCGAGGGTTTAATAGTTCAGTATTAGATGAGCGGAATCACAAATGCTTTATTTTATTCAAACTAACAGACCATTCATGATCTTTTAAACCCGGAATACGATTGTGAAACATAAAGGGACACGAGTGGCCTTTATACTTATTAATCGAGGCCAAAGACAGTCGTTCATTGTAGCTAAATATTGATTCTGTAATCGCCTTGCTGTCGGCAACGGCGAGGAGACAATGGAAACAATACAATATTTCTTGGATCCACGGGTCGGACTGCAGCTTCTCATTGGGATTCAAGAGAGCCTGTGTGAGGAGCCTTGTCAAGGTAATCCCGGCCAAGCGCTCCCACAGGGTCGGAACAACAGTGAGCACGCATACATCTGAGAGAATCCATTTTCACAGGATTTTTGTCCCATTACTTTCATTACCTTTGCAGTGTCACCGTCCCATTTGTGTACTACTTTGTCTTTGTCAAGTTACTAGTTAAGTCACCAAAGCTGCTCTACTTCTCCTCCACCTCAGAGGAAAAAGAAGAGTGGGATTATGCAAATGTAAACAATATATTTCACACTCACCTCCATTTTTTTTTATCGTCGTATATTGTTGGACTTTTTATTCATTACTAATAACCCATTCCTCATTCTGATAAACAATCAGACCCGCGGAGCCGCTTTTCCCAGGCGAACGGAGGAGAATCTACAGTGAGCTGTTGGAATTAATGTCGACTGAACTGCAGGTCAGTCTCAATATAGCATGAGTGAAGTGTTGTGAGATGTAATCTGATTCCATTTTATTAAAATATGAATGCCTTCACGAAATCAATTGTTCACTTTTGATACCTATCAGCGGTCCCTTCACTCATGGTCGGCCGTAGCGGCAGCGAGCTCTATTGCCTCGTGCGTTAAATCTCACTTATATACTGTAAATGAGAAAACGCATACGGACTAAACTTCTTTTTTTCGGAAAAGATATTTGATTTTCTCTCATGCAATAATAGATTGATTTTTCCGGATATTTCTCAATTTTCAGTTACATGCTCTTAGTTAAAGTGATAGTTTAGAAATTCTAATTTTACTCACCCTCATGTTGAATAAGGGTTGGTATTATTTTCAGTAGTAATCTGTTCCTTAAAGACAAAAATGTTTGTTTATTTTAATGTAGTGACAAAAGCTCAGTTGTCTTCGTCCAAAAAGACACTTAAAAACATCCAAATACCTCCATACTGCTCGTCTGTAACGTCCATCTTGTATTGAAGCCTCCACATGAGGAATTGTTTTGGAAAAAAAAACTAAAAACAATTTGTATTTTAAGCTTGTTTTGAGTGGAAGATCCCAGGCCATCAGCATCAATCTTGCTCACTGACCTTTGCGATGTGTTTCGATGAGAAAACATGTCAAGCAGGAGCTGAAAGACCTTCAAACAAACTTAAAATATACAGAATTGTTTAGGTTTTTTCCAAACAATTTCTCTCGTCGAGGCTTCCATACTAGAGGGACGTTAAAGCAGTATGGAGGTATTTGGATGTTTTTAAACATTTCTTTGTTGAAGAAGATGAAGACATTAAAATGAACATACATTTTTGTCTATAACTCAGAATACTCTGAAAATGACCCCAAAGCTTAGTTGACCTGAGGGTGAGTAGAAAATGAGATTGAAATTTGAACTTTTAAATTGATCTTGTCAATCAACAACTGACTTTAAAGCAAGAATTTGTGACTTATTTTTCAACATATCCTGGTACATTGCTTGTGTTTGAGTCATTGCTTTGCTCGTGCTGGGTTTGGAATGTAGAGGGGTGTGTGGGGGGGTCTAGAATGACACATACCAGGTTCACTAAGATAAGCCATCAGGAAGAGCACTCACCATCCTGTCCCTGTATCTAACAGCAGCCGGAATTCTTTCCAGTGTGGATTTCTCCCGTTGTGTGACCTGTTGATGTCGTCTCTCAGATAATGGAGAACTTAAAATTGAGTATAAAGATGCAACCAAAACTATTTCTTGCTTCAGAGTGAAGCCCGGACATGCGAATGTAGGAGAGGTAGTCCTCTCTCCTTGTACAAGTAAAATGTGTGTGACAGCTCGGATCTCTATTCTTTAAGTCCGATCTCTAACCAGACATTCTGTAAACCAATGTCCATGCAGAACGAAGATTTGTCAGTGACGTTGTTCCGACACTCGCAAAAAAGTCTTTTAATATTATGTATTGTGACTTTAGATAATTTCTCATGTATCAATTTAATGTACAATTATGTCAAGTTTGTGAGAGTATCTTTCTTGTCGTTGACCTTTCCGGTGCACCCATAAGCTCTTAACTAGTGATTGGTTCATGAGGCATCATGAAACAGATGCGTAGTATAACGACACTGTATCATGATACATTTTGAACGACCAATTTGTGGCACTATAAGTTTGAAAATTATGCCTTGTTTTTACTAAAAAGTCGATAAAACCCAGAGATTATAAAACAGAGTGGCCTTTCAAAATGAAATTCATTGTATCATGATACAGTATCTTCTATATTGTATCATGATACGGTGTCTTCTTTATTATATCGTGATATGGTGTCTTCTATATTCTATCATGATACGGTGTCTTCTATATTGTATCATGATACGGTGTCTTCTATATTGTATCATGATACGGTGTCTTCTATATTGTAACATGATACGGTGTCTTCTATATTGTATCATGATACGGTGTCTTCTATATTGTATCATGATACGGTGTCTTCTTTATTGTATTATGATACGGTGTCTTCTTTATTGTATCATGATACGGTGTCTTCTTTATTGTATCATGATACCGTGTCTTCTTTATTGTATCTTGTTACGGTGTCTTCTATATTGTATAATGATACAGTGTCTTCTATACTGTATCTTGTTACGGTGTCTTCTATATTGTATAATGATACAGTGTCTTCTTTATTGTATCATGATACAGTGTCTTCTATACTGTATAATGATACAGTGTCTTCTTTATTGTATCATGATACAGTGTCTTCTATACTGTATCTTGTTACGGTGTCTTCTATATTGTATAATGATACAGTGTCTTCTTTATTGTATCATGATACAGTGTCTTCTATACTGTATCATGATACGGTGTCTTCTTTATTGTATCATGATACGGTGTCTTCGATATTGTATCATGATACGGTGTCTTCGATATTGTATCATGATACGGTGTCTTCTTTATTGTATCATGATACGGTGTCTTCTTTATTGTATCATGATACAGGGTCTTCATACCCATAACATCTAAGCTGTTTCATGAAGCCTCATGAACCCATCACTACATCTTAACCAAATGAAGCTTGAGTTCCCCACCACACTGAAACTATGACGCCTTGAAAAAGGTCTAGTTTAAAACGTTGTGCAACCACTGTGTGTGATTGTTGTCGTAACTGAGTTTCATGTTGCGACATTCATGCCCTGTTGTTTGTCTCTGTGATCTTTGAAGTGAATGAATCTAAGAAGAGGCAGAGCTGATGCAGGCCAAGAAATAAACAGCTATGATTAGATAAATATTTAAAAAACAAATGACAAACTAGCTGCTTTCAGAGATTTGTGTTAAAAATTGAGTTTTTTTTCACAGGGAGGAAATGGTTCTTCAGATTTATGAAAGGCGTGAAATATTCCAATTAATTTTCTTTTTTGTAGCAGGAGAGCATTTGTGTCCTTTTATATCAAATAATTAAACCTTAATCAGGTTTCATGAGTCTGACAAAGTGAATCTCTACGATTTGCATGATTTTATGTTTGTTAATGAAGCAGAGATCACTTGACTTTGAAACATGACCTTTTCTATTCATTTTTTATGTACAACTTGGAATTGCCATCTCTAAAAATACAAGTGCTTAATTAAAGCAACCAAGTAAAAGCCGGCATAAACCGCTTTTAGTGTCTGTATTATTTTCATGGACCTGCCTTCTGGCTGTGACAGATAAAAACATGAAGAAAATAAACTAGCATTGCTAAGAAAAAGTGCTTGAAAAATACTTCTCACAACAGACTATTTAAAGGCTTTAAAAATAAAATAGAAACTCAACAAAATAAAAAATGACATGGGGTAAGGGACATTTACTTGAATTATTGTTTAGCATATAACATGACAATTTGGTTAAGTGAATATTTAATATTAATAAATAGTATCTAATATTTTACATTTGAGACTAAAATATTTGTATTTATCACCTGTTTACATTTCAAAGACTTAAAAAATACATTTTAATGCCAATTAAATGTTAATGTTTTGAAGATATTATTTTATAAAGTTCTTCCCCGAAATCTTGACGAACGAGAGGTTACGAGAGCGGATTCCATTATGACGTAATAATGGCTTCACTCCTCCTCCAGCCAGATGTAATCATACCCCGCTTTGTTTATATACAACGAGTCCCTTGGAGGTGGAAACTTCCAAAATGGATGACACGCTGTGACAAACCTTGATGTTTCACCAATTACAGCAGAGTGGGTGTGGTTATGGTGAACAAGATTTAATCTACAGAAAAATAGTGTTTTAATCATTTTTCCTAATGTAAATACTTAAATGAAAAGGGAGTTTTGTACAAACAGACACTGATGATGTAATTTAAGACGCACTTAAATCAAGTTTAGCACCTTATACAAATGAAATTAATTATATATTTTTCAGTGTAGATGCCACTTATTCATTTTCAAATTTCAAATTAAAATCCGTGGCAGTTGTGTTGACCGAGCAATAAAACTCTCCCTTTTCAATTCCCAACGGATTCAGACGCTCCCGCCGAGCAACTTTTCACGCCACGTTCCTCCGTTATTATGGAAGAGAAATTGCTTTGAGCTCCTTCGTTATAATCAAGTATTGATACGAACAGTGCTTATGACACGTCCCTGCACAGGCCCAGGGAAATGGACTTCTTATTTCAATAACATCGTGTAATGGATTACGGGCGGCGGTCGGGAACGCGATTATCGCCGGCCCTTTATGTACCGGCGTCGTGACTGAGGGGAAACCGTTTTTTTTAATGGCTTCTCCATTCAAGCCCGGGTTCGAAACGTGATCCAAGTTGGTCTTTGTGTCTTGTAGGAAAGGTGGAATATATCTCATCCCCGCACGTGCTATGTTGGAATGCATTAGAGCAGAGCCAGGGGGATGCGAGCAGATGCTGAATGGCAGTTTAGCTCGAGCACATCAGGAGCTTTTTTTTTTTTTTTGGGCTTGATATCGAACAGGAGCTACATTACAACTCACTTTGATGTTATGGCTTACAGCTGTAGCTGGCAGATTATTGACTCGCATCTTCACCGGGTGTTTTTTTTTCGAAAAAAAACCCCATTGGAAACAGCAATATGTTCGTGTTTGTCCTCATGTTGTTTGGGTTATTATCCTGGAATCCTGGAAATTAATCAGACAGAGAAAGTGACCCGGTACTGTAGGCATGATCCGAAATATTAAGCAAAGAGCATCGTCTCGGGGGCCGAGGGTTTTTGCTATTTACACGCCAGAGGCCGCTCGGAACTCGAACCAGATGTTCACAATCAAATGGACTCGGATATAAAAACAAAGCCTGATGGGCACACGATGTTGTCGTTTAGCAGTAAAGCTTCCCGTCCTCCTTCTTTTTTTTGCGCCACATCTGTGTCGAGTTTCGTCCGATGCAACAAAAAAAAGCCACTTTATTCATATTCACGAGCCGCTCCGGCATCAGGAAGGTCACGAGTTGGAGTCGAGGCCGAAGCATTTTACATGTGTCACCGAGATAGATGTGCGACTCGTGCGGAGCGTTAGCCGCACATTAATTTCCTGTTGGAGTTCAAAGTCTGTTTCACCTGCTGTCAGTCAAACGGCGTGCTGTGTTGGGGGGGAAATATGGCTTTGTCCTCTCGGAACACTACGTCACTTTGTCAACTCTGGCAGAGTTCTGCTGAGGTCAGGGCGGCTGTCGGGGGGTCGCCGGCGTCGCCCGCCGCCTGATGAAGTGAGAGGAGATTTACGGCCGGACTTTAAACACTCGTGTCACGAGACGTCCTGGAGACGAATGAGTGAGGAAGTGAAGGTGACGTCCACGGCTAGCAGGGTTGGAAGCGAGACGTTCATGGGGTTTTTGGAAAAGTTAGAATAACGACAGAAGTCAAGGAGTCAGTGTCGACAATATACCATTTCTTAATTAGGACAATTAAGTGTTAAAATGTTATAAAGATCCAGAACAATTCAATGTAAGAGAAGAAGTGACAAAAAAAATGGATTTCAAAGAAGGAATTTTAAATATAAGATACTGGAAAATGTTAAACCATGAGAACTCATGAGAATGTTTTTTGTTTTTTTAATAAATGCTAAAACAAATGGTTTATCAAATGATGTTTTTGAGCTCCAACCAATCGAAAATTAATTAATCTAAAGTGAATTAATCATTTTAATAGAATGGTCTTTATTAGAGCGCAACTAAAGTTTTGATTTAAGTGTGTCTTGTACAAAACTCTCTTTTCTTTGAAATATTTCCATTAGGAAATGATCTTAAGCCCCGCCCACTGAAAACACCTGGGGCTAAAATCTGGTTTACCTTAACCACACCCACTCTGCAATGAGTATGAGTTACAAGTCAGTTACAAATGAGTCACAAAGTGGTAACGTTTTACTGTAAAGGCTATTTTAACTTGTTTAACATTTTCTCGTACTCTTACTCTAGTTCAAATTTAGAGTCTTGATTTGCTTTTTGGTTCTTTCAATATTCCTACAAAGTTTTAAACATGAAAAGTTCCATTAAAAAAATAATAATAATTTTAAAAATTTTTAAACAACTATTTTGATAAAGCCCTTATTTAATAAGTAGTGTGATTGGTCAAAGATCGAGGTTTGTTACCACACGTCATCAAGTCCGGAAGTCTCTGCCTCAACGGGACTCAAAGTGGGGCGTGATTACAGCTGGAGGAGGAGGAGTGAAGCCATGATTACATCATAATGAACTCTGCTCTTGTAACCTCTCGTTCGCTGAGATTTCAGACGAGGGAGAATTTAATAAAGTAATAAGTTGAAAACATGGTCATGATGAGGGACTTACTGCATCTTGGAGAGGAAAACTTCAACATTTGAAACATGGGAGTCAAGGAAAAGTTTTACAATAGTTGCCCATTAATAAACAAAATTATTATAAACAATCTTAAATCAAAAATAAGTCATTGTTAAAGTCAAGTAATTTTTCCATTTCCACAATGAAAAGTTTCTGCTAATTAATTGTATTAAAAAGAGTTGGGTAATAACATAAAATAATTTGATTTAGTCATTTTAACATTTGTAAAAGGCTGAGATTTAGTTCTACTCATAAAGAGAATTTCCTGTTCAAGTATTATAACTGGCTGTGTAGCTTTCATTAATCCAGTATATTATTTCATTAGTGCTATGAACGATTAGCCTTATAAAAAAACCTCAACAATTGTATTCTTACCAACTACAGGCTGCTCTGGAGAATTAAACAAAATTTGTTTAAATGATAATAAAATGGTATGATTTTATAACTATTATTATTTAACATCGTATTTATTGAGGGCACACAAATACACCTCACAACACAATGAAAACACAAGAAAAAGGGTTGTACAGAGACAGAAAAGACTTTAAGTAAGTCATTTTTAGCAGGTAGATTTTTGAGGAGTGATCTAAAAGTCTGAAGAAAGTCGGGAGTTCCTGATGGAACTTTATCAAATGTTATATTTATAAAAATGGAAATTATGTTTTGGATAAAATTGAATGTGATCATTGCATCACCGTTTTTAATCCACAGTTTGAGGTGTCTAAAGATGTAATAGCTCAGCTGTTATACACACATTTTTTTTCTTCACGCCTTTAATCAAACTGGACGAACTCCAATGAATTCGAATCACGGTGATTAAACCATTGATACGTGTCTCTTGTTCACGAGTCGTGACTTGAACAGGTTGACAGAGCTGTTGGTCGTCAAAAGTGACTGAGCAACACTGATTGTTGGACACAATAGTGAATCAAGGAGCAATCAGTGTGATTTATTCTCCAAACACTTCACTCAACCCATGGAAACACAATTTCATTGACTATTAATTTAGTGTTTTCAGGTCCCTTATCGGTTTCAGCCGGATTTGCAAACTTGTGTTTCCATTTTGTCAATGACACAAATACATGTGTGACCCAATATGGTTGCCAAGTGTATTCAAGACCCAGTGATAAAATCTGACGTCATGTTTGGTCGTACAGTATTTCCACTTTAACTTAAGATATTAAATAATATTGTTATTTAAAAAGATGCTTTTTCACTGGTATCTAATGTTTAATGACTTGTATAGTAGGTTTAACATTGTTTCTTAGAATTATTTATTGCTTGTACTCAATTTTGGTATTTATTTCCTACATATTTACGATCTACATTTTGTGTTCAGGTTACGGAGTGAGATCTATTCGCACTCTAAAAACATTTTAGATTAGATTAGATAAACTTTATTGATACCTCTGCAGATCTTTCTCGAAATGTTTTTTCCAGCTCACAGCAACACAGACGATAGATTCATAAACGAACAAGGAACAAATTACAATAAAAAGAAAGTGCAAGATGACACAATCTAAGTCTAAAGATAAAGAACATAGATCAAAGAAAAAGATACAAAAATGAACATGAAATATCCTCTTTTCACTCCATTCCTGCCCCCAAACTCAGAATTATACAGTCTAATATCACAAGGAATGAATGAGTCCCTGAGTCTATTAGTTTTGCATCATGGGAGGAGCATTCGGGCTCCATCTTCTTCTCTAATCACTGATAACGGCGTTCAAAGGTTACTTTGACTCATAACTTGTTTGTGTCGTCTCATGGTATCTTTGCTCTTCTACTTTTATTTTTTTTAATTTCCATAAAACTACCTCTCTACCCGAGTCATTTCGAGCTTGATTTCCAGACTAAATATAATGTATAAGACGATAATGGACTTTTCATTTTATCAATGACTTTCACAGTCTGTCAGCTCATAGATTCAACCTCCCAAATAGTGAGGCTGATCGCGACGTAATTAATCTCATGAATACATATTGTTTTCTGGGTTTACAGTCAGCATTTTTGTGTTCACACCTTTATATTTAATCAACACTCCTTGAGACTCGCAGGTTTGTTAATGATCCTTAAAACTGCCGACTTGTGTTTTTATCTTTGGAGCTCAGCTTTTTTTCTCTACTTCGTTTTGATATTTAATGTTTTTAACATTCTTTCTTTTTTTTCCTGTTCATACTTATTTTTAATATAGTGTAGATTTTTTTCTTTTTTATCGTCAAACTATTATTGTTTTTTACAGGAATCACATTTTTTTAGAAACTGCTTTCTTGCCAATAATCTTGTAAGTAAGTAAGTAATTTATATTTATATAGGGCTTTAATTAAAGACTGAAAACTTCTCTTAACCACCACCCACTAATTCTATATACAGTATATGATACTGACCCTTTAACGTTGTTAAATCCTTAACATTTTTGTTCAAAATAAAACATCTTTTTGCAATGTTATGGCGCCTCGGTTGCGTAGTTGCCACAAACTGCATGGTTTTTTTTTTTTTCTTCCCAAAACGAGATAAAAGCTCTTTTTTTTTCTTCTTTTGTCTACCATGTCGCTTCAAAAAATCACATACTCTCTAGTCAGGACATCGAGGAATGAAAAGCATCGTGGAAAGTTGTACTGTCAGTGTCATAATTGTTAAAAATGAGACAATGAAAAATATTTTAAAAAGTCAAAATGCTTAGTAGTGTTGGTTTAATGGATAACGGTAACAGTACATTTTAATATATGTATCTTTTCATATTTCCATCAAAATATTGATTTATATGTAACAGTTGTATACAAAACATAGTGAGGGCTGTTTTTAAATGTCTACAGTTGCTTATAATAATCTCATTAAACAGCTTGGATTTACTGATATGACTCATTTCAGGCGAAACATTCTTCCATATAATGGTTTTAGGCATCTATTCTTAGACAGTGTTGAGAAAGATGGACAAAAAAAACCCCCTGGTATCCAGGCAGCACAGCATCTCTGCTCTTAGGGAGCCTGTTTTATTTATACATATTTGTTGGTGAAGAATTATCCCAAAAAAGTTCAATAGGAACATATCTTGACCTGAGGGGCAAATATTTATACATTCTCAAGAGTGAACGATTGATGCGTAGGCACTAGCTCAGGTATGCTGCTTCCAAACAGGATTATGAATAAGGCAGTGTTTGTGCAACACTGTCCTGTCTATGCGAGGACCAGCGGTTCCAGTGAAGCTCTTACGAAGTTAGACCCGCCCGGAGACACGACTGCTTTTTAAATCATTGATGAGCACATGAACCATTAAGCCTGTGTGATAACGCCTTCATCATGTGCTGTCAGAGAATGGCGAGAACATACAAACACCAGTGCTAGCCAGTTTTATACACTCCGACTGTGGTTTATCTTTCTTAGGATGAGATGATGATGAATATAAATGACTTGTTAAATGTTGAGCAATATACTTTTTTTTTATACTTTCATATTTTTTGTTCCTCTTCTAGGTTTATTTTGCCTGTGTCTCATATATATTTTTTTTATTTATTTAAAGAAGAGATTCAAACTGTTAATACAAGTGTGTACATACGTTTTAATTTCATTGTAGATATAAATCTAAACGTATGAATAATAATACCAATTTCTTTTTATAAAAATAGAAATAGAACTTATGATAATAATCATAATGTATATAATGAAAGACATGGATCTCGCATGGCCATAAAGTTCCACACAAAATGTACACAAACAAAACAAATAAAAACTTTATTTTTTAGATTTATGCCTATGTATCCATGTGGCGGTCAATTGCAATAATTTCTTTAAAGGGCGACTAATATCAAGACTCAAGATGCAGTAAGTCTCTCATCATGACCATGTTTTGAAATTATTACTTTATAAAGTTCTCAACCGTCTGAAATCTGGGCGAACGAGAGGTTACGAGAGCTGAGTCCATTATGATGTAATAATGGCTTCACTCCTCCTCTAGCCAGCTGTAATTACGCCCTGCTTTGTTTATACAACGAGTCCCTTAAAGCTGTAAACTTCCGGGATTGATGATGTGCGGTGAGGAACATGTATGTTTAACCAATCAAAGCAGAGTGGGCGTGGTTATTGTCAACAAGATTTCATCTCCAGAAAAACATTGTTTTCAGTGGGCGGGGCTTAAGATAGTTTTCTAATGTAAATATTTCAATGAAAAGAGAGTTTTGTACAAACAGACACTGATGATACAATAGAGTCCAACATCTATTTAAGACACACTTAAATAAACACATTAGTTGACAATGTATTTATTTTTCTAGTTGTGTATAATCTTGATGTATGATATGATATGATGAAGATGAATTCATCTCTTGAATGTGAAAGTCTTCATCTGTCCTTCACCTAAAACGGTTGCAAAAGTGTGTAAGAACGACATGAAAATGAAAGTGCGTAGGAAACACTCGGCGCGTCCTCAAGCTGCCGCGTTTCCCCGCGTCGGTGATAAATCACTGTACGCTCGCTTCCCGAGCGCTCGGGTCTACGGAGAGTTGCCTTATTTAGGAGCGCCGCCGCCTTTGTGTGTATAAAAACCATGTTTTAGTTAATTCATCAACAGGCGGTAATTTAAGTAATTAGGACATTGTTTGTTCATTTGTGATAATTATGCTGTTGTGAAGTGAGCTCAGCCGTGAAGTGTTTATTTTTTTACTTTGGAGTCTTTCTTAGACAAAAAAAAAAAGTATATATCAAGACAAAATAGATTTTTTAACTTGAAGTGAATTCACTGTTAGTCATGAGGGTTGTTTTTGTGTTTGTAAATCAACGAAGGAAAAACAAAACCGTTCGTCTTTGAAACGAGGAACAGACGGACTCGAGAGACGCTGAGCATCAGAGGCCACGGGATTTAGCCAATGAGCTTCCAGTTTGATTACAGTGGGAAGAAAAAGCTCCGTAGAGTTCCGTCAGTGTTCAGAGAAGAAGCTTCAGATGGTTCTTCTGGACCGAAAAACCTCAGAAAAAAAAAAATCTTCTTAGTCAATTTTCTGATAAACAACAAATGTATTTGTCGCGCCGTTTTCGATATTTATCTTCAACCTTTTAATATCGCATGATAGCCGGGGTTACCCGCGGCCCCTGGAGTCTCGCCCCAGATGAAACGAAGCAAACACCTCGATGGGTCTCGATGGGACGGGCAGCTGTTTGACTGGCTGCCGGATGATTGACAAGTGAGCATTATTTTTCACAGGAAAGTGGCAGGCGCTCCCTCGTGTGATATGAAAGCAAGTGAAGGACTCCTCTTCGTCTGTATTTCTTCCTCCCCCACCCCCTTTTTTTTTTTTTTTTCTTTTCTATAGCACCTCTGCTGTTCAAGCGTGCCTGGAGCATTTAAATGATCAGAATCGTGCAACATGGCTGTCTGCCCCCATGCTGTCAAATTTGGACGGATATGTTTCAGCAAGTGAGGGAGATGGACATGAGGAATACACATGATGGACCTACACACACATACACACCCGGGCGTCCCTTTTTCTCCAAGACAAGAATCTTGGCATACCAGGCAGTGGAGCCAGGCAGAAAAGTGGGGAAAATGTGCTCCTCGGTGGAGATGCAGTCAGTCATGGAGCTGTCCAAAACCAACGGCTATCTGTTTTCTGTGAGACACGAGGGCAAAAGGCCAACGTCTTTTTTTCTTTTTTTTTTTTATACAACTTTCACTCACTCATTCGTCAACTTCAAGTCTAAAGTGTGTTACCTTGTTGTTCAGGGAGAAAGAAATATGAACAAAAACGACCTCCACTGTCGAGGTCTTGTTTTATTTATAGATATACTCGTCTAATATATTGACTTAAAATCCATAGAATAAAATCTTGATTCACCGTAATCTCCGGACTGTTTAGACGTCACCTGTGACCACGTTGTAACATGATGTATTTACATATATATATATATATATATATATATTTAAGTTTAACAAATTATTTTTCAGGCACTAAAACAACCGGATAAAAACCAAAAAGCAAACTACCAGGATAGTCATCTCCGAGTCGTCTGCTTTGACTACTCATGAACGTCGTCTTTCTTCTTTGAGTTTCATCTTTACGCTGCCGTCTCCCGACTTGCATGCAGCATCTTAAACAGCTAGATCTGTCAGGTTTTGTTAAAAAGAATCATTTTCTTTTCATCCCACTTACGTAGCATTACCACCATCTTTTGTTCCATGAACTCTCATATTCCTCTGTGCATTCTCTCCACCACCCATCTTATCTGTGCTTAAAAGGACAAATATCTATAAAAAACACAAAAAATAACACTAGCAATAATAGCTCTTGAAAAAAATGTTGTGTAGCACTTGACAAAAGGTTAGCAAAGCTAGGAAAAAAAAGCTAAATCACAGATGTTCCTTCGCTTTGTATCTATGGTTTTAATCGTTTGTTTGCCCCAGAAAAACATAAACCTAAACAAAAACATAACAAGAAATGATATCCGGAGAAATATCAGAGGAGATCTGTCAACGAGGTGCAGGGGAAATATCTGAATTACCTTATCATGATGTCAAAAACACTGAAAATAATCAATAAAAGTTGGAGGATACAGTTTAAATTGGCCTGACGAAGCTTCATGAAACAGTGTCATTATTTTCAGAGTCCACTAGATGGCGGTCTCTGCAGTATTGTCCTTTGTTTTGAACCACTGTTCTAATGAAACATCACATAATTTTTAAAGTGATGGCGCCACCTACTGACCTCTAAACAACAGGACACTGTTTCATGAAGCTTCGTCAGCTCATCACTAGAATTCTGTCTATGATGCTCACCATAACTGTTGTAGCACGTTACTACTTTTTTGTGACAGTGAACGCAGAACTGTATACTTCATTGACACCAAGGCATCACGAGTAATGAAACGGGTGAAGATAAAGTAACATGAATGGAATACACCTTTAGATTTCTACCATACTTATTGAGAAAAACATCAAACTATTTACGTTACAAGAATCTCAAAGGCCTTCAAAGGCAGTCAATTGTGCGACACACTATGATGACCTTGTGTTAACAAACACATTCTTCAACTGTCCATCTACTACCTGTCAGCCACATACATTTTGTCCATCTCTCAGTTTGCAATAAAATACAGTAAACCTGCTTCATTCTGTTGCCTGGATATTCTTGTTTCAGAACTAAAACTCTATCTGGTCACTTGTCAGACACAACATACATTAAGGCTGGCCATATGTACGAAGCACAAACGTACAGGGATTTCCACCCACAGCATTTAGAACTGCCAAGCACAGATGTCAATGTCAATACAGACTGATTAGAGATGATTAGAAAATAAATAAGCCACAGACAGTCATTGTTATTGACAACGCCATAGTGCGTCTCCAGAGAGTCGCAGCTTGCCAAATTTCTATCAAAAAGCACCAGTCGGTGAGTGAGGCTCGATCCGTCTTTGCGCCTGCCTGCTGGCACTCGGAGGAAATTGGCCTCCTTCCGCGCTCTTATCGTTTGTTTTACAAACAAATCCTGTTAAAACAATTGATTGCCTGCCTGCTCGTGATATGTTCAAGCTCTTTCTACCTATTTGTAAATGGTATACGGTCTTTAGTTATCTAAGGAAAAAAAACTAAGTACATAACTCAAAAGACACTGAAGCAGCGCATACTTACAACACAAAGCTTATTTCACTTAACTACAGAAACACACCCTAATAGTTCACACTAAATTCGATTTCTTAACTACTTTTCTACTCGCCCTCATATCCACTAAGGGTTTGGAGTAATGTAGTATGGAGGTATTTTGATGTGTGGAAGTGAATTTTTGGCCGAAGATGAAGACGAAGACAACTGAGCTCCAGTCGCTACATTAAAATGAACAAACAGTCATCTCTGAGTCGTCTGCTTTGACTTCTCATGAACGCATGTCGTCTTTCTTCTTTGAGTTTCATCTTTACGCTGCCGTCTCCCGACTTGCATGCAGCATCTTAAACAGCTTAAACAGATTATTTTTTGTTAAAAAGAATCATTTTCTTTTCATCCCACTTACGCAGCATTACCACCATCTTTTGTTCCATGAACTCTCATATTCCTCTGTGCATTCTCTCCACCACCCATCTTATCTGTGCTTAAACGGTCAAATATCTATAGAAAACTTACTCAGTAAAAATAACACTAGCAATAATAGCTCTTGAAAAAAATGTTGTGTAGCACCTGACAAAAGGCTAGCAAAGCTAGAAAAAAAATCTAAATCACAGATGTTCCTTCGCTTTGTATCTATGGTTTTAATTGTTTGTTTGCTCCAGAAAAAACATAAACCTAAACAAAAACATACCAAGAAATTATATCCGGAGAAATATGAGAGGAGATCTGTCAAAGAGGTGCAGGGGAAATATCTGAATGACCTTATCATGATGTCAAAAACACTACATTAAAATGAACAAAAATGTTTGTCTATAACTTGAAAAAAAAGAACAGATTACTCTGAAAATAATCCCAACCCTCAGTCGACATGAGGGTGAGTGAATGTTTTTTTTAAATACAGTCACATAAAATTTATACATTTTTTTCATCCTTTATTAGCTATTTTTTTTTGCTTGGCTTTTTCTGAGCAATGATTAGTATGGCGATGTCACTGCCTTATTTTGTCTCTTATTTGAGGTTTGGAGTTATTTTTTCTTGTGAAATATTTGTGGCTAAATAGTCAACATTTAACCCAAAATATATATAGCCATGGCGATTCACAGGAATCAGTGCATCGACAGATTTTTTTTGTTTTGTCATCTAAACTCGTATGGAAAAGCCCTTCATACTTCCTACTCTTTTGAGTTAAATGTCATATTTCTCCACTTTAGAGGTAAAGCTTGTTGGTTTATTTACTAAAAAGTAGGAAGAGAGTCTCGGTCTTATCTGAGACAAAGTCACTAGTGAGACCAGTGGGTGTCGAGACCAAGACACTTTTCCTCATTGAGACCAAAAACAGAGCAAAACATGAATACACAAATAAAAGCCACTTACTAACTGTGTTCATACAAGGTGATAAAAGTTTCTTTGTCGTGTTTTACCCTCAAAATTATGTGTTAAGTTTTCATAGCGATAGGCTGACGAAGCGTCGTCATGAAACAGTGTCATGTTGTTTAGAGGTCAGTAGGTGGCGCCATCAGTTAAAAAATGATGCAATGTTTCACTAGAACAGTGGATAATACAGCAGCGACCGCCATCTAGTGGACTCTAAAAATAATGACACTGCTTCATGAAGCTTCTTCAGACCATCACTAATGTTTTCTAACATGCACAAAATGTAGCCCCAAAATAATACTGGTAGAACGCCACTATCATTTAAGCACCAGCACTGGTTCAGAAGTACCAGTTTGGCAATGATTTTGAAAAGAAGAACTACACAAAATGTCTTATTGGAGCAGAAAAAGTTGCCCTTCTTTAACCCACATGTATCTGTATTTTTGTTATTTCGCAGACAGATAAGAACAGCATCACAAACCATCTACATCTAAGGTAGAAAAAAAAGAAAAAGAAAAACAAAGGGGGTATTCACATAAAACTTTATCATTTTTTAGATTGTGTCTCTCCATCTTTTACACACCGGAGAAAGACGGAAAAAGAGGAGCTCAATGCGGACTTTCTTCGCTCTTGCTTCAATCCTTCACCGGGGCAGGTTGTTAATACGTGACACCGCGATCTCTCCTGCTCCATAGATGTGAAGCTCGTGCTGGTCAGCAGAACAGACTGGTAGATCATGAACCCTTCACACTTGCAAACAGGAAAAAAAAAAAAACTGACATATTGGTCACAAATAGTTTCATCCGTGGGGGGAAATCCAATATCCCCAGGATATCTTCCCGAATCATCTGTCTCTCAGTGAGCATGGGATTTTGAAGAAGACCTTTGAGTCATGGAGCCGGATATGTGAGCATTATGATGGCTATGATACACAACATTGACATTCAGAAACTGGCCCGTCTTAGGATTTCGCGCAGGGGTGAAATGGAAGGAAAATCAAATATACTGTAGCCAGACAGTGATCTAAATCCTCTGAGCCCTTTTCAAACTATTTGGATATGAGATGCATCACTAACTTTCAACACAAGTGCCTCCACATGTCACGCTGTCGACTCTGACCCCACTGGAACACTCCGAAGGGGATGGATAGGATTTCATCCGCTGGATTTTCATGGGAGAGTTCTCTTGCTTTGCTGATTCACCTTTGTTAGATTAAACAACAGAGTGTTTAAAAAATATGGTAAAACACTCTTCTTTGAATTAATATTGGTATATTTTAAAGATGTATTTAGGTATAAATTATGTAATAATTAACTTACTTTGTGTGTGTAGTCCAAACAAAGTTTGCGTTGTATTTAACCACAGAGGAAGATGAACAACATGAATAATCTACTACATTAGGAAATAAAAAAAACATCATTTAATTTTCAACTAATTCAGTGCTGCTGTGATTGGTCAAACATCAAAGTTTGTCACCGCAAGTCATCATTCCCTGAAGTCTCCACCTCCAAGGGACTCATTGTATAAACAAAACGGGCGTGTTAACGGCTGGCTGTGTGAAAGCCATTATTACGTCATAATGGACTCTGCTCTCGTAACCTCTCATTCGCCAATAAGTTGAAAACGCTCATGATGAAGGACTTACTGCATCTTGGAGAGGAAGACTTCAACATTTAAAATTAGTGAGCGAGACAGAAGAGTTGGAGTTTTTAAATTGTAGATGTGTCTTTATTTTGGAGTCTAAAGTAAGTGTAACTGAAACAGCCGTTGAATGTATGAAAATTCTTGGCAATGAAGATGATTCTAATTTGGCTGCAGACTCCAAAACGTGTGCAAGTCTAGGGAAAAAAACCAACAACCTGACAAACAAAATCTGTTTGATTCCCATTTAATTTGAACAAGAATCAACATTGTACACACCTTGTTGTTTGAGGATAAAAGGCACGTCGGTAATTGTCGTCATGTTCAGAGGCGTACCTGAGTGAGATGAAAGGCTTGACGATGAATCACATTTACATTTACTGGTTTAGTGATTTCATGATTAATAAATATGATTTAAAATTATTGGTGGTAGTAAATCCATGGGGTTGTTGAGTTGTGAGTTGAATTACACGATGGTTAGATGAAGATACAACACTTGTGAATGTGTTAATAACTGCTTAGTCCGCTGCCATGGAAAGTATAATTTTATCAGTAGTTTCTGTTGATTAATTCAATGTTTAACTGACACAAATTCGAGTTCAACTCAAAACAATGAGGAAACAAGTAACATCTGGAAAATAATAATATTAAAAATATGAAACTTTAAATACTTTTCATTAACACCAACAGCACAGAAAGTGATTTAAATTAAAGAAACACTAGTTTTTCTTCATATTGTGGTCTAAAAAATGAAATAAAGTTAAATTTTCCAACATTACTTTCTGCTTTATTTATGTATTATTTGTTTTTTCAACCATAAACCAAACTTACATTAAGCGTTTCCAAGAGTATATAGAATATACTGAAGAAGTTGATAAGGTAATGGAAACCAAGCCAATTGGACGCACCGGGTATTCTGAATCATACCTTTTGTTCTCACGCCACTTGTCTTTCACAATATTTCAATCGCTCAATGTTTAAATTGCGCTGTCGGAACCACTCAGATCAGTGAGATAAACAGATGCGCATGTGTCTTTGTAAAAAACAGAATGCGTAACCACATCTTGTCAGGATGGAGAAAGGAACTAGACAAAAGAAATTAGAAATGATAAGTTCTTTTATGCTTCAACTTTAGAGCTCGAAACATCTGGTTATTCAATTTCTTTACCTTATTCCATGAGAGAGGGATGCAGGGGGTTTATCCCAGCAACTTTGGGCAAAAGGTGAAGTCAGTTTAAAAAGGTTTTCGACCAGACGCTTGGCATATTGAAGCAAACATTTAACTACAATCGAGATCCATTCCGTCGCAGTTAATTAATGCAAGCCCTGCGCTTTTGTTACCAGTCACGCATGGGAATAATGGGAGCTTGTGATACCTGAGCCGTTTTATTTTATTTTTTATATATCCTTTATTTATCCAGGTTAGTCTCATTGACATCAAAATCTCTTTCACAAGAGAGACCTGGTCAGGATGGACAGCAAAACACAGTTACACATAAAAACAATTACAAATTCAATATTAAGTGCAGTAGTACGTTTAAAAAAAACAGGATTACTGACTAAAAACATTCATAATTTCTGATGGAGTCCGATGTGAAACTTTTGACAGCAGCCTTACATTTCTTAAGAGTTAGTAGATCCTGAAGCTCGAGCTGCTTCTGAAGATTATTCCATGAAGACAGAATGTCTGTACTAGCTTAACACATGGAGGACACGTTTTTGAGACGTATACAAAGAAAT